>NC_058520.1:502949992-503274242 GCF_904849725.1 Hordeum vulgare subsp. vulgare | reverse complement strand
TTATTTCCATCATTATTTGCACGAGGCTGTGGCAATTTGAAATTTGCAATTGATGATCCATTTCGCAAAAACACTTCGTTTAATTCATCTATTAGCATATCTTGCAGCTGGTCAGGAGGCAATTGAAAAGATGGGTTATTTAGCATAACACGGAATTTGTGTTGTATATCATCAGACAAGTGGGCAGCAAATTTGTTGTAAAACAATCGTTCATTTTCAATTTGCAACACAAAATCATGGTAACGAATAAATGCCTAAGCTGGGATGACGTTGCCCATATTAAAGCCTCCTCAAATGCGGCATACCACTTTGTATCATCACCTAACAACCCCCGGGCTGAACATGCCTCTTTAAATGTATCATGTGTGATACCATTGTATGTTCGTAAATCCTCAAAACTACATGCACCTTTTACAATCATGAGTAGCACCCTAAGGTAGAAACGCTCACCACTTGATGTATGTACATAGTATATGCGACCAATTTTATCACCATTTTTTTCTTTTTCTTCCAAATAGCATCTTTACTATCCCATGTCCACCTACTTGGGAAATCTACATAAGTAAGTTCATGAGCTTCTATATCTTGCTGGTTTGCAACGAACCATTCAGTGTGCATAGTTTTTGTAAACATTTCTGCATTTGACGTGATGCTCTTCAGATTTGTTTTTGATTTATAAGTGACATTGTTCATACCAGGTAAATGGATATCCAAGCGTTCTACAGAGGGCATTTTACAGTGCAAAGGAAATTCAAATAAACGCCAATTTGTTTCATGTGGAACTAAATGCCTACAATCTAAGTATTCTTTTATCCCATCAATTTCTTTTATATTTTGACTGCCAGGTTCATTTCCTTTACCTTTGTCACCAGTACATGTCGATTTCCTCCCCTTAATAGTTTCAAAAAAAATACGTGATCGATCTTTGCCCTTTGTGACATATTTGAAAAGGTATTTAACCACTCTAGTTTTGTTGCACCATTCAACATTGATATGGGCCTGGTATTTTTTAAGAAGGAACATATTATAGGGCACCACATATCGATTGTCAAGACGGTGTCCATTTCTTATAACGTAACGACCATTGTCACGCCGCCTATAAACCGCAAAACCTTCTGAGTCAATTGAAGTTTCATTGTGGAAAGATTTAGGGTAGTGCTTAGAACAGACATTATTCTTCATGCATGGGCAATTTTTATTCATATCACTGCATGGCCCATGCATCATGAATTCAAAAACAAGCGCATATCCTAAAGGGTCTGTATTGACGTCAGGTATTTCGACACTAATGAGGGAGTCTATAGTGCCAAGTGTATCTTTCTTATTTTTGTTCTTAATCCATGCAAGACAGTGCATATGTGGAAGTCCTCGTTTTTGGAATTCATTGCTATGTAGTAGAGCTGATATTGGACCAAAAACTTTACCCTTTTTAATTTTCTTGATGACCCTATCATGTTTCTTTTTATACACCCTATTAACAATATTAGGTCGGTCAGAAGGGTACTGTCCAGGTTCATAACCAAGTGCTTCACTAATTTCTACCCATTTTGTATTGCAGGTGAAGGTAATGAAGATGTCAGGCCCACCATAGACACGGCAAATGGCCATTCCATCTTGGTAATGTTGAACGTAGTATCGTTGACCACCTGTAAAACTGCGTGGCAAAACAGTCTTCCGTCCTATTTTTTCGCCATCAATACAGCCTTTTCCTACAGCGTCACTTATTGTTTGGAAATTTTCAGACCTAAGTTCATCTTGTTTACGATTTATAATCCAAAGACGGTTCTCTTCTACGCAAGCATTGCTATCAACCTGAAGCTGAGAGGTAGCTCGGCCACAACATGTGTATGGATTGTACCGACCTTCCTTGTGGTGAAGACAATATGCATAGTAATCAAGCATTGTCAATGTTTTCCGTTCATCTTTGTGTAATTTACCAGCATCATTGTACTGAATACCCAAATGGAATTCAGGATCACGGTGTGGAAATAGTAGTGGGTATTGTAGGGACATAAGTAAATAGTGCAAGTTTGAAATATATTGCGGTCCTTTGTTTTTATCATGCACAATAATATCACGTTTATAGCTGTCAATTGTAAAATCACCAACTATTAACAGAGCAATGTCGTCATGTGTGGGTAAATTATACTGAACATCACTACAATTTTGTGGAGCCAAAATCCTTATTGCTAAACGTTCGTTAGGAAATTCTTTAATTCTGTCTCTAGCTTGCCTGAATTTTTTAACAAACGGGTTTATGTCATCTAACATATGCATCAATGTTGCAACAATTTTTCGATCTAACTCACCATCTAAATCATCTTCTTTGCACAGTGCTTTTATTCTATTTTCGATTTCATTTTCTGTTCCATATATGTACAATTGAGCAAATTTTGGGTTACCATCACGAGGGAGTAATGTACCAATTCTATGGTAAACCTGATCGCTTATTCGGAAAACGTATGGACCATTAACGTCGTTGATCTTTTTGTCTATGTTTGCCCCAAAAGAAGTAAAATTAAATAAGCAATTTTATTGCCTAATATGGTTCATGAATTCACGACTCTCACGACCGCCATTGAAGCGCATAAGGTTTGCAAGTTCTGGAGGGGGTGCTATAAATTGTGGTAAATTTATACGCCCACCACTACAACAACGGTTATATAGGATGTGCCTCTTCTTCCAACTGGACCCTTTATCTACAAGTTCATCCCACCAGAAGAACGCACCACAATGGTGGCATGTATAACAAGGTGGTCCTATACGTGACCGACGATGATATGTAGCTGAATAGGCAAAAGGGCAACAATAAGGAATCCACTTTTTTGTCTACCTATTATGTACATGAAGAGGAAATTATTTTTTTCTGGTAACTATATTACCTTTAAGGGCTTCTGCATACTCTTCACCAAGTGGCAATTTTATGTTGCCAGTTGCATCTCGCAATGGACCTGATTCTACTAATTTCTTCTGTTTTCTGAGTTTAATACGTGCCAAACGATTTTCGTTGGCATGCCACGTTGGGTACTTAGGGAAGAAATTATCCCCAGAACTAGACTTTGTTCGTTTATTAGCACAGGCAGATGAAGTTGAGGCTTCAGGTCCCTCTACGATGGCATGATTTCTTTTTTGCGCATTGTAATACTACTTTTCTAATTCACCTGTTCCATACAGCACCATGATATGAATACCAGAGGAACTATTACTTAATCAATTGTGCGCCATAGTAAAATTGATGGCAAAAGACGAAATATTTACCTGTCCAAAAGCCATTTGAGATGATGAACGGCTGAGCACAAAACTTGACAGTAAGAGAATCTGCCCAAATGAACCGTCCACACGCAGCTACAACATCACCTGCACATATTTTGTTGGGAGGGGGTATGAGTTTCTTTCTTGTTGGATGATATGAGGACATTGCAATTTGCAGGTAGCATACCTGGACAAAGGATGTTGCTGCTCCAGTAGGGTGTGCATAGATACGGAGGGAGGATTATATAGTACCAATGGGCACAACAACTTTACAAGCCATGATTATGAGTTTGAAGGAGGGCAGAGCAGTTTCTAGTGGGAAAAAGGGCCATCATTGTGAGCTTGAAGGAGGGAGAAGCAGTTTCCACTAGCAGAGTAATCTGCCATTACCTCGCCCTTACCTGCTCCAACTCAGTTTGGACTCGGCCGCACCGACGCGTGCGACTGCTATCCCTCCCGCGAGGCTGGACTGGATCGATCTCGCGCCTATGCTGGAGTGGATCGACCTTCATTCCCCAACCGCATCGGCTGGACTGGATGGACGCATCGGCTGCATCCATGCCCACCAACCGCGCCGTCGCATCTTGACTCGGATGCATCCATGCCCACCGCCCGCGCCGTTGCCTCGTCTGGATCCCACCGACCGCGCCTTTGCCTCGTCTGGATCCCATCGACCGAGCCGTTGACTCGTCTGGATCACACCGCCCGCGCCGTTGCCTCGTCTGGATCAATCGAGCCGTACAACGCGTACACAGATGGGCTATCATACCAGCTCATCCAAAGCCCAATCAACCACAGGCCTTCGAAAAAATCGCCAGAGTAGCAGCCCCTTAGGACATGCGGCCCAAGTCGCGGTAATCAAGTGCTGAAACGATCATCTGACGACCAGAAATGATTAAAAGCAAAATCTGACGGTATTCAGTGTTGGGAGCGTGCGAGAGCTCGCTTTAGGTGCAATTTTACTGTCCTAAATTATCTAGTCAATGGAAATAATATTTTGATGTTTCGAAGCAAAATTTTCCATTACATAAGAAGTGATAGCACGTCAATTTCACCGTGGAAGCACATTTCCATTACATAAGAAGTGATAGCACGTCAATTTCACCGTGGAAGCACATTCATCGGTAGGTGGAAGCAGGTTTAGTTCACCATGAAATAAATCTATATTGCTCCAAAGAAAACAAAGCATGACATCATAAAAAAGTTATATATGTTCCCATGGCCGAGAAACCTCATATGGGAAGCAGACAAGCAGTTCTATTTTTTAGGGGAAAATACTGGCTGGAAGCAATTTTAAAGAATACTTGAATCCAGATTGCTGTGTAAGGAAGCAAGCTGCCTAGCACGCAAATCACGTTAACTAGCCGTAATTTAAGCGAGTAGTTATGGTAGTACTAAATCACAATCACTGTGAACCCAAAATAACTAGCCAGACGCCCCCTTTTACTACGCCTTTATCATACGCTCGAGATTGATCCAATCCAACGGTATTTGAGTAGTCTGATATGATGCAAAGTTCCAGCAGTCTGATGCCTAGTAGTGTCACTCTTTTACAGACGGGAACGGCTGTGATGAACATAGTGAGATGACAATCACACAGATTATAGCAGATTAACAGCATCACACCACCAAACTTTCCTAACCCATGCATGGATGCGGATAAGAAAGCCCTAGCAGCACGCCGCCGGCGCGAGGTAGTCCTTGGCCCCGTCCTCCACCTGCGCCTGCCCGCCGAACAGGCCGGCCCTGAACAGCAGGAACCCCGCCGCGTGGCCGGCGACGGCCGCGAGGAGCACGCCCACGTTGAACGACATGAGCGCCAGCATGAGGACGTAGGCCATCCCGACGCGCAGCGCGTGCACGGCGGCGCGCGCCGCCCCCGCCGCCGCGGGCCGGCCGCTGGAGGAGAGGCGGGACTCGAGCCAGCGGCAGGAGGAGAGGCACTCCACGAGCACGGCCAGCGCGAAGACGACGACGAGCGCGAGGGCGTACATGCCGCCGCTGGAGCCGGGCCACCCGTGGAAGAGGATCTCCGAGTTCTTGCCCCAGTAGAAGGTCATGTGCATGTAGTGCATCCGCATGCCCCCGTGCGCCGCCGCTGGCGCCGGGGCGGCGCCGCCCGTGCCCATGCCCATACCGTGCCCTCCTCCCATGTCCATCATCGTCGCGCGCTGGCCGCCGATGATCTCGTGGGGTTCTGTGTGTTCGTTGCATTTGCGTCCGCGCCCGCGTGGGTGTATATGTGCGGGCCGGCGCGGCGCGGCGCATGTGCAGTACGCATGTACGACACTGGGAGCGCAACGAAGTACACAGTCGTCAGTCAGATCGTAACCACCCACGGCCCACGGGATCTTCGTGAAGGATGGCGGATCCATTTTTCCTCTTCTGTGGATAGGCTTTCAGATTGTGGCCTAGGCCCATCATCTCTTATCTCTCTCCACGGGATTTTCTTTCTAGCTGCTCAGTGTACCGGCCCAGGCCCATCATCTCCTATCGCCCTCGCCGACGATGGCGCACAGCCTTACCGGCGGCGCCACCCCCTTCTGCTGCTACCGTCACCCGCCCTGCTGCGCCGCCGGGCGAGCTACCCTGACCGCTCCCCCTTCCACCCGCTGCCGTGTGGCCGCCTCGGCCTCCCCTCCGCCGCCCCCGCCGGCCATCGAGGGCCGCGGGGTGGGATTTTCGGTGACGACGAGGCGGGGCCTGGTGCTGCCGGTGCTCAAGGACTGCTCGCTGTGCGTTCCGTCGGGGCAGCTCTGGATGCTCCTCGGCCCCAACGGCTGCGGCAAGTCCACCCTCCTCAAGGTCTATCTTTTCTCAACTACGGAGTAGGAGTATAAGAGTGTGGTGCCTGTTTCCACGCACATTTTCGTCGATACACCGGCAGTGGCTGTGCTCATCACGCCATGGACCGAAATGCCGTATGCAAATGGTTAATTCCAAGACCCATGGTTGAGCAGCTGTTCTGTTCTTAAAGAAATTTTGCTTGTGTGGAACCAGCTCATGGAGTGAATACGATACCACAAGCACAGTCTGGTCGTGTTTTATTCGTTCTCATAGAAGATAATTTTGGAGGATTAGGCATAGCATGCGTACTTTATCAGAAATCAAAATGCTGAATGGTACTATCCATTAAATCTTTGGATTGTCCCGGCTTTTGCTTCGAGCACCGAGATAAGGATCTGTGGGACCTAGGAATGGCTCAGAGTTTGCTGAGTTTGTGGTTTATACGAGGACAATCTTGCTTGAAAAAAATATCAGCCTTCATCAGGAACCAATAGGAAGTTAATTTTAAATATATCATGTAGCGTAAATACCAGGATCTTTACATGTAAATGAGCAATTATGCATCAGATATTATGTATGTTGTATCAAGCACATTTGACTATTGGTGCATTGAACACCAGATCGACCTAGTAATTGCGCATTTCCAAGGATATATGTCCAACTTCAACCCGAATAAAAATGATAATAGAAGAAGGAAGGAAGTATTCAAGAGAAGTTGCATAATCTATTCTGGTATTGTTACAATATATTTCATAAAGCAGACTGATACAAAATATGGTTCTGAATCAATTTCTCTTTGTTTACTTGGACTACAAAAGTTTGATTGACTTTCTTCCTACTAGTACCTCAATGGGATGCTAACTTCTTGTTTTTTTTTTAGGTTTTGGCAGGATTTCAAAATCCCTCTGCTGGTACAGTGCATATTAATAGGCCATTCAGCTATGTCTTCCAAAATCCTGATCACCAGGTTATCACTACTTCTTTGATGAGTTTTTACTGCAATTATGCCAGAAGGCATTATCAAGTTGCTTTGAATCCATAGGATGTTTTTATTATTGATGCTTGCGAGCTTTGTTAGCAATGCAATCGTCCCAAATTAAATGAAGTTCTGCTGCATATTGAATTCTGTCTCTTGGATGCAGGTTGTGATGCCCACGGTGGAATCCGATGTTGCATTTGGACTTGGTAAGCTCAATCTTTCATTGGATGAGGTTAGATCAAGAGTGTCACAATCTCTGGATGCAGTTGGAATGTTGAGCTACTCTCAAGTAGGCAGCTCACATGCACATTTTGGATTATAATCTACTATTGTCTGCACAAGGTTCACAAACATCCTTCATCCAAAACAGAGGCCAATCCAAACCCTGAGTGGTGGGCAGAAACAGAGAGTTGCCATTGCTGGTGCTTTAGCTGAAGCATCCAAAGTACTACTGCTGGATGAGCTGACCACATTCCTGGACGAATATGATCAGGTATTAAGATTATTCATGTTTAGTTTTTCAACTAAGGTATTTGATCCCGAGGCACCTTTGCTACCGTGCCAAGGAGAGCAATCTTCAGTAAGCATTTCATTTCATACTGGAGTTATCGTTTGGCAATTGTGCTAAAACTTCCAACAGTCTGTAGTTCATGAAAATTGGTGTAGCCCTGGTTCTCATAAACACATCAATATTTTGGACCATATTACATAAATTTCTGATGCTTCTATCGCATTTGTTGTGTGGTTGACATGCAATAGAAGCTATGGCTGACCTACACTGTATTATATATGGAAAATCCTGTATTGGTTGCTGAGAAAACTGCTACACTTAATTTGTTATGTTTTCCTGTTTCTGATATGTAGCTATCATCCTTTCTGCTCCCTCTGTTTCTAAAATAAGCCTTTTTAGATATTTCAATACGGACTACATACATATGTATATAAACGTATTTTAGAGTGTAGATTCATTCATTTTGCTCCGTATGTAGTCCATATTGGAATCTCTAAAACGGCTTATATTTAGGAACAGAGGAAGTAATTTATTGTAGTTAGCAGGCCTACTCTTACCTTGTAGTTACACTTGATTGTTATGGGCATTGTAATCTTAGTGATCTCGGTTTCATGGAAGTGCAGATGGGCGTGGTCAAGGCGGTGAGGAACTCTGTAACTGCTAGTGGGGAGGTCGCGGCCCTGTGGGTGACCCATCGGCTGGAAGAACTCAGATACGCAGATGGTGCTATTTACATGGAAGATGGCCGGACGATTATTCAAGGCGACGTCTCCAGTATATCCAGGTTCATAAAAAGGAAGCAAGCACGCTACTTCGGTCATTTTGAGCTCTGATGCTCGGGAGTCCCAGGCTGCGGGCAGAATTATCTGCGCTCGTGTACATCACCACATCAGGGTACTAAAAACAGCGTTCTTCTCTACGGCTGTTTGCATGTAGGCAACTGGGAATTTAGGGGTTCTGTCGCTTCTCACCTGTATCGCCGCTCAAACATTTGTTTGGCGAAGTTAGCGGCAATCGAGTTTTGGTTCATACATTGTCCTTGTTCATTTCTTTTAATGTTGAGTGTGTGTTCATCCAAGAATATGGTACTCGCTTCGATCCATATTACTCCCTCTGTTCTTAAATATAAGCCTTTTTAGAAATTTCACTAGGAGACTACATACGGAGAAAAATGAGTGAATCTATATTGTAAAGTATGTCTATATACATTCAAATGTAGTCTACTACTAGTGAAACCTCTAAAAAAGACTTATATTTAAGAATGAAGGGAGTACTTGTTCAAACGAATGTATATAGGGAGTAATATGTTTCCTAGAGTTGCCCTTTGCTTTGGAGTCTCCGTTGAGCAAGTGATTTGCTGTATGGAACCATTCATATCTTGGGCGCGGAAACGTGCCGATGATATTTTTTAACTGTGTCTATGATGTTTATTACGCTATCAAATACTCCCTCCGTTATTGGATATATACTTTTTTCTGAATCCAATGGATATAAACATATTTTAGTGTGTTTGTTCACTCGTTTCAGTCCGTATATACTCCCTCCGTTCCTAAATATAAGTCTTTCTAGAGGTTTCACTAGTGGACTATATACGAATGTATATAGACATACTTTAGAGTGTAGATTCACTCATTTTGCTTCGTATGTGGACCATAAGTGAAATCTCTTAAAAGACTTATATTTAGGAACGGAGGGAGTAGATTATATTGAAATATTCGACATATCTTATACTCCCTCCGTCCCAAAATTCTTGTTTTTGTTTTGTCTAGATATAAATGTATCTAGTCATGTGTTAGTATTTAGATACATCCATTTTTATACAAGCGTAAGACAAGAATTTTAGGACAGAGGGAGTATTTATGAATGGAGGAAATAAGGGCATCTCCAATGGTGACCCTTAAACCGTCTGCATCCATCTGGACCGCACGGTGAGGACATGTTATGACATCCAACACGGGTGTGTATCAGTTTGCATGACAATGTACTTTCTCCTACAAATCGAAGACAAACATGGGGGGCTTTGCGGGTGTTCGGACAACATCCAAGCCCATGTCTGACCCCACTGGCCCATCCAAACCCCTCCTTCGCACGCACGCGTTCCCGTCCGGTGCAAGTTGTCTGTATTCATGCTGCTGTAGAGCGGGCGTTTCACATTGAAGATGGCTCAGGGTAGACCTGGCCTCTCACTAGCTTCGTCATAGAAGTGGCATGCCAGCCGAGGACGTTGCCCGCTGAACACGCCTCCTCGTCGCATTCAAACACCTTTATTAAATCTGCGTAGAAGCCGAGAAACCTACGCCGGCCACATGTCCGTTCGTGAGCGGGTGTCATTAAACACAAAGCCGAGCAAGCTCCTCCCATCCGCCCGCTATTTGGGCAAGAATTGCATCACTCCACTGCTCTCTATCTCCTCCTACCATCATTTTCCCACCCGTTCGATGGCATCCGTTGAGCAGGAAGAGTAGTTCTATGGCATAAAAGTAAGTTGAGTGGCCCGTCGAGCCCATCGAATATGAGCGAGGCAGCTCGCTGCTCCACCTCCCTTGCCTAGCCCAACGGGGCAAGTTGCCGCTCCAAGCCGACGTGTGGTTCAGCAACTCGTTGCTCCAAGCCAGCTCGCGAAGGAATGGCGAGTTGCTCCAAGGAGACACGGGTGGGAGCACGACGGAGTGGGCATCGTGGCTGGCATGCACGAGGCCAGACACCGTGTCGTCCGCCGCCAACGTTGGCGAAACCGCACTAGTCGATGGAGAAAGAAGATGGCTAAGCGGAGCTCGACGAGTCGGTGGCCGGCACATTCGCGTTCGTCGATGACACCGAGGAAAAGTAGAACACGGGAGGTCGCTACCGCTTTGGTCCCAAGATGACCACCGTAGGTGAGTCGCTAGCGTCCATAGTCAGTGTCTCGTCCTCTATTGCATGTCATCGCTCACCCGCCCTAAAAGCAAGTACAGATTCGCGCTTCACGGAAGCGAATGCAACCCTTCCCCTCTGGCTGAAGCACCCTCTTTGCCGCTCCGGCAAACGGCATAGCCAGAGATAGGGAAAGGGAGGATATGCTTCCGGGTGTTAGAGCATATTTCTCCACATGTGGTTTTGGTAATTGATGACAATTCCTATGGACTAATGGTTGCCTTGAGTTGTATTTGAAGGATTTGTCCATAGGCACTTCTTGAAGTCCATATGTTGGTTTCAACGAGTTTATATGATGACCAATGTGTTACTCAAGGTTTTATCCAAAGATTGGTCATAAAGACACAAGGTTGATCAAGACTAAGTCAAAGAGTGAATCAAGTTGATCAACACACAAAGCGTGCAAGATGTACCGGGAGGGATCAAGAGATCCCATGGTACGGTAAGCATTGCCCATTACACTTTGTGTACTAACCCATGGTCTTCGTGAGAGTCCTTTGTGGGGATTAGGTGTGTTACCATGGGCTTGCGTTAAGAGGAAGATCTCATACAACCCATGGAGGATGACATCAAGTGGTGATCGTCATCATGATTGCGGTGTGCAAGTTCAAGTGAAGCATCACAAAGATATCATGATTGAAGCTTGCCGTCCATTGTCGTGGCAATGGACTTGTAGTGAAGGGTGGAGATGTAGTGAAGGGTGGTGTGCTAGTATTGGAGGGAGGTTCGGGTGAGGCAGTGTTGCGAGCTGTCACGGTGAGTCATTGCATTCAAGTTCAAACCAGCCTCGTAGTTGTTGTGTGCTGATGGTTTGGGACGGGCATAATATGTATGTGCAGGGTCAGCAACAACATGTTTGCACGCGTGTGGTAGGTTAGTGGTGTGGTGGGTTCCCGACGGGTTAAATGCGACAACCCACTTAATTTCATTGTTGTCCAATGTATTTCCACTAAGATGATTAAGTGGGATGGGCTTAGTTAGTCCCACTAATGCCCACTCCCACTTGCAGCGTGAAACCACTCACTTCCTTTACGACGACCGCTGCAAGGGAGCTACAGGCCAGTGGCGAAGGCAGGAATATTTTTTAGGTGTGACGGAGTATATGAAGGGAAAAAACATGTACAAATCAACTATGAAAGTTCTCATTGAAATAGTAGATATATATTACTTGGTGTTCAACAAATACAACCAAAATCAATACTTAAGTATTGCCACTCTAAATACCTCACTTGATGAAGATTACATGGATGATCAATTTCCAATGTATCATAGATGGGCATAAAGATAAATAATGAGTTAGTAACTAGTAGGGTATAATGATGGAAACCACATTATACATGTGAAGATAGTAAGAACGTGGCAAGGGCATTCTTCCACAATATACTAACTTATTGCTAGCTTCGCCCCTTATAGGGCTCACCACATGCCGCCTTTGTTGTTGCGAGCTGCGACACGACCACTTTTGTGAGCAAAGGGGCCGTGACGTGCTGCGAGCCACGCTGGAGCGATGGTGAGCGCAACCACACGGGGTTGACGACGAGCGCAATGGCATCGATGATTCTACGACAGCGTTCAACACTTGCTGGAACCGGTGTCGGCAATTACTACAACGGGCCACACTGCTTGTTGGAACCAGAGTCCAGTGGTGCCGGCGCCCTCCCTGCCGATGCGGTTTTTTTCACCGGAACCAACGTTATTTTTGCCTAATACTACTAACTTTACAATCGACTACGGAATTTTTTTATGGAACCAACATTTTTTAATTATCATGCGCTTTTGATTTTTCAATTTTCACTCTGGTTTTCCCAAGTATTTTGGGATCTTCACAACCGTTTTTACGCATTTTTTATTTTTTTTATTTTCAATCGTTTTTTCCAGTTTTTTTTTATTTTTGGCTGTTGTTTTGTTTTCTTTTTTATTTATCCTTTCTTTTTTCTTTCTATTTGATTTTTTCATTTATTTTTCTAACTTCTTGAAGTTTTTCAAATTCGAAAACTTGTTAGCAAATTCGTGAATCTTTTTCTGAATTTCATGATTCTTTAATGTCATTTTTTCAAATTCGGGATTTTTCCCATTCTTTCGAACTTTCCAAGCTTGAACTTTTTAAAAATTCATCAACTTCTTTTCCCAAATTTCATTAATTGTTTTTGAATTTACGAACAAGGGATCAGGAATCGGGAGAACAGTGGAGCAACTAGTTAGCGAGCACTCCCTCAGAAGCCTCCCAGCGATGCTCTCGCGTGTCGTCACTTAGCGCGTTTCCAGCCGCTACCACGTGTCGCGCTCTGAGCGTTTCCTTTGGATTTATTTTTTCGCACGCGTTTTCACCTTTTTTAAGTGGGTTTTTTTCGAAAAATTTTGGTGTTACGTTTTTCACCGGTCTTTCGTAACTTTTGGACAAAAAAATCGAAAAACAAATTCCGCTATAAATGCGTTTTCTATTTTTTACGCGAAAAAACACGTTTTCTGTTTTTTTTGCAAGAGGCACAGTTTTGCTTCCACGAGAGGCACGGCCGTGCCTCACGGAAAGGGAAAAAAACGTATTTCCTAGTTTTTTTGGCGAGAGGCACGGTTTTGCTTCCGCCGGAAGGTACGGTTTTGCCATCGCGAGAGGCACGTCCGTGCCTTTCAAAAAGGGAAATACGTGTTTTCTGTTTGTTTTTTTTTGCGAGAGGCACGGTTTTGCTTCCGCGAAAGGCACGGTTTTGCCTTCGCAAGAGTCACATCCGTGCCTTTCGAAAAGGGAAAAACGTGTTTTCTGTTTTTTTTTGCGAGAGGCACGGTTTTGCTTCCGTGAAAGGCACGCCAGTACCTCTCCCGAAAGGGAAAAACGCATTTTTTTTTTGCGAGAGACACGGTTTTGCTTCCGTGAAAGGCACGGTTTGCCTATGCGAGAGGCACGTTCGTGCCTCTCCTAAAAGGGGGAAACACGTTTTCTGCTCTCTTTTTTTCCTTGAGACGCACGGTTTTGCTTTCACGAGAGTCACGGCTTTGCCTTCGCGAGAGGCACGACCCATGCCTCTCGAAAAGGGAAAAAACGCGTTTTCTATTTATTTTTTCTATCGCGTGAGGCGCGGTTTTTTGTCCGATTCTTTTCTTCTGTTTTTTTTGTGTAAAAAAGTTCGTCAAAACCTATCAACATGGATCTAGTTTTAAAGATCTTGACGCGAGAAAGCCAACGATGAAAACGGTTTGAGATTTGGACGCACGATTTATGAGATAAAACGTTTTTAAAATACGGATTAAAAAAGAAAAATTACCAGTTTGCGACAAGTGACACGTCCGTGCCTCTCGAAAAGGAAAAAACGTGTTTTCTGGGTTTTTTGCGAGAGGCACCATTTTGCTTCCGCGAAAGGCACGCCTGTGCCTCTCCCAAAAGGGAATAAATGCATTTTCTGTTTTTGTTTTGCTAGAGGCACGGTTTTGCTTCCGTGAAAGGCACGGTTTTGCCTACGCGAGAGGCGTGCCTCTCCTAAAAAGGGGGAAAACACGTTTTCTGCTCTCTTTTTTCCGCGAGAGGCACGGTTTTGCTTCCGCGAGAGGCACGGTTTTGCCTTCGCGAGAGGCACGACCCGTGCCTCTCGGAAAGGGGAAAAAACTTGTTTTCTAAATTTTTTTCTATCGCGTGACGCACGGTTTTTTCGTCCGGTTCTTTTCTTCTGGTTTTTTCATGAAAAAAAGTTCGTCAAAACCTATCAACATGGATCTAGTTTTAAAGATCTGGAGGCGAGAAAGCCAACGATGAAAACGGTTCGAGATTTGAACGCACGGTTTATGAAATAAAACATTTTTAAAATACGAAGTAAAAAACTATCAGTTTGCGACAAGTGACATGCATGCAGTACAACATTTATCGTATTCTATAAAAGTAAATCGTTAAAAGATGTATTCATTAACTAATGATTTCGGAAGAACAAGTGAGCAAGGGCTCGTCTCGTTCTTGCCCAACCCATGGACCGTGGTACGTGAGCACCGGCTCCTTTACCTGGCGCTTAAGGCGCTGGGGATGAGGTCCCAAATAAATGACGTCTGGAGATGCCTCCTTGTGGAGAGCAACTAACTAAGGCAAACACTTTGTGTCCAGAAAGCAATCGCTAGACTATTCGGTTGCCGTCGATATTTGTTTAATCCCACGGCTAAAGGAACACAATTTAATCACCTGTCCCGTTGCTAAGTGCTAACCTTCCATTTTTTACGCTAGTCATTTTTTTCTCAAAATTACTCTTCCGTTTCACCTTTCCATACCTATACGCCGTCTCTCTCTTCTGCCGCCGGCACATCTCGCCCGACACACACCTTGTCATCGACAGTGCCTGCTCAGTCTTCTCCAACTGCGTCGCCTGGTGCGATCCCCCGGTCAACGTGCTTCCAACCCACAACACCGATGATCACACCATCCAAGGCACCGACCAGATCCGATCTCCTGCACTACCCGGTTCCTCGATGCAGCCCTCAGACGACCTCGGTGGTGTGCCGTACTGAATTTAGGTGGCCCTGCCGTCATCTTCATTGTGTTTCTTGCATGACCTGCTTGCCCGTAAGATCAACTGGCTGCTTGAGTACGCAAGTTTTGGTTCTGTCAATATTCAATTTTTAAAATCCTAGTTAAGGACCTTCAAAAAAAATCCTAGTTAAGTTCTAACATATTGTTTGCTGATAACTTGCATCTTGGTTTATTCCTTGTTGTTGGGTGTGAATCTGTACCAACCGTGTATTGCATCACGAAATCATCAACCAAATTCTATTTATTTTGTATGTACGTATATCACATAAATATGCATTCTCATGTTGGTGGCAGACAATCTTAGTTTATTTGCATTTTCTTTTTTCACCCCTCTAAGCAACAATATTTTCTAGAGCACTCTTTTGATGCTTATGCTTCTTACTGATGGTGCTTCATAATTATAATACACATGCTTCTTTGGGCTAGAGTTTTCTTCCATAGGTTACAAACAATTTAGTGATTTGTCTTTATATAGTTCACACAAAATGTGCATCCCCATGTTGGCCGCAATCTTAAACCATGTCCATTCACAATATTCTATACTTTCAATTAAGATGAACCATATTGAGATAGCATATTTTTCATGCTACCCGCAAGTGGGGTTTCGGAATTAGACTTCATATGTGTCTTCTGTTTATATGGATTGCTTCCATATTTTCTGTATTTTATTTGTAACAAAAATCATGTCCTCATGACCATTGAAACATGCCACGCAAAACGTATTTATTTGTTTTAGGTAGTTTGCTTTCATAGTTCTTTCTTCATTGTTCTAATTTGTCTTCACCATTGTAATGTAAACATCCTTTGCTTCGTCAACTTTGTACTATTGCATCGTACTTAACCGGAGTATGCTTCAAGCAGGTGTGTGTTGCCTTCAGGACGATCGACATCGATGAGATATGTCTATATAGAGGCGACCGATGCATGCACTAAGAAGCGTGGCAACACCTGGATCAACCTCAAATGAACACACCCATTCACTAGATCAAGGGAAGTAAGTCTATAGTAGTTAGGAAATATTCAGTGTCGACTTAGAAAGCATTGTAATATTCGTGACTTGAAAGAAACAAATTTCTTCTCATGTTGTATGAACGGCCGCAACACTGCAACTAATGTTAGAAGCAAATTTTTAGCATGATGGAAACACTTTTGTAGTGGACGGAAGCAAAGTTTTCTTGTGTTTGAAACATAATAAGATATATTCGATTTGAATTTCCCATGTGAAGCACACAAATATTTGTTGGCCGGACTGAACCAAATTTCAATTGCAATGGCAATAGAAGCAAATGTGTCATCAGTGGAAGCATTTTTTTTATTATGTTGGAAGCAAAGTTAATGTTAAATCGGATATAAGTTTCTATTAAATCAATGAATATTATTTCTGAAAAGAAATTGTTGGGGAACGTCGCATGGGAAATAAAAAATTTCCTACGCGCACGAAGACCTATCATGGTGATGTCCATCTACGAGAGGGGATGAGTGATCTACGTACCCTTGTAGACCGTACAGCAGAAGCGTTAGAGAACGCGGTTGATGTAGTGGAACGTCCTCATGTCCCTCGATCCGCCCCGCGATCAGTCCCACGATCTAGTACCGAACGGACGGCACCTCCGCGTTCAGCACACGTACAGCTCGACGATGATCTCGGCCTTCTTGATCCAGCAAGAGAGACGGAGAGGTAGAAGAGTTCTCCGGCAGCGTGACGGCGCTCCGGAGGTTGGTGATGACCTTGTCTCAGCAGGGCTCCGCCCGAGCTCCGCAGAAACGCGATCTAGAGGAAAAACTGTGGAGGTATGTGGTCGGGCTGCCGTGGAAAAGTCGTCTCAAATCAGCCCTAAAACCTCCGTATATATAGGTGGGAGGGAGGGGACCTTGCCTTGGGGCTCAAGGAGCCCCAAGGGGGTCGGCCGAGTCCAAGGGGGAGGACTCTCCCCCCCAAACCGAGTTGGACTAGGTTTGGTGGGAGGGAGTCCCCCTTCCTTCCCACCTCCTCCTTTTTTTTTTCTTTCTCTCTTGATTTTCTTCTCCTTGGCGCATAGAGCCTTTTTGGGCTGTCCCACCAGCCCACTAAGGGCTGGTGTGCCACCCTCAAGGCCTATGGGCTTCCCCGGGGTGGGTTGCCCCCCCCCCCCCCGGTGAACTCCCGGAACCCATTCGTCATTCCCGGTACATTCCCGGTAACTTCGAAAACCTTCCGGTAATCAAATGAGGTCATCCTATATATCAATCTTCGTTTCCGGACCATTCCGGAAACCCTCGTGACGTCCGTGATCTCATCCGGGACTCCGAACAACATTCGGTAACCAACCATATAACTCTAATACGCATAAAACAACGTCGAACCTTAAGTGTGCAGACCCTGCGGGTTCGAGAACTATGTAGACATGACCCGAGAGACTCCTCGGTCAATATCCAATAGCGGGACCTGGATGCCCATATTGGATCCTACATATTCTACGAAGATCTTATCGTTTGAACCTCAGTGCCAAGGATTCATATAATCCCGTATGTCATTCCATTTGTCCTTCGGTATGTTACTTGCCCGAGATTCGATCGTCAGTATCCGTATACCTATTTCAATCTCGTTTACTGGCAAGTCTCTTTACTCGTTCCGTAATACAAGATCCCGCAACTTACACTAAGTTACATTGCTTGCAAGGCTTGTGTGTGATGTTGTATTACCGAGTGGGCCCCGAGATACCTCTCCGTTCACACGGAGTGACAAATCCCAGTCTTGATCCATACTAACTCAACTAACACCTTCGGAGATACCTGTAGAGCATCTTTATAGTCACCCAGTTACGTTGCGACGTTTGATACACACAAAGCATTCCTCCGGTGTCAGTGAGTTATATGATCTCATGGTCATAGGAATAAATACTTGACACGCAGAAAACAGTAGCAACAAAATGACACGATCAACATGCTACGTCTATTAGTTTGGGTCTAGTCCATCACGTGATTCTCCTAATGACGTGATCCAGTTATCAATCAACAACACCTTGTTCATAATCAGAAGACACTGACTACCTTTGATCAACTGGCTAGCCAACTAGAGGCTTGCTAGGGACGGTGTTTTGTCTATGTATCCACACATGTAAATGAGTCTTCATTCAATACAATTATAGCATGGATAATAAACGATTATCTTGATACAGGAATTATAATAATAACTATATTTATTATTGCCTCTAGGGCATAATTCCAACAGTCTCCCACTTGCACTAGAGTCAATAATCTAGCCCTCACATCACTATGTGAATTACATTGTAATAAATCTAACACCCATACAGTTCTGGTGTTGATCATGCTTTGGCCGTGGAAGAGGTTTAGTCAGCGGGTCTGCTACATTGAGATCCGTGTGCACTTTGCATATATTCACGTCCTCTCCCTCGACGTAGTCGCGGATGAGGTTGAAGCGACGTTTGATGTGTCTGGTCTTCTTGTGAAACCGTGGTTCCTTTGCTAAGGCAGTGGCACCAGTGTTGTCACAGAACAAGGTTATTGGATTCAGTGCGCTTGGCACCACTCCAAGATCCGTCATGAACTGCTTCATCCAGACACCCTCCTTAGCCGCCTCCGAGGCAGCCATGTACTTCGCTTCACATGTAGAATCTGCTACGACGCTTTGCTTGGAACTGCACTAGCTTACTGCACCCCCATTAAGAATAAATACGTATCCGGTTTGCGACTTAGAGTCGTCCGGATCTGTGTCAAAACTTGCATCGACGTAACCTTTTACGGCGAGCTCTTCGTCACCTCCATATACGAGAAACATCTCCTTAGTCCTTTTCAGGTACTTCAGGATATTCTTGACCGCTGTCCAGTGATCCACTCCTGGATTACTCTGGAACCTACCTGCCATACTTATGGACAGGCTAACATCCGGTCTACTGCACAACATCGCATACATGATAGAACCTATGGCTGAAGCATAGGGGACGGAGCGCATATGCTCTCTATCTTCATCAGTTGCTGGGCACTGAGTCTTACTCAATTTTGTACCTTGTAGAACTGGCAAGAACCCTTTCTTGGACTGTTCCATTTTGAACCTCTTCAAAACTTTATCAAGGTATGTGCTTTGTGAAAGTCCTATCAGGCGTTTTGATCTATCCCTATAGATCTTAATGCCTAGAATGTAAGCAGCTTCTCCTAGGTCCTTCATAGAGAAACTTTTATTCAAGTAACCTTTTATGCTCTCCAAAAACTCTATGTTGTTTCCAATCAGTAATATGTCATCCACATATAATATTAGAAACGCCACAGAGCTCCCACTCACTTTCTTGTAAATACAAGATTCTCCAACCACTTGTATAAACCCAAATGCTTTGATCACCTCATCAAAGCGTTTGTTCCAACTCCAGATGCTTGCACCAGTCCATAAATGGATCGCTGGAGCTTGCACACCTTGTTAGCATTCTTAGGATCGACAAAACCTTCGGGCTGTATCATATACAACTCTACCTTAAGGAAACCGTTAAGGAACGCCGTTTTGACATCCATCTGCCAGATTTCATAATTGAAAAATGCAGCTATTGCTAACATGATTCTGACGGACTTAAGCATCGCTACAGGTGAGAAAGTCTCATCGTAGTCAACTCCTGGAACTTGTGAAAAACCCTTTGCCACAAGTCGAGCTTTATAAACGGTCACATTGCCGTCAGCGTCCGTCTTCTTCTTAAAGATCCATTTGTTCTGAATAGCCTTGCGGCCCTCAGGTAGTATCTCCAAAGTCCACACTTTGTTCTCATACATGGATCCTATCTCGGATTTCATGGCTTCTAGCCATTTGTTGGAATCTGGCCCCACCATTACTTCTTCATAATTTGCAGGTTCATTGTTGTCTAACAACATGATTGACAAGACGGGATTACCGTACCACTCTGGAGCAGCACGTGATCTCGTCGACCTGCGTGGTTCAACAGAAACTTGAACTGGAGTTTCATGATCATCATCATTAACTTCCTCCTCAACTGGCGTTGCAACGACAGAGGTTTCCCCCTGCCCTGCGCCACCATCCAGAGGGATGAGAGGTTCGACAACCTCGTCAAGTTCTATCTTCCTCCCACTCAATTCTCTCGAGAGAAACTCCTTCTCGAGAAAACCTCCGTTTTTAGCAACAAACACTTTGCCCTCGGATTTGAGATAGAAGGTGTACCCAACTGTCTCTTTTGGGTAACCTATGAAGACGCACTTTTCCGCTTTGGGTTCCAGCTTTTCAGGCTGAAGCTTTTTGACATAAGCATCACATCCCCAAACTTTAAGAAACGACAATTTTGGCCTTTTGCCATACCACAGTTCGTATGGTGTCGTCGCAACGGATTTTGATGGTGCCCTATTTAAAGTGAATGCAGCTGTTTCTAATGCATAGCCCCAAAATGATAACGGCAAATCAGTAAGAGACATCATAGATCGCACCATCTCTAATAGAGTACGATTACGACGTTCGGACACACCATTACGCTGTGGTGTTCCAGGCGGTGTTAACTGTGAAACAATTCCACATTGTCTTAAGTGAGCACCAAACTCGAAACTCAGATATTCACCCCCACGATCAGACCGCAGGAACTTGATCTTCTTGTTACGATGATTTTCCACTTCACTCTGAAATTGCTTGAACTTTTCAAATGTTTCAGACTTGTGCTTCATCAAGTAGACATAACCATATCTACTTAAATCGTCAGTGAAGGTGAGAAAATAACGATATCCGCCGCGTGCCTCCACGCTCATCGGACCACACACATCGGTATGTATGATTTCCAACAAGTCACTTGCACGCTCCATTGTTCCTGAGAACGGAGTCTTAGTCATCTTGCCCATGAGGCATGGTTCGCACGTGTCAAGTGAATCAAAGTCAAGTGACTCCAAAAGTCCATCAGCATGGAGTTTCTTCATGCGCTTTACACCAATATGACCTAAGCGGCAGTGCCACAAAAATATGGCGCTATCATTGTTAACTCTAACTCTTTTGGTCTCAATGTTATGTATATGCGTATCGCTATCAAGATTCAGTATGAACAATCCTCTCACATTCGGTGCATGACCATAAAAGATGTTACTCATAGAAATAGAACAACCATTATTCTCTGACTTAAAAGAGTAACCGTCTCGCAATAAACAAGATCCAGATATAATGTTCATGCTCAACGCAGGCACTAAATAACAATGATTTAAGTTCATCACTAATCCTGACGGTAACTGAAGTGACACTGTGCCGACGGCGATTGCATCAACCTTGGAACCATTTCCTACGCGCATCGTCACTTCATCTTTCGCCAGCCTTCGCCTATTCCGCAGTTCCTGCTTCGAGTTGCAAATATGAGCAACAGAACCGGTATCGAATACCCAGGCACTACTACGAGAGCCGGTTAAGTACACATCAATAACATGTATATCAAATATACCTGGTTTTTCTTTGCCCGCCTTCTTATCTGCCAGATACTTGGGGCAATTGCGCTTCCAGTGACCCATACCCTTGCAATAGTAACACTCCGTTTCCGGCTTAGGTCCAGCTTTGGGTTTCTTCGTCGGATTGGCAACAGGCTTGCCGCTCTTCTTCGAATTGCCCTTCTTGCCTTTGCCGTTTCTCTTGAAACTAGTGGTCTTATTCACCATCAACACTTGATGCTCTTTACGGAGTTCAGACTCTGCGACTTTCAGCATCGCAAACAACTCGCCGGGAGACTTGTTCATCCCTTGCATGTTGTAGTTCAACACAAAGCCTTTATAGCTTGGCGGCAGTGATTGAAGGATTCTGTCAGTGATAGCTTCTTGCGGGAGTTCAATCCCCAGCTCAGCTAGACGATTTGAGTACCCAGACATTTTGAGCACATGTTCACTGACAGATGAGTTTTCCTCCATCTTGCAAGCATAGAATTTATCGGAGGTCTCATACCTCTTGATCCGGGCGTTCTTCTGAAAGATAAACTCCAACTCCTGGAACATCTCAAATGCTCCATGACGCTCAAAGCGACGTTGAAGTCCCGGTTCTAAGCCATACAAGACTGCACATTGAACTATTGAGTAGTCCTCCTTACGTGCTAACCAAGCGTTCTTAACATCCTGATCAGCCGTAGCGGGTGGTTCATCTCCTAACGAAGCATTAAGGACATAATCCTTCTTCCCAGCTTGTAAGATTAGCTTAAGATTACGAGCCCAGTCTACAAAGTTGCTTCCATCATCTTTCAACTTAGCTTTCTCTAGGAACGTATTAATATTCAGGATGACTGTCGCATGAGCCATGATCTGCAACACAAATATATTCAAAGTGGACTTAGACTATGTTCAAGATAATTAGAGTTTAACTTAATCAAATTATACGCTAAACTCCCACTCAAAAAGTACATCTCTCTAGTCATTTGAGTGGTTCATGATCCACTTACACTAGCTCAAGTCCGATCATCACGTGAGTTGAGTATAGTTTCAGTGGTAAGCATCCCTATGCTAATCATATCATCTATATGATTCATGATCGACCTTTCGGTCTCATGTGTTCCGAGGCCATGTCTGCACATGCCAGGCTCGTCAAGCTTAACCCGAGTGTTCCGTGTGCGCAACTGTTTTGCACCCGTTGTATGTGAACGTTGAGTCTATCACACCCGATCATCACGTGGTGTCTCGAAACGACGAACTGTAGCAACGGTGCACAGTCGGGGAGAACACAATTTCGTCTTGAAATTTTAGTGAGAGATCACCTCATAATGCTACCGTCGTTCTATGCAAAACAAGGTGCATAAAAGGATTAACATCACATGCAATTCATAAGTGACATGATATGGCCATCATCACGTGCTTCTTGATCTCCATCACCAAAGCACCTGGCACGATCTTCTTTTCACCGGCGCCACACCATGATCATCCATCAACGTGTTGCCATCGGGGTTGTCGTGCTACTCATGCTATTACTACTAAAGCTACATCCTAGCAAAATAGTAAACGCATCTGCAAGCACAAACGTTAGTATAAAGACAACCCTATGGCTCCTGCCGGTTGCCGTACCATCGACGTGCAAGTCGATACTATTACAACATGATCATCTCATGCATCCAATATATCACATCACATCGTTTGCCATATCACATCACAAGCATACCCTGCAAAAACAAGTTAGACGTCCTCTAATTTTGTTGTTGCATGTTTTACGTGGTGACCAAGGGTATCTAGTAGGATCGCATCTTACTTACGCAAACACCACAACGGAGATATATGAGTTGCTATTTAACCTCATCGAAGGACCTCCTCGGTCAAATCCGATTCAACTAAAGTTGGAGAAACCGACACTTGCCAGTCATCTTTGAGCAAAGGGGGTTACTCGTAACGATGAAACCAGTCTCTCGTAAGCGTACGAGTAATGTCGGTCCAAGCCGCTTCAATCCAACAATACCGCGGAATCAAGAAAAGGCTAAGGAGGGCAGCAAAGCGCACATCACCGCCCACAAAAACTTTTGTGTTCTACTCGAGAAGACATCTACGCATGAACCTAGCTCTGATACCACTGTTGGGGAACGTCGCATGGGAAACAAAAAATTTCCTACGCGCACGAAGACCTATCATGGTGATGTCCATCTACGAGAGGGGATGAGTGATCTACGTACCCTTGTAGACCGTACAGCAGAAGCGTTAGAGAACGCGGTTGATATAGTGGAACGTCCTCACGTCCCTCGATCCGCCCCGCGAACAATCCCGCGATCAGTCCCACGATCTAGTACCGAACGGACGGCACCTCCGCGTTCAGCACACGTACAGCTCGACGATGATCTCGGCCTTCTTGATCCAGCAAGAGAGACGGAGAGGTAGAAGAGTTCTCCGGCAGCGTGATGGTGCTCCGGAGGTTGGTGATGACCTTGTCTCAGCAGGGCTCCGCCCGAGCTCCGCAGAAACGCGATCTAGAGGAAAAACTGTGGAGGTATGTGGTCGGGCTGCCGTGGAAAAGTCGTCTCAAATCAGCCCTAAAACCTCCGTATATATAGGTGGGAGGGAGGGGACCTTGCCTTGGGGCTCAAGGAGCCCCAAGGGGGTCGGCCGAGTCCAAGGGGGAGGACTCTCCCCCCCAAACCGAGTTGGACTAGGTTTGGTGGGAGGGAGTCCCCCTTCCTTCCCACCTCCTCCTTTTTTTTTCTCTCTTGATTTTCTTCTCCTTGGCGCATAGAGCCTTTTTGGGCTGTCCCACCAGCCCACTAAGGGCTGGTGTGCCACCCTCAAGGCCTATGGGCTTCCCCGGGGTGGGTTGCCCCCCCCCCCGGTGAACTCCCGGAACCCATTCGTCATTTCCGGTACATTCCCGGTAACTCCGAAAACCTTCCGGTAATCAAATGAGGTCATCCTATATATCAATCTTCGTTTCCGGACCATTCCGGAAACCCTCGTGACGTCCGTGATCTCATCCGGGACTCCGAACAACATTCGGTAACCAACCATATAACTCTAATACGCATAAAACAACGTCGAACCTTAAGTGTGCAGACCCTGCGGGTTCGAGAACTATGTAGACATGACCCGAGAGACTCCTCGGTCAATATCCAATAGCGGGACCTGGATGCCCATATTGGATCCTACATATTCTACGAAGATCTTATCGTTTGAACCTCAGTGCCAAGGATTCATATAATCCCGTATGTCATTCCATTTGTCCTTCGGTATGTTACTTGCCCGAGATTCGATCGTCAGTATCCGTATACCTATTTCAATCTCGTTTACTGGCAAGTCTCTTTACTCGTTCCGTAATACAAGATCCCGCAACTTACACTAAGTTACATTGCTTGCAAGGCTTGTGTGTGATGTTGTATTACCGAGTGGGCCCCGAGATACCTCTCCGTTCACACGGAGTGACAAATCCCAGTCTTGATCCATACTAACTCAACTAACACCTTCGGAGATACCTGTAGAGCATCTTTATAGTCACCCAGTTACGTTGCGACGTTTGATACACACAAAGCATTCCTCCGGTGTCAGTGAGTTATATGATCTCATGGTCATAGGAATAAATACTTGACACGCAGAAAACAGTAGCAACAAAATGACACGATCAACATGCTACGTCTATTAGTTTGGGTCTAGTCCATCACGTGATTCTCCTAATGACGTGATCCAGTTATCAATCAACAACACCTTGTTCATAATCAGAAGACACTGACTACCTTTGATCAACTGGCTAGCCAACTAGAGGCTTGCTAGGGACGGTGTTTTGTCTATGTATCCACACATGTAAATGAGTCTTCATTCAATACAATTATAGCATGGATAATAAACGATTATCTTGATACAGGAATTATAATAATAACTATATTTATTATTGCCTCTAGGGCATAATTCCAACAGTCTCCCACTTGCACTAGAGTCAATAATCTAGCCCTCACATCACTATGTGAATTACATTGTAATAAATCTAACACCCATACAGTTCTGGTGTTGATCATGCTTTGGCCGTGGAAGAGGTTTAGTCAGCGGGTCTGCTACATTGAGATCCGTGTGCACTTTGCATATATTCACGTCCTCTCCCTCGACGTAGTCGCGGATGAGGTTGAAGCGACGTTTGATGTGTCTGGTCTTCTTGTGAAACCGTGGTTCCTTTGCTAAGGCAGTGGCACCAGTGTTGTCACAGAACAAGGTTATTGGATTCAGTGCGCTTGGCACCACTCCAAGATCCGTCATGAACTGCTTCATCCAGACACCCTCCTTAGCCGCCTCCGAGGCAGCCATGTACTTCGCTTCACATGTAGAATCTGCTACGACGCTTTGCTTGGAACTGCACTAGCTTACTGCACCCCCATTAAGAATAAATATGTATCCGGTTTGCGACTTAGAGTCGTCCGGATCTGTGTCAAAACTTGCATCGACGTAACCTTTTACGGCGAGCTCTTCGTCACCTCCATATACGAGAAACATCTCCTTAGTCCTTTTCAGGTACTTCAGGATATTCTTGACCGCTGTCCAGTGATCCACTCCTGGATTACTCTGGAACCTACCTGCCATACTTATGGACAGGCTAACATCCGGTCTACTGCACAACATCGCATACATGATAGAACCTATGGCTGAAGCATAGGGGACGGAGCGCATATGCTCTCTATCTTCATCAGTTGCTGGGCACTGAGTCTTACTCAATTTTGTACCTTGTAGAACTGGCAAGAACCCTTTCTTGGACTGTTCCATTTTGAACCTCTTCAAAACTTTATCAAGGTATGTGCTTTGTGAAAGTCCTATCAGGCGTTTTGATCTATCCCTATAGATCTTAATGCCTAGAATGTAAGCAGCTTCTCCTAGGTCCTTCATAGAGAAACTTTTATTCAAGTAACCTTTTATGCTCTCCAAAAACTCTATGTTGTTTCCAATCAGTAATATGTCATCCACATATAATATTAGAAACGCCACAGAGCTCCCACTCACTTTCTTGTAAATACAAGATTCTCCAACCACTTGTATAAACCCAAATGCTTTGATCACCTCATCAAAGCGTTTGTTCCAACTCCAGATGCTTGCACCAGTCCATAAATGGATCGCTGGAGCTTGCACACCTTGTTAGCATTCTTAGGATCGACAAAACCTTCGGGCTGTATCATATACAACTCTACCTTAAGGAAACCGTTAAGGAACGCCGTTTTGACATCCATCTGCCAGATTTCATAATTGAAAAATGCAGCTATTGCTAACATGATTCTGACGGACTTAAGCATCGCTACAGGTGAGAAAGTCTCATCGTAGTCAACTCCTGGAACTTGTGAAAAACCCTTTGCCACAAGTCGAGCTTTATAAACGGTCACATTGCCGTCAGCGTCCGTCTTCTTCTTAAAGATCCATTTGTTCTGAATAGCCTTGCGGCCCTCAGGTAGTATCTCCAAAGTCCACACTTTGTTCTCATACATGGATCCTATCTCGGATTTCATGGCTTCTAGCCATTTGTTGGAATCTGGCCCCACCATTACTTCTTCATAATTTGCAGGTTCATTGTTGTCTAACAACATGATTGACAAGACGGGATTACCGTACCACTCTGGAGCAGCACGTGATCTCGTCGACCTGCGTGGTTCAACAGAAACTTGAACTGGAGTTTCATGATCATCATCATTAACTTCCTCCTCAACTGGCGTTGCAACGACAGAGGTTTCCCCCTGCCCTGCGCCACCATCCAGAGGGATGAGAGGTTCGACAACCTCGTCAAGTTCTATCTTCCTCCCACTCAATTCTCTCGAGAGAAACTCCTTCTCGAGAAAACCTCCGTTTTTAGCAACAAACACTTTGCCCTCGGATTTGAGATAGAAGGTGTACCCAACTGTCTCTTTTGGGTAACCTATGAAGACGCACTTTTCCGCTTTGGGTTCCAGCTTTTCAGGCTGAAGCTTTTTGACATAAGCATCACATCCCCAAACTTTAAGAAACGACAATTTTGGCCTTTTGCCATACCACAGTTCGTATGGTGTCGTCGCAACGGATTTTGATGGTGCCCTATTTAAAGTGAATGCAGCTGTTTCTAATGCATAGCCCCAAAATGATAACGGCAAATCAGTAAGAGACATCATAGATCGCACCATCTCTAATAGAGTACGATTACGACGTTCGGACACACCATTACGCTGTGGTGTTCCAGGCGGTGTTAACTGTGAAACAATTCCACATTGTCTTAAGTGAGCACCAAACTCGAAACTCAGATATTCACCCCCACGATCAGACCGCAGGAACTTGATCTTCTTGTTACGATGATTTTCCACTTCACTCTGAAATTGCTTGAACTTTTCAAATGTTTCAGACTTGTGCTTCATCAAGTAGACATAACCATATCTACTTAAATCGTCAGTGAAGGTGAGAAAATAACGATATCCGCCGCGTGCCTCCACGCTCATCGGACCACACACATCGGTATGTATGATTTCCAACAAGTCACTTGCACGCTCCATTGTTCCTGAGAACGGAGTCTTAGTCATCTTGCCCATGAGGCATGGTTCGCACGTGTCAAGTGAATCAAAGTCAAGTGACTCCAAAAGTCCATCAGCATGGAGTTTCTTCATGCGCTTTACACCAATATGACCTAAGCGGCAGTGCCACAAAAATATGGCGCTATCATTGTTAACTCTAACTCTTTTGGTCTCAATGTTATGTATATGCGTATCGCTATCAAGATTCAGTATGAACAATCCTCTCACATTCGGTGCATGACCATAAAAGATGTTACTCATAGAAATAGAACAACCATTATTCTCTGACTTAAAAGAGTAACCGTCTCGCAATAAACAAGATCCAGATATAATGTTCATGCTCAACGCAGGCACTAAATAACAATGATTTAAGTTCATCACTAATCCTGACGGTAACTGAAGTGACACTGTGCCGACGGCGATTGCATCAACCTTGGAACCATTTCCTACGCGCATCGTCACTTCATCTTTCGCCAGCCTTCGCCTATTCCGCAGTTCCTGCTTCGAGTTGCAAATATGAGCAACAGAACCGGTATCGAATACCCAGGCACTACTACGAGAGCCGGTTAAGTACACATCAATAACATGTATATCAAATATACCTGGTTTTTCTTTGCCCGCCTTCTTATCTGCCAGATACTTGGGGCAATTGCGCTTCCAGTGACCCATACCCTTGCAATAGTAACACTCCGTTTCCGGCTTAGGTCCAGCTTTGGGTTTCTTCGTCGGATTGGCAACAGGCTTGCCGCTCTTCTTCGAATTGCCCTTCTTGCCTTTGCCGTTTCTCTTGAAACTAGTGGTCTTATTCACCATCAACACTTGATGCTCTTTACGGAGTTCAGACTCTGCGACTTTCAGCATCGCAAACAACTCGCCGGGAGACTTGTTCATCCCTTGCATGTTGTAGTTCAACACAAAGCCTTTATAGCTTGGCGGCAGTGATTGAAGGATTCTGTCAGTGATAGCTTCTTGCGGGAGTTCAATCCCCAGCTCAGCTAGACGATTTGAGTACCCAGACATTTTGAGCACATGTTCACTGACAGATGAGTTTTCCTCCATCTTGCAAGCATAGAATTTATCGGAGGTCTCATACCTCTTGATCCGGGCGTTCTTCTGAAAGATAAACTCCAACTCCTGGAACATCTCAAATGCTCCATGACGCTCAAAGCGACGTTGAAGTCCCGGTTCTAAGCCATACAAGACTGCACATTGAACTATTGAGTAGTCCTCCTTACGTGCTAACCAAGCGTTCTTAACATCCTGATCAGCCGTAGCGGGTGGTTCATCTCCTAACGAAGCATTAAGGACATAATCCTTCTTCCCAGCTTGTAAGATTAGCTTAAGATTACGAGCCCAGTCTACAAAGTTGCTTCCATCATCTTTCAACTTAGCTTTCTCTAGGAACGTATTAATATTCAGGATGACTGTCGCATGAGCCATGATCTGCAACACAAATATATTCAAAGTGGACTTAGACTATGTTCAAGATAATTAGAGTTTAACTTAATCAAATTATACGCTAAACTCCCACTCAAAAAGTACATCTCTCTAGTCATTTGAGTGGTTCATGATCCACTTACACTAGCTCAAGTCCGATCATCACGTGAGTTGAGTATAGTTTCAGTGGTAAGCATCCCTATGCTAATCATATCATCTATATGATTCATGATCGACCTTTCGGTCTCATGTGTTCCGAGGCCATGTCTGCACATGCCAGGCTCGTCAAGCTTAACCCGAGTGTTCCGTGTGCGCAACTGTTTTGCACCCGTTGTATGTGAACGTTGAGTCTATCACACCCGATCATCACGTGGTGTCTCGAAACGACGAACTGTAGCAACGGTGCACAGTCGGGGAGAACACAATTTCGTCTTGAAATTTTAGTGAGAGATCACCTCATAATGCTACCGTCGTTCTATGCAAAACAAGGTGCATAAAAGGATTAACATCACATGCAATTCATAAGTGACATGATATGGCCATCATCACGTGCTTCTTGATCTCCATCACCAAAGCACCTGGCACGATCTTCTTTTCACCGGCGCCACACCATGATCATCCATCAACGTGTTGCCATCGGGGTTGTCGTGCTACTCATGCTATTACTACTAAAGCTACATCCTAGCAAAATAGTAAACGCATCTGCAAGCACAAACGTTAGTATAAAGACAACCCTATGGCTCCTGCCGGTTGCCGTACCATCGACGTGCAAGTCGATACTATTACAACATGATCATCTCATGCATCCAATATATCACATCACATCGTTTGCCATATCACATCACAAGCATACCCTGCAAAAACAAGTTAGACGTCCTCTAATTTTGTTGTTGCATGTTTTACGTGGTGACCAAGGGTATCTAGTAGGATCGCATCTTACTTACGCAAACACCACAACGGAGATATATGAGTTGCTATTTAACCTCATCGAAGGACCTCCTCGGTCAAATCCGATTCAACTAAAGTTGGAGAAACCGACACTTGCCAGTCATCTTTGAGCAAAGGGGGTTACTCGTAACGATGAAACCAGTCTCTCGTAAGCGTACGAGTAATGTCGGTCCAGGGAATCGAGAACAATTTTCCAATCCAGAACATTTTTTCGGAATCGAGAACAATTTTGAAACAGAAACAACAAAAAAGAAACAAAAAAGAATAATGAAAAAACCGGTTCAGGGAATCTTTTAGGAAGTTCTCAAAACCGGCTGGAAACCTCTCTCAAAACCAGGATCGGTGAAAACCCTAACGGGCCGGCCCAAACCCCATCGCTCGCTTGCAGCTCCTTTGCGTTTGCCAGTCTATTTGACGCGCGGGTTTTCCTGTCCAAACTCCACCACATATCACGTACTGAGCACTTCCTTTAGATTTCATTTTTTTTCTGTACACGTTTTTTAGCCTTTTGGTTTACATTTGATTTTCCCTAGGTTTTGAAGAGAAAAAATACCACAAATGTTTTGCGCATTTATTTTTTTGCTTACGCGAAAAGCATAATTGTGCTTCTCCAAAAGAAAAAATTCATAATTTTTTGGCATGATTTTTTCCTTCCACGAGAAGCAACATTCTTCTCGTGGAGGTATAAGAGTTGTGCTTTTTAGGTAGGAAAAAAATCACAATTTGTTTTGATTCTATGAAAAGCCCAACTTTGCTTCTCGTGGAGTCACATATTTGTTTTCGTGAGAAGTACAACCCTCACAACCGTGTTTCTCAAAAAAGGAAAAAATATGACAATTTCATTGTACAATTTATTTTCTTCCATGAGAATCACATATTTGCTTTTCATGAAAGCACATTGTTTTCACGAGAAGCACGAAAAGAAAAAAAATCATAATTTTCTCTGTTTTTTTCATGAGAAGCACTTCTCGTGGAGGCTCAACTCTTTATCATGAGAAGCACATTTATGCTTCTTGAAAAGGGAAAAAATCATAATGTGGAGACACATATTTACTTTCTCAAGAAACACATTTGTGCTTCTTGAAAGGGAAATAATTATTGATTTTTTTTCTTTGCATGTTTTTTGTGTTTTCACGAGACGCATATTTGCATCTCGTGGAGGCACCGATTTGTGCTTTCTGAAAAGGGAAAAACATGAAGAGAAAAAATCCATGCTTCCGACTCCGGTTTCTTTCATGTTTTTCTCTTAGAAAAATCGTCAGAATCAAATAACATGAAATCTAGTTTTAATGATCTCAACAAGAAAAATCCAACGATGAAAATTGTTCGTGATTTGAAAATACAATTTAAGAGATCAAATGTTTTCAAAAAAATATATACATTGAAAAGGGAAAAGTCCCAAGTTTCGACAAATGGTGCATATACAGAACGTCATTTGTCAACCCTTGAGAAGGTGGGAGTGAACTTTGCGAGCGATCCCCGTATGAAAGTTGGGAATACGGGGCACGTAAGGCCTCTGTTCTTGATGGCGAAATGTTATAGTGATCCAGTACACGTCGGCAACAGGCCCAGTTCGTCCATGAAAGGTCTCCAACAAAGAGTTGACCTTGCCCGTCGATGCATGCGGCCGAGTTCCTTCGCCGGCTGGGACTTTCGGTGACGGAAGTGATAAACTGGTGTCGGCGATATCTAGATTTCCGGTTGAGCTAACCACCATTCATGCTAGCTGGATCCTTGGGTCGATTTGTAACTTCGGTCCAAATCTTTCCGGAGAAAGCAGCAGCGTAACTCAGCTATTACGTTCTTGGTACACATGAAGAAAGTAAGACTTTGCGCTGGTCAAAGCACACGGAAGCACGGAGTTGCCATGCACGCATGCATGCATCCGCGCCTGCGCACGCTGGATCCGAGCAGGTAGCTTGTTTAATACTAGTTTAACCCGAAGTCGAGCCGACGACCCTTGCTTAATTTCAGCAAAAGCAAAGTATGTATGGCCTCGAGCCAATGTCACTTTGTCCTCCCCTACGCCACTTCGCCTCCAATTAAGCTCCTTGACTAAAGTTAGTACCACGCACATTCCATCTCCCATAAGAATCCCTCGCTAGGCGCCACACAAACACACACTACAACCATCGAAAGCCGTATACGATCGAGTTCCGCAGCAAACACGCACTTGATCGAAGAAGAGCGCGCTCCCACGAGCTCGTTCGTCGCGGCAATGGCGCGGCGCGGCGGCATGGGTCAGCAGCTGCTGCTGGGCTGCTGCATCCTGGTGGCGCTCGCGCTGGCGTGCGGCGTAGCCTCGGCGCAAACGTCGGAGAACGGTCAGTCCATCAAGCTCCCGCCCAAGGCCGCGTTCCAGACCATCACCATCCCCAAGAACAGCACTAAGCGCCTGTTCGCGGTCACCTGCTCAGAGAGGCGCAAGACGCCCTGCGTCGTGTCCTGCCCGCGCCGCTGCCCCAACAAGTGCCTCGCCTACTGCAAATACTGCATGTCATTCTGCGGTAATCAAGTTGTTCCCGCCGTCATTGCACCGGCCTAGACGCCTAGTTGATCTTCAGATGCTAATTAACGCGTTGCATTGCATGTACAGTGTGTGATCTCGTCCCGGGCACTTCGTGCGGGGACCCTCGCTTCACCGGCGGGGACGGCAACACCTTCTACTTCCACGGCAAGAAGGACCAGGACTTCTGCATCGTCGCCGACGAGGCCCTCCACATCAACGCCCACTTCATCGGCAACCACAACCCCGCCGTAAAGCGCAGCTTCACGTGGATCCAGGCCATCGGCGTCAGCTTCGGACAGCACCGCCTCTACGTCGGCGCTCGCAAGGCCGCCGTCTGGGACGAGGAAGAGGACCACATCCACATCATGTTGGACGGCGAGACCGTCGACATGGAGACCGTCAAGAACACCCGGTGGGTCTCCAAGGCCTTGCCCGCCTTGTCCGTCACGCGCACCGACACGGTGAACGCCGCCATGGTGGAGCTCGACGGCGTGTTCAGCATCTCGGCCAACGCGGTGCCGATCACCGAGGAGGACTCGCAGATCCACAGCTATGGCAAGACCGGGAGTGACAGCCTCGTGCACCTTGACCTCGGCTTCAAGTTCCATTCCCTCACCAAGGGTGTGGACGGTGTGCTCGGCCAGACCTACCAGCCGGAGTATGTCAACAAGGTGGACATCGGCGCCAAGATGCCCATCATGGGAGGCGCACCGAAATACCTTTCGTCCAGTCTTTTCTCGACGGATTGCGCCGTCTCCAAGTTCCGCAGCAACAACGTCGCCCGCGGGCCTGTCGTCACATTTGCCTCGTAAATCGGTTGCCCTTATAGGGACATGTATAAGCACCCACCAATGTTACAATGGAATAAGTCAGTAACTGGGGTATATATATACATACAAGAAGAAATAAGTTCGGGAAACATGAACTGGTGGTGCTTAAATCTTTCAAACATTGTAGAAAAAAGCTACATTTCAATTGAATTGTGACCGAGCAATTTTGAATTGTTTCTGATAAAATATGGCAGTATATGTAACTTGTACGTATGATACATGGACGGTAAATTAAGTTTTGTATTGAGCTAAGTTTAGCTTCCATGCAAAGCGCCCCTCTGGTTCATTTGATTCAAAGGAAATCCATAGGTTTTTTTTTGCGGGTGAAAATCCATAGGGTTTTGGCGGGATTAGAATCCTTATGTTCTTTTTCTTAACAACGAATTAATGTCTTATAAAAACTTAAACTAAACCAAAATAATTGAGTTTTTACGGGAATAATTAAGTTTTCTAAAAACAATGAATTAGTGTCTTTGGTATTATCGTCTAAGAAGAAAGAAAATGAAATAAAAGCTAAAACAAAATCAAAACAATGAAGTTTTGTAAGGAAGAATGAATTAGTGTCATTGATATTACCCTTTAAGAAGGAAAGTGAAAAAAACGATGAAAAAATACACCATATATACAAAAATCGTGCTTCTTAAAAATATGCAAGAATAAGCATCTAATTCAGGATTTTTTGCAAAAAAAAGAGCTTTCTAAATTAGTGGCATTGGTATTACCCATAAGGAAGAAAAAAATGAATTTTTATAAGGAACAATGAACTAGTGACATTCGTATTACCCTTTGAGAAGAAAGAAAATAAAAAATAATAATAATGAAGGTTTCCAAGAATTGGTGAATTAGTGTCATTTGTATTACCCTTTAATAAGAAAGGAAAATAAAAATAAAAAAACACATAATGACATAAGTTACATAGAAATTGCACTTTTTATAATATGCAAGAGTAAATATACAATATTGGAATTTCACAAAAGTGGGAAGAATTAATTAGTGGCATTATCTCACAACTAACGAAGAAAAAACAAAGTAAATACGAAAATAAAATCAAATAATGAAGTTTTTTAAGAAAATTGAATTCGTGACTTTGGTATTGCCTTTTAAGAAGACCGAAAATGAATTAAAAACAAAACAGAAACATAATAACGAGGTTTCTAAGGAAAAACGAATTAGTGACATTCGTATTACGTTCTAACAAGAAATGAAATGAAAAAATTCTAATGAAAATAATCACAAAATTTTCATATCATATACAGCAAAAATTGTGTTGTTTTGAAATATGCAAAAATACATAGATAATAGCAGATTTTTTGCAAAAAAAAAACCATTTTTACTAAGAAGGAATGTATTGGTGGCGTTATTACTACCCTTGAAGAAGATAAAAAAATAATAGCTAAAACATAATCAAAACCAACAAATTTTATAAGGAACAATTAATTAGTTCCTTTAAGATGAAAGACAATGAAAAAACAGCGCACACAACTTTGCACTAAGATTGCACTTTCTTTAGTATGCAAAAAATATATCATATAATAGTGCAATTTTTTTCATGTAGTCAATAATTTTGTGTGAATACATTTAGACTCACTCAACAAGCCAAAAATACCCGTTAAAGAAAATAAGTAACACATTGATAAAGGAAAAGAAAAAAGCAAAAACACATATAAAGCAGACAAACGGAAGATAAAACAAAGGAAGAAAGGAGCAAGCTGGGTCGTGCAGGTAATGGGCCTCGGTCCATTAAGGAATGAACTGACCCAAATCTATGGTCACACAATAAAAAGGGACAACTAGGTACAAGTCGACTAAAAATAGAATTTGGGCAAGTCAGCTTTTCTTCTTCTTTTGAATCATTTGTACTGTCATGTGGATGAAGTGCCCGAGGCTGGCCTGCTCGTATGTGGTAGAGTGCCAAAATCTCCTACCAAAAGAAGGCATGGAGTGCATTGCATGGTCAAATAATGCATGCATGTTTGTTACTTCTCTTCACCATGTATCATTCATGGATTTAGAGGATCAATGACCCACCATTTTTGCATCACATGCATGCTATTTTCTAGGCATGTCATACATGAATGGGTTATGCATACATGCCATTTAGGGTTAAACTTTGCTGGATAAATGGATAGGAATACATGCATGCAACACTCACTAAACAAAAAACTAAAACCAAATCTAATACAAAACGAAAACAAAAAAATCTAACAAAGAAAGAACTAAGGACATTGGTATTACCTAAAAGAAGAAATAAAATGTAAAAATGACAAAAAAGTTGCACGCGATTGGCATAGAAATCAAACTCTTTCATAATATGCAAAAAACACATAGTAGTCCAACTTTTTCGGTAGTTGTATGAATCTCACAAACATTGCATGAAATCTGAGCGGGTATATGTCTATGTTATGGGGGCCCTTATTTGGTAGGTGCCTAAATTGTTTAGGGGTCTTGAGTCGAATCTTTCCCACCATCGAGTATGATCCAAAGGCCGAGCCTTCTTCTTTATCTAGCCTTCTTCTCTCTCAATAAATGAAGTTTCGTAGGGAAAATGAATTTGTAGAATATCTATTAATCTTTAAGAAGAAAGAAAATGAAAAATTGAGGCAGACAATAATTAACAAATATTGCACACAATGTACACATAAAATGTGCTATTTTATAATAAGCAAGAATAAGCATATAGTGGTGGATTTTTTGCAATAAGAAGTTTCTTGAGAAGGAATTAATTAGCGACACTGGTATTACCCTTAAAAAATAAGGAAAAATAAATAAAAACAAAATAGTCAGAATAATGAGGTTTTCTAAGGTAGAATAAATTAATGACATTGATATTACCCTTCAAGAAGAAGAAAATGAAATAAAATTAAAAAATCAAATTCATGAAGTTTTCTAAGGAAGAATTAACTAATGGCATTGATATTACCCTCTAAGGAGAAATAAAATGAAATAAAAACTAAATCAAAATCATAAAAAATGAATTAATGTTATTGGTATTACACTTTAAGAAGAAATAAAAACCTAAAGGAAACAATAAAAAAATTGCAAAAAATATAGACATTTTTAAATATGCAATAATAAACTTTTAATAGTAGAATTTACGTGGGAAAATATTTATAAGAAACATTGTATTAGTGGCATCGGTATTACCCTTAAAGAAGAAGAAACAAAATAATAACTAAAATAACGAAGTTTTATAATGAAAGTGAATTAGTGCCATGACTATTACTCTTTAGGAATAAAGATAATGAAAAGGGTTTAAAAAGACTCGCACACAATTTTTACACTACAATTGCACTTTTGTACTATGCAAACAACACTCATATAATAGTGTAAATTTAGCACATATTTGTGTGTACATATTTATACTAAACCAACATCCCACAAATACCTAAAAAAATTAAAATCAACTAATAGAGAAAAGCAATTAACAAAAAAATACATAATAAAATTAGAAAAACAGAACAACAAAGGAAAAGAGGGATGGGCTTCAACATAGTAGCAAGTCGACGAAATAGGCGTTTAGTCAAAAAAATAACCCAAACCACCCCCATAAAACAACCCAGAAAAACACAGCAGGAATCTCGTAGCAAGAATCAACGGTCAATAAATCAACTTACCCTAATCCAAAATTCAAAGGACTTACATATAGCTAAAGTGAACTATTAAAGTAATGCAACCCTAGTACCCTCTATCGAACAATCGTGCGTGTGTCAGTTTCATCATGGGAATCAAATTTGAAGTCTATCTTTTTCTCTCCGTCTGAACCATGTATATCGATATTGAAACTGAATAAACAAAAAGAGACCAAAAAAATAATAGACAAAAAGAGTATTGCGGCGCATATGCTATTCAAATGTAGATTCATTAGGCACATTTGGGACGCAATTAAATTTTGGTTCACAATGGTTAATATGCACATCGAAAATTGGGAGAATTTCATTCTTCCCATAGATTGGTGGTGCTTAGTGGCCAACATAAGTGGTCAAAATGGCATTAGTAGCACGAGGAAAGGAATGACTTCCATCTTGCTTATATCACGGGAGATTTGGAATAAGTACAATATGAGAGTGTTAATAAATGCCTCATTTATGTCATGTATTGTTCTTTGTGAGATTAAAGAGGAGGTTTGGTTATGAGCGATAGGGGCGCCAAGTGTTTGAGTTATTTAATGCCACGAGAGTGGATCATGTGCAAACCCCATGCACTTTGTCTATTTATAAAACTATTAATGTGATGGAGCAAAGCTTTTGTCTCTCCATTTGAAAAAGAGAGACAATTGAGTATCCACCCACATAGTAAGGGTGCAAGCAACGTCCTCGCTCATCCCACAAATGCTAGATTTTGTGGGCCTTAGCTTGCTAAATCTCGCAACCAAGTTAAGATTCACAGAGCTCAACGGTCCATTGATGTTGCATGGCAAGTGTGTGAGTTTAGTACCATACATCTAGCGAGTGAAAGAATCATCGATAAAAAAGGTGGGTCATTATACTACTCCTTGTAGCATGAAAAAAGAGCAAAAATGCATGCACTATACCTCCCCATCTCCGGCCCGACCCGGCCGGCCCACCGAGGCCCGGTTGGACCACCAGGCCCGGCCCGAAAATCCACGGCCTAGTGAAAGTACCGATATGGTTGACTAGAGGAGGGTGAATAGGCAACTATTTTTTTTAATCTTTTCTTTTAACAAATTAAGTTTAGCAGCAAATAGGTTGTCTAGAAGTACAACTAAGTGAGCAACATATATGATGCTAACAACAACAATAGTACGTAAGAAGTAAATACAAGTAAAGGTAAATAAAAACCGCAAGTGGAACCGATGAAGACGAGGATGTGTTTCCGAAGTTCCTTCCCTTTGAGGGAAAGTACGTCTCCGTTGGAGCGGTGTGGAGGAACAATGCTCCCCAAGATGCCACTAAGGTCATCGTATTCTCCTCACCCCTCACACGATGCGAGGTGTCGTGATTCCACTAAGTGGTGCCCTTCAAGGCGGCGACCGAACCTTTACAAACAAGGTTGGGGCAATATCCACAACTTAATTGGAGGCTCCCAACGAGACCACAAAGCTTCACCACAATTGAATATTGCTTCGAGGTGACCTATTCCGTCTAGGGTGCTCAAACACCCAAAAGTAACAAGATGTGCGAGGGATTAATGGGGGGAAAACTTTTCTCTTGGTGAAAGTGTGGGGGGAGGCCTTCTCCTCCAAACCGTAGAGAATCAACAAGAGTTGATGGATAGGAAGGGCGATCGGGCAAGTTTGAGCTTTTGAGCAACAATGGAGCTAGAGCGGAAAAAGGTGAGTCTCCACGGGGAAGAAGACCCACTTATATAGTGGAGGAGAAATCTGATTGTTTGTTGTCCACAAATCGTGCAGGAGCGGTAGTACCACTGGGGGGAGCAGTACTTCCACTTGCACGGTAGAAGCAGGTCGGCAGTTGATACGTCCATTTTGCATGATGTTTTCATGTTGATATTTATCGCTTCTTGGGCTGTTATTTCACTTCACGGTACAATACTTATGCCTTTTCTCTCTTATTTTGCAAGGTTTACATGAAGAGGGAGAATGCCGACAGCTGGAATTCTGGCCTGAAAAAGGAGCAAGTTTGAGATGCCTATTCTGCGCAACTCCAAAAGCCGTGAAAATCAACGATGATTTTTTTTGGGATTTATAAAAAATATTGGGCCGAAGAAGTGCCAGAGGGGCACCAGCAGGTGGCCACAAGCCTGCTAGGTGCGGCCACCCCCTGGCCGCGGCTAGGGGGCTTGTGGGCACCTAGTTGGCCCTCTGGCTCCCCCCTTTTGCTACAAGAAGGGTTTCGGTCTGGAAAAAATCGAGAGGAGGCTTTTCGGAGGATTCGCCGCCGCCATGAGGCGGAACTTGAGCAGAACCAATCTAGAGCTCCGGCAGGACAATCCTGTCGGGGAAACTACCCTCCCAGAGGGGTAAATCGTCGCCATCGTCATCACCAACACTCCTCTCATCGGAGGGGACTCATCACCATCAACATCTTCATCAGCACCATCTCATCTCCAAACCCTCGTTCATCTTTTGTAACCAATCTCCGTCTCGCGACTCCGATTGGTACTTGTAAGGTTGCTAGTAGTGTTAATTACTCTTTGTAGTTGATGCTATTTGGATTACTTGGTGGAAGAGTTTATGTTCAGATCTTTGATGCTACTCATTACCTCTATGGTCATGAATATGATTATGCTTTGTGAGTAGTTACTTTTGTTCCTGAGGACATGGGATAAGTCATGCTATAAGTAGTCATGTGAATTTGGTATTCGTTCGATATTTTGATGTGTTGTATGTTGTTTTTCCTCCAGTAGTGTTATGTGAACGTCGACTACATAACACTTCACCATTATTTGGGCCTAGAGGAAGGCATTGGGAAGTAGTAAGAAGATGATGGGTTGCTAGAGTGATAGAAGCTTAAACCCTAGTTTATGCGTTGCTTCGTAAGGGGCTGATTTGGATCCACTAGTTTAATGCTATGGTTATACTTTGTCTTAATTATTCTTGTGTAGTTGCGGATGCTTGCGAGAGGGGTTAATCATAAGTGGGATGCTTGTCCAAGTAAGGGCAGTACCCAAGCGCCGGTCCACCCACATATCAAACTATCAAAGTAACGAACGCGAATCATATGAACAAGAAGAAGGTCTTTCATTTATCTTTGAAGGATAAGGCGTTGACATGGTATAGGCTATGTGATGATACTGGATCATGGAACTACAATCGGTTGAAATTGGAATTTCATCAAAAGTTTTATCCTATGCATTTAGTACATCGTGATCGGAATTATATTTATAATTTTTGGCTTCGTGACAGAGAAAGCATCGCTCAAGCTTGGGGGAGGCTTAAATCAATGTTATATTCATGCCCCAATCATGAGCTCTCGAGAGAAATTATCATTGAGAACTTCTATGCTCGGCTTTCTCATGATGATCGCACCATGCTTGACACTTCTTGTACCGGTTCTTTTATGAAGAGAGATATTGACTTCAGATGGAATTTATTGAACCTTAGCCTTATCGACTTCAATACCTCTGTCAGAAATTTTATGTCCTAAGACGATGCCTTCATTCACCATAAAGTGGCACTTCTCCCAATTCAATACAAGATTGGTGTCTTTACATCTTTGCAAGACTCGATCAAGGTTGCTGAGGCAATCATCAAAGGAAGACCCGTAAATGGAGAAGTCATCCATGAAAACCTCAACAATCTTTTCACAAAAGTCAGAGAATATAGCCATCATACATCTTTGAAAGGTGGCAGGTGCATTACATAAGCCAAAAGGCATACGTCTATAAGAAAAGGTACAGAAAGGGCATGTGAAAGTGGTTTTCTCCTGATCAGATTGTGCAACTGGTATTTGGGAGAAACCAGAATAACCGTCTAGAAAGCAGAAGTGTGTGTGTTTAGATAGTCTTTCTAGCATTTGATCGATAAAAGGCAAAGGGTAATGATCTTTCCTAGTGGCTTTATTCAATTTCCTAAAATCGATCACCATCCTATAGCCAGTAATAATCCTCTGTGGGATCAATTCATCCTTATCATTAGGGACAACGGTAATGCCTCCCTTCTTAGGGACGCAATGCACCGGACTCACCCAATCGCTATGAGCAACAGGATAGATAATACCCGCTTCCATGAGCTTTAGTATTTCTTTTCTTACTACCTCTTTCATCTTAGGATTTAATCTCCTTTGATGATCAACAACTGGTTTGAAGTCAGGATCAGTTTTAATCTTGTGTTGGCATAGTGGGACTAATGCCCTTAAGATCATCAAGAGTATATCCAATAGCAGCACGGTGCTTCCTCAGAGTTTTTAGTAACTTCTTTTCTTCATGCTCTGAGAGGCTAGCACTAATAATAAGAGGATATATCTCTTTTTCATCAAGATAGGCATACTTAAGAGTATCAGGCAACTGTTTAAGCTCAAACACATGATCACCCTTTGGTGGGGGTGGATCCTCGAGCAGTTCAACAGGCAGATTATTCTTAAGGATAAGATATTGTTCTAATACAACTCTATCTATTTCATCCCTTTCATCCATATGCATACCTTTTTCATGCTCAAGCAAGTATTGCTCTAAGGGATCAGTAGGAGGCACGACAATAGAAGCTAAGGCAATAGTTTCATCCTTACTAGGCAACTCCTTTTCATGAGGTTGTCTACCAAACTTGGAGAAATTGAACTCGTGTGACACACCTTCAAAGCCAACACTGACAGTTTGCTTCTCACAATCAATATGAGCATTGACGGTATTGAGAAAAGGTCTACTAAATATGATGGGACAAAAGCTATCTTGTGCGGTAGCAAGAACGAGGAAATCAGCAGGATACTTCGTTTTACCACACAAGACTTCAACATCCCTAACTATTCCCACACGGCACATAGTATCTCTATTGGCAAGCTAAATAGTGACATCAATAGGCTCTATCTCAACAGGTGCAATCTCGTCTTTAATTTCATCATATAAGGATTGAGGTATTGCCCTAACACTAGCACCCACGTCACATAAACCATGATAACAATGATCTCCTATCTTAACAGAAACAACAGGTGTGCCAACAACATGCCTATGTTTGTCTCTAGCGTGAGGTTTAGCAATTCTAGCAGCATCTTCACAGAAGTGAATATTATGTCCCTCAACATCGTTGGACAGAAGATCTTTGATAATATCAATGCTAGGTTCAACTCTAATTTGCTCAGGGGGTGTAGGTGTTCTAACGTAGCCTCTACGTATCACAGTTGAAGCTTTAGAATGATCCTTTATCCTAACAGGGAAAGGTGGTTTCTCAATGTAAGCACTGGGAACAATAGGATCATTATAGGCAATGACTTTCTCTTCAACTGGAGTGGGTTTAACTACATTGACTTCTAAAGGAGGATGATATTTAAACCACTTCTCTTTGGGGAGATCAATATGAGCAGCAAAAGATTCACACAATGAAGCTACTACCTCAGAGTCAAGTCCATACTTAGCGCTAAAGTCACAAAACGTATTTGTTTCAACAAAGGATTTAACGCAATCAAACGTGAAATTCATACCTGACTCCTTACCTTCTTCAAGCTCCCAATCTTCAGAGTTGCGTTTAATTCGTTCCAATAAATTCCATTTGAAGTCAATATCGATCTTCATAAAAGAACCGGTACAAGAAGTGTCAAGCATGTTGCGATCATCATGAGAAAGCCGAGCATAGAAGTTCTGAATGATAATTTCTCTCGAGAGCTCATGGTTGGGGCATGAATATAACATTGATTTAAGCCTCTCCAAGCTTGAGCGATGCTTTCTCTGTCACGAGGCCAAAAAATTATAAATATAATTCCGATCACGATGTACTAAATGCATAGGATAAAACTTTTGATGAAATTCCAATTTCAACCGATTGTAGTTCCATGATCCAGTATCATCACATAGCCTATACCATGTCAACGCCTTATCCTTCAAAGATAAAGGAAAGAATTTCTTCTTGACCTCAGCCTCAGGCAAACCTGCAAGCTTAAATAAACCACAAACTTCATCTACATAGATTAGATGAAAGTCTGGATGTGATGTTCCATCTCCTGTAAAAGGATTAGCCAACAGTTTCTCAAGCATACCCGAAGGAAGTTCAAAGCAAATACTTTCAGTAGGTGCAGTAGGTTGAGGAGCAACTCTTCGTGCTTCCGTTCGAGGTGAAGATACCCTGAACAAGCCCCTCAAAGGATTAGTTTCCATAGTGACAAGTGACAATAAATTTCAGCACACTATATGAATGTTTCCTTACCAAGTTCCACTTACCAAAGGCGCTTCACACCCCGGCAACGGCGCCAGAAAAGGATCTTGATGACCCACAATTATAGGGGATCAATCGTAGTCCTTTCGATAAGTAAGAGTGCCGAACCCAATGAGGAGCAGAAGGATCCGACAAGTGGTTTTCAGCAAGGTAAAATCTGCGAGCACTGAAATTGTCGGTAACAAGTGATTGTGTGGTGAGATGATTCGTAGCAAGCAACAAGTAAAAAAAGTAACAACGGTGCAGCAAAGTGGCCCAATCCCTTTTGTAGCAAGGGACAAGCCTGGACAAAGTCTTATAGGAGGAAAAACGCTCCCGAGGACACACGGGAATTTCTGTAATGCTAGTTTTCATCATGTTCTTATGATTCGCCTTCGTTACTTTGATAGTTTGATATGTGGGTGGACCGGCGCTTGGGTACTGCCCTTACTTGGAAAATCATCCCACTTATGATTAACCCCTCTCGCAAGCATCTGCAACTATGAAAGAAGAATTAAGACAAAGTCTAACCATAGCATTAAACTAGTGGATCCAAATCAGCCCTTTACGAAGCAACGCATAAACTAGGGTTTAAGCTTGTGTCACTCTAGCAACCCATCATCTACTTACTACTTCCCAATGACTTCCTCTAGGCCCAAATAATGGTGAAGTGTTATGTAGTCGATGTTCACATAACACCACTAGAGGAAAAACAACATACAACACATCAAATTACCGAACGAATACCAAATTCACATGACTACTATTAGGATGACTTATCCCATGTCCTCAGGAACAAAAGTAACTACTCACAAAGCATAATCATATTCATGACTAGAGAGGTAATGAGTAGCATCAAGGATCTGAACATAAACTCTTCCACCAAGTAATCCAACTAGCATCAACTACAAAGAGTAATTAACACTACTAGCAACCTTACAAGTACCAATCGGAGTCGCGAGATGGAGATTGGTTACAAAAGATGAACTAGGGTTTGGAGATGAGATGGTGCTGATGAAGATGTTGATGGTGATGAGTCCCCTCCGATGAGAGGAGTGTTGGTGATGACGATGGCGACGATTTCCCCCTCCGGGAGGGTAGTTTCCCCGACAGGATTGTCCTGCCGGAGCTCTAGATTGGTTCTGCTCAAGTTCCGCCTCGTGGCGGCGGCGAAACCACGAGAAAGCCTCCCCTTGATTTTTTTCCCGTACGAACCCTTCATATAGCAGAAGAGGGGGGGCAGAGGGCCAGCTGAGTGCCCACAAGCCCCCTAGCCGCGTCCAGGGGGGTGGCCGCGCCTAGCAGGCTTGTGGCCACCTGCTGGTGCCCCTGTGGCGCTTCTTCGGCCTAGTATTTTTTATAAACCCGGAAAAAAATCATCGTTGATTTTTACGGCGTTTGGAGTTGCGCTGAATAGGTATCTCAAACTTGCTCCAATTTCAGGCCAGAATTCCAGCTGCCGGCATTCTCCCTCTTCATGTAAACCTTGCAAAATAAGAGAGAAAAGGCAGAAGTATTGTACCGTGAAGTGAAATAATAGCCCAAGTAGCGATAAATATCAACATGAAAACATGATGCAAAATGGACGTATCAAAGGCTAAGGTTGATACAATCGAGAAAATGACATACCCCACAAATATCAAAGGTATAAGAAGTTTCCTTGGTCATGCTGGTTTTTATAGAAGGTTCATTAAAGACTTCTCTAAGATTTCTAGGCCTCTTACCAATCTCTTGCAAAAGGATATTCCTTTTGTTTTTGACGATGATTGTGAGGAAGCCTTCGAAATACTTAAGAAGGCTTTGATAACTGCACCTATTGTTCAACCACCTGATTGGAACTTACATTTTGAAATCATGTGTGATGCTAGTGATTATGTTGTTGGTGCTTTCCTAGGGCAAAGAGTTGATAAAAAATTGAATGTTATTCACTATGCTAATAAAACTCTAGACAGTGCCCAAAGAAACTATGCTACTACGGAGAAGGAATTTCTAGCAGTCGTGTTTGCATGTGAAAAGTTCAGGTCTTACATACTTGATTCCAAAGTCACTATTCACACTGATCACGCTTCTATTAAGTACCTCATGGAGAAGAAAGACGCTAAACTTAGACTTATCAGATGGGTTCTCTTGCTACAAGAATTTGATTTGTACGTTGTCGACAGGAAGGGTGTTGATAACCCAGTAGAAGATAACTTGTCTAGGTTGGAGAAAGTTCTTGATGACCCACAACCTATTGATGATAGCTTTCCTGATGAGCAATTGAATGTCATCAATACTTCACGTAGTGCACCGTGGTATGCTGATTATGCAAACTATATCGTTGCCAAATATATACCACCTAGTTTCACATACGAGCAAAAGGAGAAATCCTTCTTTGACTTGAGACATTACTTTTGGGATGACCCTCACCTTTATAAGGAAGGAGTAGATGGTGTTATTAGACGTTGTGTACCTGAACGTGAACAGGGACAGATCCTACAGAAGTGTCACTCTGAGGCCTATGGAGGACACCATGCGGGAGATAGAACTGCACACAAGGTATTGCAATCAGGTTTCTATTGGCCCACTCTCTTCAAGGATGCCCGTAAGTTTGTCTTGTCTTGTGACGAATGTCAAAGAATAGGTAATATCGGTAAACGTCAGGAAATGCCTATGAACTATTCACTTGTCATTGAACCATTTGATGTCTGGGGCTTTGATTATATGGGACCTTTTCCAAAATCCAACGGGTATACTCATATCCTAGTTGCTGTTGATTACGTCACTAAGTGGGTAGAAGCTATCCCCACTAGTAGTGCTAATCACAACACCTCTATCAGGATGCTTAAAGAAGTTATTTTCCCTAGATTTGGAGTCCCTAGATATCTAATGACCCACGGTGGTTCACATTTCATTCATGGTGCTTTCCGTAAAACGCTTGCTAAGTACGATGGCAACCATAGAATTGTGTCTCCCGATCACCCTTAGTCCAGTGGTCAAGTAGAGCTAAGCAACAGAGAGATTAAACTAATTCTGAAAAGACTGTCAACAGGTCTAGAAAGAATTGGTCTAAGAAGCTCGATGATGCACTGTGGGCTTATAGAACTGCCTATAAGAATCCCATGGGCATGTCTCCGTATAAAATGGTGTACGGTAAAGCATGACATTTACCTCTTGAGCTAGAGCATAAAGCTTATTGGGCAATCAAAGAGCTCAACTTTGATTTCAAACTTGCTGGTGAGAAGAGGTTATTTGACATTAGCTCGCTTGATGAATGGAGAACTCAGGCATATGAGAATGCCAAGTTGTTCAAAGAGAAGGTTAAGAGGTGGCATGATAAGAGGATACAAAAGCGTGAGTTCAATGTAGGTGATTATGTCTTGCTATATAATTATCGTTTAAGATTTTTTGCACGCAAGCTTCTCTCTAAATGGGAAGGTCCCTATATTGTTGAGGAGGTATATTTTTCCGGTGCTATCAAGATCAACAATACGGAAGGTAATTGTCCGAGAGTGGTAAATGGGCAGAGAATCGAACATTATATCTGAGGTACTCCCATAAATGTTGAAAGCAATATTATCAATACCATAACTCCGGAAGAATACCTAAGGGATATTTATCAGCCTCTTTCAGACTCCAAAAACGAAGAGGTATGTGATTCGATAAGAAAACAGACTCCAAAACTTTTCCAGTAGGAATTTTTCCCCGTTTTGGAATTTTTGAAAAAATAGAAAAATTGGAAGTAGTCCGGAAAGCGCGCAAGGAGGCGACAAGCCTGCCAGGCGCGGGCCCACCACCTGGCCACGCCTGGGGGTCTTGTGGCCACCTCGTGTGCCTCCCGGACTCCGTTTTCGTGTGGAGTACTCCTTCTGGTCTGGAAAAAATCATTATATATTCTCCCGAAAGGTCTGACCCTCGTATCACGCAGATTTCCTCTGTTTCGTTTCGAGCCTGTTTTCTGCCGCAGATTTAGGGCAAGATGTCTTCTCAAGATTCAGAGGGGGAGAGCTATGTGGCAGATTACCTTGCTGGCCCCAAGGTCTATGGGGACTTGGATCCTTATGGTTGGACCACTCATGAGGAAGATGATTATGATCCCAAGGGGAAGGAACAAACAAGTTCCGATGAAGAGGAGGCTCCTCTACCTCAACCTGGACACACGCATGTGGAGTTCAAGAAGTCGAGCCTCCCTGATTCAAGGAAGAAGCCGAAAACTTTGTTTATCCCTTCTCGTTTCTTGCAGGAGAGTAAGCAGGAATTATGCCAAAGGGTGTTGAAGCTTGAATAGGAAAATGATGATCTGAGGGAGCAGAATTTTATGCTCAAGTGGAAATTAAACAAGCTCAAGACCTCTGCAACAACTCCACCACCATCACCTCCAAAGGAAGACAAGTAAGAATGGGTATGGGCAATCCCCTTGGCTTGTGCCAACCTTGGGAGAGTTGCCCCGGTATCGTATCACCATCACATCTTTTGCCTTTACCTTTGTTTTAGTTTGTTCCTTTTCAGTTTTCTCTTTCTCTAGTAGATTAAAGGTCTTAGTGTTTTAGTCTTGAGTTTTGCTTTGTGTCACCCCCGATGTATTCGAGCTCGTGAGACATATAATAAAGAGTGTCTTAGTTGAAGGGCTTTGCCTCAGGCCATGATCAATAGATTGAGAAAAGAACAAAAGCATGAAAGATCATGTAATGATCTTATGGGAAGTGATGGCTTCACATATAAAAACAATGATGATTGAAACTTGTTGAGGGTAGACAAGCGTAGACCTTGGTCATTGTTGCAATTAATAGGAAGTGATAAAGGAGAGGTTCACATATAAATATATCATCTTTGACACCATCTATGATTGTGAACACTCACTAAACTATTGCATGCCTATAAGTAGATGTTGGACAAGGAAGACAACATAATGAATTGTGTTTGCTTGGTTCCGAACAATGTTATATGATTAGAGATCCCTTAGCATGTGACGATTGCTTCCGCCTCATATTAGCCAAACTCCCGCACCAAGTAGAGATACTACTTGTGCATCCACAAACCTTCAACCCAGTTTTGCCATGAGAGTCCACCATACCTACCTATGGATTGAATAAGATCCCTCAAGTAAGTTTTCATCAGTGCAAGCAATAAAAGTTTCTCCCTAATATGTATGATCTATTAGTGTGTGGAAAATAAGCTTTGTACGAACCTGTGATGAGGAAGACATAAAAGCGATAGACTGCATAATAAAGTTCTTTATCACAGGAGGCAATATAAAGTGACGTTCCTCCGCACTAAGAGGACACACATCCAAACCTCAAAAGCGCATGACAACCTCTGCTTCCCTCTGTGAAGGGCCTATCTTGTACCTTTACTTTTTGCCCTTGAAAGAGTCATGGTGATCTTCACCAATTCCTTATTTCGCCTTTATCTTGGCTAACGGCATATGCTTGGGAAAGATCTATATTCATATGTCAACTTGGAAGTAAGTATTCATGAATTATTATTGTTGACATTACCCTTGAGGTAAATGGTTGGGAGGCGAAACTATAAGCCCCTATCTTTCTCTGTGTCCAACTGAAACTTTGATCTCATGAGTGCCACGTGAGTTGTAGCAATTGTAGAGAACGAAAAGATGATTGAGTATGTGGATTTGCTTTACAAGCTCTTATTTGACTCTTTTTGATGTTGTGATAAATTGCAATTGCTTCAATGACTAAAGGCTATCGGTTGTTACTTCTCGGTAAGGTTCTTGATCCATGCTTTAGTTTGTGAAGGAATTATCATTTTAGCATAAGAGATGATATGATGGTATTGTTGTTCTGATCATGATCATGATGCCTGCATGTTCGTATCTTGTTTTGTCGACACCTATCTCCCTAAACATGTGGGCATGTTTATTGATGTAGTCTTTCGCTTGAGGACACGCGAGGTCTAAGCTTGGGGGAGTTGATACGTCCATTTTGCATCATGTTTTCATGTTGATATTTATCACTTCTTGGGCTGTTATTTCACTTCACGGTACAATACTTATGCCTCTTCTCTCTTATTTTGCAAGGTTTACATGAAGAGGGAGAATGCCGGCAGCTGGAATTCTGGCCTGAAAAAGGAGCAAGTTTGAGATGCCTATTCTGCGCAACTCCAAAAGCCGTGAAAATCAACGATGATTTTTTTTTTGGGATTGATAAAAAATACTGGGCCGAAGAAGTGCTAGAGGGGCGCCAGCAGGTGGCCACAAGCCTGCTAGGCGCGGCCACCCCCCTGGCCGCGCCTAGGGGGCTTGTGGGCACTGATACGTCTCAAACGTATCTATAATTTTTGATGGTTTCACGCTGTTATCTAGTCTTATTTGGTTGTTTTATGTACCTTTTATATCTTTTTTGGGACTAACTTATTAATTCAGTGCCAAGTGCCAGTTCCTGTTTTTTCTGTGTTTTTGACTCTTTTCAGATCTGATTTTGGAACGGAGTCCAAACAGAATAAAAACCCCGAAATGATTTTTTTCCCAAAGGGAAGAAGATCATGGGGCCTCTGGGCCAAGCCAGGTGGGCTCTAGGGAGCCCACAACCCCCCACTCCGCCACCAGGGGAGGCGGCGGTGGCAGGGCTTGTAGCCTCCCTGGGTGCCCCCTGACCTAGATCCTTGGCCTATATATTCCCAAATATTCCGCAAAAAATCAGGGGAGCCTCAAGAATACTTTTCCGCCGCCACAAGCTTCCGTTTCTGCGAGATCTCATCTCGAGACCCTTCCCGGCGCCCTGCCGGAGGGGACTTTGGAGTTGGAGGGCTTCTTCATCATCATCATCGCCCCTCCAATGACTCGTAAGTAGTTCACTTCAGACCTACGGGTCCATAGTTAGTAGCTAGATGGCTTCTTCTCTCTCTTGGATCTTCAATACAAAGTTCTCCATGATCTTCATGGAGATCTATCCGATGTAATCTTCTTTGGCGGCGTGTTTGTCGAGATCCGATGAATTGTGGATTTGTGATCAGATTATCTATGATATATATTTGAGTCTTTGCTGATTTCTTATTTTGGACGTGGTGCCTATAGATATAATCATTGCATAGATATCGTCACGACTTTGTGCGGTTCTATCAATTGCTCGACAGTAATTTGTTGACCCACCGTCTACTTGCTTCCATGAGAGAAGCCACTAGTAAACACTACGGCCCCTGGGTCTATTCACATCCATCGTTTACACCTCCGCTTTTACTTTGCTTTGCTACTTTGTTGCTTTCAGTTCTCACTTGGCAAACAATCTATAAGGGATTGACAACCCCTTAATAGTGTTGGAAGCAAGCTTTTGTGTTTGTGCAGGATCTTGAGATACTCCTCCACTGGATTGATACCTTGGTTCTCAAACTGAGGGAAATACTTACCGTCGCTATGCTACATCACCCTTTCCGCTTCAAGGGAACACCAACGCAAGGCTCCAAGGCCATGTTGGAAATCCTTTGCATACTTGCCTAGGAAGTACCTTAAGGCATAGCCGCAGCTGAAGGATTCCTGGTGTCGTCGACACACCTGTTTCTAGCGCCATTGGAAGGACTTTTGTGCATTAGCATAGCTGACATCAGAAGCATTTCTTGTGCCATTGCCGGGGAGGAGAAATCAAGATCTATCCAAGTAGGTCTCACAAACTCTTCTCTTGCATTTACTTTTGTTGCGAGTTGCCTCTCGTTTTCCTCTCCCCCACTTCACATTTGCCGTTTTCATTTGCCTTTCTCTTTTGACGTTTTCTTTTGCCCGTTTCACTCTCTCTTCCTGCTCGTTTGTGTGTGAGATAGTCCATCAATGGCTAGACCCACCACTCCAAACGACACCCCTGAAAATGAAGTTCTCAATTTCAGGCAAAATGAGGAAGAAAATTTGAAGGACGCTTGGTACAGGATTTGCAATGCTCAAAGTAGATCTACTCGTAAGCAATCCACTACCGTCCTCCTTCGCAGTTTCTATGTTGGAATTTCTCCTTGGAATAGGTATATCCTTGATACCATTGTAGGCGGGAACTTTTTGGGGAGCCATACTGTTGACTCCTATAGAGCTATCATGAATTTGGTAGGCTCGCCCCCGCTCATGGTTAATGGAACTATCTTGACCTTGGAACACGTGATGCAAAGGCTTGACGCTACTGAAAACAAAATTGCCACAGTTGAACTTATTGAGGGTTTGGATAGAAAGATCCACAATCAAATTACTCAGTACGGATCCAAACTGGGAAAATTTTTGAAAAATTTAAAGGAGAAGGAACTTATAGTTAATGATTCTTCTAGAATTGGCAAATTAGAAGATGTCATAACCAACTTGGGTTCCGTTTTTGCCGCTGTGCAAAATAATCCAAATCTTACTCTCAAAAAGACCGTCAAGCCTGTTTTTGTTCCTAAAGCTAGTGGTGAGTCATCCAATAAATATGAAAATCTTAAGATGATAAATGATCACACTACTTATGGTTTGAGCACCAAAGATGACTATACGTGATTCCATCACTTTTTGCCTAGCTAAGGGCGTTAAACAAAAGCGCTTGTTGGGAGGCAACCCAACGAATCTATCCTTTTTATTTCTGTTTTGTGTTTTCCACACTTTCATAATTCTTTTATGATTGTGTTTTTTATGTTTCTTTTTGCGTTTGTGCCAAGCAAAACCGTTATGATTAGTCTTGGGGATGATCGTTTGGTCATGCTGGAAAAGACAAAAACTTTATGCTCACGAAAAGAATTTTCATTTTGTTTCTGTAAGAGATTTTGAGTTGATTCTTGTTGCTCCTGATTGATACGCAAATTATTCAGACTGTCGTAATTTTTCAGATTTTTTGAAGTACAGAGGTATACGAAATATACAGATTGCTACAGACTGGTCTGCTGTTAACAGATTCTGTTTTTGTTGTGTTGGTTGCTTATTTTGATGAAACTATGGATAGTATCGGGGGGTATTAGCCATGGAAGATTGAAAGTACAGTAACCCAACATCAACACAAGTATAATTTAAGTTTACTACAGTACCTAAGAAAGTGGTGGTTTGCTTTCTTGTACTAATGTTATCATGAGTTTCTGTTTAAGTTTCGTGTTATGAAGTTTTCAAGTTTTGGGTGAAGTTCTTATGGGAAAAGAGATAAAGAGTGGCAAGAGATCAAGCTTGGGGATGCCCAAGGCACCCCAAGAGATTCAAGGATGTCGTAAAAGCCTAAGCTTGGGGATGCCCCGGGAAGGCATCCCCTCTCTCGTCTTCAATCCATCGGTAACGTTACTTGGGGCTATATTTTTATTCACCACATGTTATGTGTTTTTGATTGGAGAGTCTTGTATCGTAGGAGTCTTTTATTTTTGTTGTGTCACAATCATCCTTTCTGAACACCAATAGAGAGAGACATGCACACACCGTGATTTTGTCGAGCTTCACTTATATCTTTTGGTAGACAATTCAGCTCACATGTGCTTCACTTATATCTTTTGAGCTAGATACTTTTGCTCTATGTGCTTCACTTATATATTTTAGAGCACAGTGGTGCATGGCTTGGTAGTTGATCTATGCTTTGAAAGTAGTCTCAAAAGGGGTAGTTACCCAAAGGGATACGAAAACTTCCACCTTCATGTGCATTGAATAGTTAGAGAAGTTTGATTCATCTCAATTAGATTTGAGTTGTGGTTATGGTAATATTGAAGTCATGCTAGTAAGGTGTTGTGGATCTAGAAATACTTGTGTTGAAGTTAATGATTCCCGTAGCATGCACGTATGGTGAACCGCTATGTGATGAAATCTGAGCATGATTAGTATATTGATTGTCATCCTTTGCGTGGCGGTCGGGATCGCGCGATGATTTATACCTACCAACCCTTCCCCTAGGAGTATGCGTTGAATGCTTTGTTTCGATTACTAATAAAACTTTTGCAACAAGTATATGAGTTCTTCATGACTAATGTTGAGTCCATGGTTTAGATGCACTTTCACCTACCACCATCACTATCTCCTTAGTGTCGTGCAACTTTCGCCGTTGCACAAAACCCACCATTAGTCTCTCTCAAAACAGCCACCATACCTACCTATTATGGCCTTTTCAAAGTCATTCCAAGATATATTGTCATGCAACTACCACCATGACATGTGCCACCACGTCTACATTGCCATTGCATGATCGTAAGATAGCTAGCATGATGTTTCCATTGATGTCTATGCCATGCTAGATCATTGCCACGGTACACCACCGAAGGCATTCCATAAAGACTCATAGTTGCTCTAAGTTTTGAGTTGAAAGTGTGATGATCATCATTAATGGAGCATTGTCCCATGTGAGGAAATAAAAGAGGCCAAAGAAACCCACCAAAATAATAATAAAAAGAGGCCAAAGAGCCCACCAAAAAAAAGAGAGAAAAAGAGAGAAGGGACAATGCTACCACTTTTTCCACACTTGTGCATATTAAGCACCATGATCTTCATGATTGAGAGTCTCTCGTTTTGTCACCACCATATAGCTAGTGGGAAATTTTCATTATATAACTTGGCTTGTATATTCCAATGATAGGCGTCTTCAAAATTGCCTTAGGTCTTCGTGAGCAAGCAAGTTGGATGCACACCCACTAGTTTTCTTTAAGAGCTTTCATATACTCGTAGCTCTAGTGCATCATTTGTATGGCAATCCCTACTCATTCACATTGATATCTATTGATGAGCATCTCCACAGCTCATTGATATGCCTAGTTAATGTGATTATGTTCTCCTTTTTTGTCTTGGAACCTCCACCACATTCCACACCATCTATAGTGCTATAACCATGGCCCACGCTCATGTATTGCGTGAGAGTTGAAAAGGTTTGAGAAAGTAAAGGTGTGAAACAATTACTTGGCCAATACCGGGGTTGTGCATGATTTAAATTCGTTGTGCAATGATGATAGAGCATAGCCACACTATATGCTTTTGTAGGGATAACTTTCTTTTGGACTTGTTATTTTGAAAGTTCATGATTACCTTGCTAGTTTGCTTGAATTATTATTGTTTCCACGTCAATAGCAAACTATTGTTTTGAATCTAATGGATCTGAACATTCACGTCACATAAGAGGAATTACAAAGGACACCTATGCTAGGTAGCATGAAAGCATCAAAAATTCATTCTTTATCACTTCCCTACTCGAGGACGAGCAGGAGTTAAACTTGGGGATGCTTGATACGTCTCAAACGTATCTATAATTTTTGATGGTTTCACGCTGTTATCTTGACTTCTTTAGTTGTTTTATGTACCTTTTATATCTTTTTTGGGACTAACTTATTAATTCAGTGCCAAGTGCCAGTTCCTGTTTTTCTGTGTTTTTGACTCTTTTCAGATCTGATTTTGGAACGGAGTCCAAACGGAATAAAAACCCCGAAATGATTTTTCCCGAACGGAAGAAGATCAGGGGGCCTCTGGGCCAAGCCAGGTGGGCTCTAGGGAACCCACAAGCCCCCACTCCGCCACCATGGGGGAGGCGGCGGTGGCAGGGCATGTGGCCTCCCTGACCGCCCCCAGACCTAGATCCTTGGCCTATATATTCCCAAATATTCCGCAAAAAATCAGGGGAGCCTCGAGAATACTTTTCCGCCGCCACAAGCTTCCGTTTCCGTGAGATCTCATCTACAGACCCTTCCTGGCGCCCTGCCGGAGGGGAATTTGGAGTTGGAGGGCTTCTTCATCATCATCATCGCCCCTCCAATGACTTGTGAGTAGTTCACTTCAGACCTACGGGTCCGTAGTTAGTAGCTAGATGACTTCTTCTCTCTCTTGGATCTTCAATACAAAGTTCTCCATGATCTTCATGGAGATCTATCCGATGTAATCTTGTTTGGCGGTGTGTTTGTCGAGATCCGATGAATTGTGGATTTATGATCAGATTATCTATGATATATATTTGAGTCTTTGCTGATTTCTTATATGCATGATTTGATATCCTTGTAAGTCTCTTCGAGTCTTGGGTTTTGTTTGGCCAACTAGATCTATGATTCTTGCAATGGGAGAAGTGCTTGGTTTTGGGTTCTATCATGTGGTAACCTTTCCGAGTGACAGTAGGGGCAGCAAGGCACACATCAAGTAGTTGCCATCAAGGGTAAAAGGATGGGGTTTTTATCATTGGTTTGAGGTTATCCCTCTACATCATGTCATCTTGCTTAAGGCGTTACTCTGTTCTTATGGACTTAATACACTAGATGCATGCTGGATAGCGGTCGACGTGTGGAGTAATAGTAGTAGATGCAGAAAGTATTAGTCTACTTGTTTTGGACGTGATGCCTATAGATATAATCATTGCATAGATATCGTCATGACTTTGTGCGGTTCTATCAATTGCTCGACAGTAATTTGTTCACCCACTGTCTACTTGCTTTCATGAGAGAAGCCACTAGTAAACACTACGACCCCCGGGTCTATTCACATCCATCGTTTACACCTCCGCTTTTACTTTGCTTTGTTACTTTGTTGCTTTCAGTTCTCACTTGGCAAACAATCTATAAGGGATTGACAACCCCTTAATAGCGTTGGGAGCAAGCTTTTGTGTTTGTGCAGGATCTTGAGATACTCCTCCACTGGATTGATACCTTGGTTATCAAACTGAGGAAAATACTTACCGTCGCTGTGCTACATCACCCTTTCCGCTTCAAGGGAACACCAACGCAAGGCTCCAAGGCCACAGGGGAAATCCTTTGCATACTTGCCTAGGAAGTCCCTTAAGGCGTAGCCGCAGCTGAAGGATTCGTGGTGCCGTCGACACACCTGTTTCTGGCGCCATTGGAAGGACTTTTGTGCATTAGCATAGCTGACATCAGGCACCCAGCTGGCCCTCTGGCTCCCCCCTTTTGCTACAAGAAGGGTTTCGGTCTGGAAAAAATCGAGAGGAGGCTTTTCGTAGGATTCACCGCCGCCACGAGGCGGAACTTGAGCAGAACCAATCTAGAGCTCCGGCAGGACGATACTGCCGGGCAAACTTCCCTCCTGGAGGGGGAAATCGTCGCCATCGTCATCACCAACACTCCTCTCATCGAAGGGGACTCATCACCATCAACATATTCATCAGCACCATCTCATCTCCAAACCCTTGTTCATCTCTTGTAACCAATCCCCATCTCGCGACTCCGATTGGTACTTGTAAGGTTGCTAGTAGTGTTAATTACTCTTTGTAGTTGATGCTATTTGGATTACTTGGTGGAAGAGTTTATGTTCAGATCTTTGATGCTACTCATTACCTCTCTGGTCATGAATATTATTATGCTTTGTGAGTAGTTACTTTTGTTCCTGAGGACATGGGATAAGTCATGCTATAAGTAGTCATGTGAATTTGGTATTCGTTCGATATTTTGATGTGTTGTATGTTGTTTTTCCTCTAGTGATGTTATGTGAACGTCGACTACATAAAAATTCACCATTATTTGGACCTAGAGGAAGGCATTGGGAAGTAGTAAGTAGATGATGGGTTGCTAGAGTGATAGAAGCTTAAACCCTAGTTTATGCATTGCTTCGTAAGGGGCTGATTTGGATCCACTAGTTTAATGCTATGGTTAGACTTTGTCTTAATTATTCTTTCGTAGTTCCGGATGCTTGCGAGAGGGGTTAATCATAAGTGGGATGCTTGTCCAAGTAAGGGCAGTACCCAAGCGCCGGTCCACCACATATCAAGCTATCAAAGTAACGAACGCGAATCATACGAACATTATGAAAACTAGCATGACAGAAATTCCCGTGTGTCCTCGGGAGCGTTTTTCCTCCTATAAGACTTTGTCCAGGTTTGTCCCTTGCTACAAAAGGGATTGGGCCACTTTGCTGCACCGTTGCTACTTTTGTAACTTGCTACTTGCTACGAATCATCTCACCACACAATCACTTGTTACTGATAATTTGAGTGCTTGCAGATTTTACCTTGCTGAAACCCACTTGTCAGATCCTTCTGCTCCTCGTTGGGTTTGACACTCTTACTTATCGAAAGGACTATGATAGATCCCATATACTTGTGGGTCATCAGCAGTCAGCAGACATGAGACACGGAGGAGGGAAGTTCCGCTGGAGCGGTAGTACCGCTCCAACAGCGGTACTACCGTCACTCGTAAAATAGTGGAGGTAGAGCGGAAGTACCGCTCAGGGTGGTACTTCCACTTTCAACTTCTGCTCCAAAAATAATTGCTAAGCAAAACCGAAACGTGAAAACATAAGCGGAAGTGAGAGCGGCAGAGATGGGCGGTACTTCCGCTTAAAAGAAGAAGAAAAAACCGTGGATACCAGAACAATATACTAAGAGGTAGTGTGCCCGGCTGTGGAGGGCGGTAGTACCGCTCCCCATAGTGGTACTTCCGCTTACACAAAATTCTAGGCACTTTTCACGAGAGCTCCATTGCTCCGGGAAAAGGATGGGGTGCAAGTGTGAGAGAGATTGTTCCACCCAACTTTTCCATATGCAGATCCGCTCTTGATAGTACGGGGTTATCTATGACTCGAGTCCACCAACCCTAAATCGAAAGCTAAGCACCGTCTTCACTTTGACTCACTGAGGGGAAAATAACCGTCTCGTGCCACCTGATAATTCTGTGAAAGCATATCACACACGATTAGTCCGCAAAGGGTATCACCATCAACCACCAAAATTACTTAGGATAAATTGTGTTGTTACAATCCCCCCTTTTGGCGGGTTGATGACAATACGGGATTTGCCAAAAAGTGAATAAACTTAGAAGTCTTAAGCATTTCCAATACCTACAAAATATAGAGAGGCTCTCGCTAGATGCGTGCTCTATTTGAGTATGCTTTTGAAATGCAATGAGCATGCACTAGGATCACCACTCCCCTTATATTTTATAGACACGACTACATGCTTGCATGAATAGGAAATGAGAGTTGAACATGGATGCAAGAGTAGAAAACGTGAACTCATATAAACACTAAAGTAGTCATAATATAATAGGGAATATAGCATATGTCTGACACTTTTGGTTCACACGAGTCATGATAACACAAACCAAAGCAACCAAATAAATTAAAATGAGTTCACGAGATAGGAAAGCAAATAATCAATAAAGCACTCATGACTCGGCAAATCCATCTCACACTAATATACCCTCTCCCCCTTTGGCATCGAGACACCAAAAAGGGGAGACATGATAAGCTTAGTGCTCCTCTAATGACCCACGAGTATAGGGGATCAATCGTAGTCCTTTCGATAAGTAAGAGTGTCGAACCCAACGAGGAGCAGAAAGATCTGACAAGTGGTTTTCAGCAAGGTAAAATCTGCATGCACTAAAATTGTCGGTAACAAGTGATTGTGTGGTGAGATGATTCGTAGCAAGCAACAAGTAACAAAAGTAGCAACGGTGCAGCAAAGTGGCCCAATCCCTTTTGTAGCAAGGGACAAGCCTGGACAAAGTGTTATAGGAGGAAAAACGCTCCCGAGGACACACGGGAATTTCTGCCATGCTAGTTTTCATCATATTCATATGATTCGCGTTCGTTACTTTGATAGTTTGATATGTGGGTGGATCGGCGCTTTGGTACTGCCCTTACTTGGACAAGCATCCCACTTGTGATTAACCCCTCTCGCAAGCATCCGCAACTACGAAAGAAGAATTAAGACAAAGTCTAACCATAGCATTAAACTAGTGGATCCAAATCAGCCCCTTACGAAGCAACGCATAAACTATGGTTTAAGCTTCTCTCACTCTAGCAACCCATCATCTACTTACTACTTCCCAATGCCTTCCTCTAGGCCCAAATAATGGTGAAGTGTTATGTAGTCAACGTTCACATAACACCACTAGAGGAAAAACAACATACAACATATCAAATTACCTAACAAATACCAAATTCACATGACTACTATTAGCATGACTTATCCCATGTCCCCAGGAACAAAAGTAACTACTCACAAAGCATAATCATATTCATGAACAGAGAGGTAATGAGTAGCATCAAGGATCTGAACATAAACTCTTCCACCAAATAATCCAACTAGCATCAACTACAAAGAGTAAACAACACTACTAGCAACCTTACAAGTATCAATTGGAGTCGCGAGACGGAGATTGGTTACAAGTGATGAACTAGGGTTTGGAGATGAGATGGTGCTGATGAAGATGTTGATGGTGACGAGTCCCCTCCGATGAGAGGAGTGTTGGTGATGACGATGGCGACAATTCCCCCCTCCGGGGGGGAAGTTTTCGTGGCAGGATCGTGGTGCCGGAGCTCTAGATTGGTTCTGCTCAAGTTATGCCTCGTGGCGGCGGCGAAACCACGAAAAAGCTCCTCCTTTATTTTTTTCCTGGACGAAACCCTTCATATAGCAAAAGAGGGGGGCAAGTGGGCCAGCAGGGTGCCCACAAGCCCCGATGGCGCGGCCTGGGGGGTGGCCGCGCCGTGCAGGCTTGTGGCCACCCCTTGGCGCCCCTCTGGCACTTCTTTGGCCTAGTATTTTTGATAAATCTGGAAAAACAATCCTCGTTGATTTTTACGGCGTTTGGAGTTGCGCAGAATAGGTATCTCAAACTTGCTCCACTTTCGGGCCAGAATTCCAGTTTCCGGCATTCTCCCTCTTCATGTAAACCTTGCAAAATAAGAGAGAAAAGGCATAAGAATTGTACCGTGAAGTGAAATAACAGCCCAAGAAGCGATATATATCAACATGAAAACATGATGCAAAATGGACGTATCATCCTCCTCATCATCGCTTTTAGACTCATCTGAAGTAAGAGACACCTCCTCCTCAGACTCCGTCCAGTGGCAGTTGGCCTTCATCCAATCCTCCTCATCAGTGATCTTGTCCTCGGAATTGCTCTGGACATCAAGGTCAATCTTCCGCATGATCATATTGTCATGACTGCGCAGGCATCAACATGTGCCTTGTACTGACCCTTCGCCTGGAAGCAAAAAAGAGCCTTCAGCTTCTTCGTGAGGTTGAAGGACCAAGAAGGTTTAGTCTCGGATCTGGGAATAAACTCATAATCGGGTTCAGGCTCGTCATCCGAGTGAGTAGCAACAATCTTTGGAACAGTAGATGGAATGCCCCAATTTTCCTTCACATGGAGCTTGAGTACACCATGAGGGACCATGTGATCAGTCACGAAAAGCTCAGAAGGAAAGGTAGCATTCCAGGTGTCCTCAATCAACTTGAATAGATACAGAGCATAGATGGGCACTTTCTTCTTGTCAAACACTGCAAACCGCAGCTCCGTCCACATAATGTGGGAAACACCCAAGGTGGACTGGCGGTCTCGCTCCTTCATGCAGAAAAGGACTAGGTTCGCAAGATAGGAATGCACCTGGTCCTTGTTTCCAACACGAGGAAACAAAGTGTTGTGAAAAATCTTGTGCATGATGTCCAAAAAAGGAATGTGTTTAGTACGGTCACCCGTGACAGTCTTCACAATCCTTGAGTGAGGAATGAGCTTGGACTTGTGAATAGCAGCAACACCCTCAGTGTGAGGCCTCAGGCTAATAGGCTCATCCAAACCCCTGTCAGCATAGCCCAGAGAGTTCATAAAGGTCTTCCAATAAGAGTGTAGCACACACGCACCAGTCATCCAGGTCATGCGCCTTGCTTCACCATTGATACGTCCATTTTGCATCATGCTTTCATGTTGATATTTATTTTGCATCATGCTTTCATGTTTTTGGGCTGTTATATTACTTTTGGTACCATATGTATGCCTTTTCTCTCTTATTTTGCAAGGCTTATTTGAAGAGGGAGAATTCAGGCAGCTGGAATTCTGGACTGGAAAAGGAGCAAATCCTAGTCCACTATTCTGCACATCTCCAAATGCCCTGAAAATTTACGTGGATTTTTTCTGGAATATATTAAAAATACTAGGCGAAAGAACTACCGGAGGGGGGCCACCAGGGCTCCACAAGCTTGCCCACCGCCACCACCCCCCTCGTGGCGCAGGGCAGGCTTGTGGGCTGCCTGACGGTCCACTAGCCCCCCTCTTTTGCTATATGAAGCGTCCTGGTGTGGAAAAAAAATCAATAGGGAGCTTTTTCATGGTTTCGCCGCCGCCACGAGGCGGAACTTGAGCAGATCCAATCTAGAGCTCCGGCAGGACGATCCTGTCGGGGAAACTTCCCTCCTGGAGGGGGAAATCATCGCCATCGTCATCACCAAGCACTCCTCTCATCGGAGGGGAGGCATCTTCATCAACATCTTCATCAGCACCATCTCCTCTCCAATCCCTAGTTCATCTCTTGTAACCAATCTTCATCTCATGACTCCGATTGGTACTTGTAAGGTTGCTAGTAGTGTTGATTACTCTTGGTAGTTGATGCTAGTTGGATTACTTGGTGGAAGAGTTTATGTTGAGATCCTTGATGCTATTCATTACACCTCTGGTCATGATTATGATTATGTCTTGTGAGTAGTTACTTTTCTTCCTGAGGACATGGGATAAGTCATGTTAATAATAGTCATGTGAATTTGATATTCGTTCGGTATTTTGATATGTTGTATGTTGCTTTTCCTCTAGTGGTGTTATGTGAACGTCGACTACATAACACTTCACCATATTTGGGCCTAGAGGAAGGCATTGGGAAGTAGTAAGTAGATGATGGGTTGCTGGAGTGACAGAAGCTTAAACCCCAGTCTATGCGTTGCTTCGTGGGGGGCTGATTTGGATCCACTAGTTTAATGCTATGGTTAGACTTTGTCTTAATTCTTCTTTTGTAGTTGCGGATGCTTGCGAGAGAGGTTAATCATAAGTGGGATGCTTGTCCAAGTAAGGGCAGTACCCAAGCGCCGGTCCACCCACATATCAAACTATCAAAGTAACAAAAGTGAATCATATGAACATGATGAAACTAGCATAACAAAAATTCCCGTGTGTCCTCGGGAGCGTTTTTCCTCCTATAAGACTTTGTTCAGGCTTGTCCCTTGCTACAAAAGGGATTGGGCCACTTGCTGCACCGTTGCTATTACTTGTTACTTGTTACTCTTTGCTTGCTACGTTTCACCTCGCTACACAATCACTTGTTACCGCTACTTTCAGTGCTTGCAGTTATTACCTTGTTGAAATCCGTTTATGAGAGCCTTCTGCTCCTCGTTGGGTTCGACACTCTTACTTATCGAAAGGACTAAGATTGATCCCCTATACTTGTGGGTCATCAACCATCTTGATGGAAATGTACAGTGACATAGAATTGAGCCACGATCTCGCTGTCAAAGTCCTTATTGAAGCTCATGATAGGACCAATACCCCACTTCTGGCACAGAGCATGAGCTTGAGCAAAATAAGCAGTATGGGGATTGGAGGTCATGTGCCCCATATCAATGCTCTTGACATCCACGAAGAGATTGGTCCTTATCTTGATGATCTTGGAGTAAATGAGAGATTGAGTCTTGTCCCAGAACGGACTCCCTGCAAGATCTTTATCCTGAGGCACACAATAGTGATCCTTCTTGAGAAGCACAACAAACTCTTCTCGGGACAAATATTGGGGCTCTTTGGGACCCTTCTTCTTGCTGACAGTCCTCCTCACAGGCTGCTTTTGTGGTTGAGCACTGGAACGAGCCGCTGCCTCCTCAAATGCGCGTGGGCACTTGGAGCCACTCTTAGGGTTCATGCGACGAGCCATAGGACGATAGCCATCACCTCTAACTCACAAGAAGGATGGTAAGAAAAACATGTGTAAACTTACTGCAATTGTCAAATAGGTAACTAAAACAAAGATGGCCAGATGCATAGAAGGAACTGGGTACACGTGCCAGGGCGATAGTACCGCTGTGTAGGAGCGGTACTTCCGCCGCAACGGTAGTACCAGTCACGCACGGGCAGTAGTACCGCCCTGAGAGTAGAGAACTGTAGCGCCCATGGGGACGGCAGTGCCGGAGTCCAAACTCCCAATTCACCAATGCATCTACCAACTAAAACCCATCACACCTCCTATGCATGCCATTGAAAATCATACTAGACAAATACACAAGCAATGCCCTAGATCAAGAACCAACAAAACTCCATTACAAGGAAAGGGGTCGAGGGCAGTACCGGGGTCCATGGCACGAGGGAGATGCGGGAGAGATCCCACCGGACGAAAAAGTGGAGGGTGGCCTCCGATGGTGATCTTGGTCGCCGCAGAGAGAGAGAGAGAGAGAGAGAGAGAGAGAGAGAGAGAGAGAGAGAGATAGAGGGAGAGTTGTGAGGAGAGGAAGTGAATGGGTATGGGAGAGTTAGAACTTCCCCTGCCCAGTACTTAACCGCCCACGAACTCCTCGAGGTGGTAGTACCGCCGAACCGCACGGTAGTACCGCTTGCGACCCAGAAAACAGCCACCCAACCAGCAAAGAAATTGGATCTATTTGACTACGCATTCGAGAGAAGAATGACACAACGCTCTTACAAAAATGAATCAAGAAGGTACTCCACCTTAAAAGAGTGCAAAACGAGAAGTAGAACGAATTGTGGAGTGACCGTGCATTAAATAACTGAAAAGAATTTGCGCAGAAGGGGGCGGTGGCCGATGCCACCTATGTTTGAGTAAGTTGGTATGGCACCGCGAAGATTTTAACCCTAGGCTCATGACCAAAACTCGTATTTGAAGCACACGTGTCACCATTAGTGACTAATTTGAAAGACTTGATCGATATTTGCATAATAGGGGGAGGGAGAGTTCATTGAGAGAACAACACTCCCCCTAAATCCATGCTTACATCTAAACAAGATAATATGATGAGAGTGATGGGATGTGCCTGGTTTCAATTCACATTGCTCAAATCAATGATATTTAGCTCATGCTTTAACTCGTGAAATCTTACTTCATTCAAAGGCTTCGTGAAGATATCTGCAAGCTGATCATTAGTGTTGAGGTAAATGAGGTCAATATCCCCACGCTTGATATGCTCCCAGATGAAGTGGTGACGAATACTGATGTGCTTTGTCTTGCAATGTTGAATCGGGTTATTGGAGATTGAGATAGCACTTTTATTATCACAATAAAGAGGTATTTTGTCACATGTGACACCGTAATCTTTTAAAGTTTGCCTCATCCAAAGCAACTAAGCACAACAACTTGAAGTAGCTACATATTCAGCCTCGGTGGACGAGAGAGAAACAAAATTTTGTTTCTTTGAAGACAAACTTACCACAGAGCGACCAAGGAATTGGCAACCTCCGGAAGTTGACTTCCTCTCCAACGGTCTCCCACCCAATCCAAGTCCGGATATCCTATGAGATCAAATGAAGCAACTTTGGGATACCATAAGCCAAAGTTTGGGGTATGAGTCAAATATCAAAAGAATCAGTTGACCGCCACATAGTGGCTTTCCTTAAGTGCGGATTGAAATCATGCACAAATTCCCACACTCAACATAATATCAGGTCTAGATGCACAAAGGTAAAGCAAGGAGCCAATCATAGAGTGATATACCTTTTGATCCAGAGCTTTACCATTGGGATCGAGATCATGATGGCAGTTGAGAGGCATGGGAGTGTTTGCCTTGGCTAGTTTTAGATCATCCATCTTGAACCTCTTGAGCATGTCTTGAGTATATTTGGCTTGATTGATGAAGGTTCATTGACTTCGTTGATTTACTTCGAATCTAAGGAAAAACTTCAACTCTCCCATCATAGACATCTCAAACTCTTTAGTCATTAGTACAACAAATTCTTCATTAAAAGCTCTGTTAGGAGAACCAAAGATAATATCATCAACATATAGTTGGCATGTGAACAAACTCCCCTTGACCTTCTTAGTAGAGTGGGGTCAATTTTCCCAACTTCAAACCCACGGTTATGTAACATCTCGGTAAGGTACTCATACGACGCACGTGGGGCTTGTTTAAGGCCATAGAGTGACTTATCGAGAACATAAACATGATTAGGGAACTTGGGAGCCTCGAACCCCGGGGGTTGCTTGACATAAACCAACTCCTTAAGGGGACCATTAAGAAATGCACTCTACACATCCATTTGGTAGAATTTTAAGTTATGACGAGAAGCAAATGCAAGCAACATGCGAATAGATTCAAGGCGAGCAAGAGGATCAATGGTTTCACCGTAGTCGATGCCCTTGACTTGGGAGTAGCCTTGTGCTTCCAATCTTGCCTTTTTACGAGTGACAACACCATTTGCATCTTGCTTGTTGTTAAATATCCACTTTCTCCCAATGACATTATGGTTATACTTCGGTCTTGGCACCAATCACCACACTTTGTTGCGCTCAAAGTTGTTGAGTTCTTCATGCATGGCTTCAACCCAATCCGTGTCTTCAAGAGCCTCTTGTACCTTTAGGGGTTCAATGCAAGAAACAAATGCATGATGGGCACTAAAGTTTTTTAATTGATGACAAGTGGTTACCCCTTTATTTAAGCTGTCGTAGACATTCTCCAGTACATGAGAATACTTTATGAGCTTTTCGGCATTCTTAGCAGCACGTCTTTCTCAAATCTCTTGAGGGTAAGCTGAGGAGCCTGTTTGAGACCTTTACCGCCATTGCGAGCTTGCCCTCCATCTTGAGCTTAGTCTTGATCTTGAGCTTGCTCTTGATCTTGAACTTGGTCTTGATCTTCAGCTTGCTCTTGATCCCGAGCATCCTTAGAGGGGTGAGTTTGATGAAGGACATCACTTGGTGCAGCACCATCATGAGGTTGATCTTCTCCTTGATCAAGATCACAGGATTGAGGGCCTTGATACGTCTCCATCGTATCTACTTTTCCAAACTCTTTTGCCCTTGTTTTGGACTCTAATTTGCATGATTTGAATGGAACTAACCCGGACTGACGCTGTTTTCAGCAGAATTGCCATGGTGTTGTTTTTGTGCAGAAATGAAAATTCTCGGAATGTCCTGAAAATTTACGGAGAATTTTTCTAGAAAATATGAAAAATACGTGCGCAAAGATCCACCAGAGGGGATGGCCCAGTGGGCCACAAGCCCTGTTGCCGCGGCCACCCCCCTGGCCGCGGCAACCAAGCTTGTGGGGCCCACATGGCTCTGCCGCCCCCAAACTCAGCTCTATAAATTCACTTTCGCCCAGAAAAAAATCAGAAGAGAATATTTCGTCGCGATTGCGATACTGAGGCGCCGCCACATCCTGTTCTTCATCTGGAGGACAGATCTGGAGTCCATTTTGGGCTCCGGAGAGGGGAAATCGTCGCCATCGTCATCATCAACCTTCTTCCGTCTCCAATTCCATGAAGCTCTTCATCGTTCGTGAGTAATCTATTCTTAGGCTCGCTGGGCGGTGATGAGTAGGATGAGATCTATCATGTAATCGAGTTAGTTTTGACGGGGATTGATCCCTAGTATCCACTATGTTCTGAGATTGATGTTGCTACTACTTTGCCATGCTTAATGCTTGTCACTAGGGCCCGAGTGCCATGATTTCAGATCTGAAATTATTATGGTGTCACCAATATATGTGTGTTTTAGATCCGATCTTGCAAGTTGTAGTTACCAACTATGTGTTATGACCCGGCAACCCCGGAGTGACAATAACCGGAACCACTCCCGGTGATGACCATAGTTTGAGGAGTTCATGTGTTCACCAAGTGCTAATGCGTTGTTCCGGTTCTTTATTAAAAGGAGAACCTTAATATCCCGTAGTATCCTTTTGGACCCCGCTACCACGGGAGGGATGGACAATAGATGTCATGCAAGTTCTTTTCCCTAAGCACGTATGACTACACACGGAATGCATGCCTACATCACATTGACGAACGGGAGCTAGCCACGTATCTCCGTGTTATAACTGTTGCATGATGAAGATCATCCAAACGAATCACCGACCCATTGCCTACGAGTTTGTCCCACTGCTGATGTTACTTGTTTTACTCTGCTGCTGTTACTTGTTTTGCTCTACTGCTATTACTACTGTTGCTTGCTACTGCTGCTACTTGCGACTGTTGCCACTTGCTACCGCTGTCACTACTGTTGTTCCTTGCCACTTCTGTTACTCGTTACACTGCTGCTACCCGCTACAATACTTTTTCGCTCGATGTTGACGGGAAAAGACTATTTCCGTCTACGGAAAACTTCTGGCACCATTGATACAATAGTTAGGAATAGTCTACCGTCAACAGATCGTTTCTGGCATTGTTGTTATCATACTACTTTGCTGCTGATACTTTGCTTGCAGATACTAATCTTTCAGGTGTGGTTGAATCTGACACATTCAGGTGCTAATACTCGAGAGTATCCTCTCACTTCCTGCCTGGAGAACCAACAAATTTGGGTCGAATACTCTACCCTCGAAAACTGTCGCGAACCCACGCGCTGGTAGGCCATTGCAAGACAATTGCTAATTGTTGAGCAACTCGGAGCAGTGATGGCTCTGTTGTCGCGAAGGCATCAAGTCACGGACACGTCAACAACATTCTTCTAGTGTCGTTGCCGGGGACTGCCGTTAGCAGCATTTTTCTGGCGCCATTGTCGGGGAGGATTGCTATATTCTCTTAGTCACTTGGGATTTATATCTGCTAATCACTATGAAGAATCTGAAAGATCCAAAAACCAAAGTCTTGCCCTCAACTACGAGGGGAGGTAAGGAACTGCCATCTAGCTCTGCACTTGATTCACCTTCAGTTATGAGTAAGTTTGCGACATCACCTCCTGCTAGAAATCTTGATATGTCGCATGTGCTTGATGATGTTATGCCTGATACTGCTAGAGATGCTATGCCTGATACTGCTAGAGATGATATGCGTGATACTGCTAGAGATGCTATGCCTGATACTGCTAGAGATGCTATGCCTGATACTGCTAGAGATGCTATGCCTGATACTGCTAGAGATTCTATGCCTGATAATGCTAGAGATGCTATTTTGCCTGATGATGCTATGCTAGATACTGCTAGAGATGCTACTTTGCCTGATGTGCCACTAGGGGTATTCCTTGATGCTCATATTGCTCGAGTTACTGCCAATGCTCGTGATGCTTCTGAAACTGTCGATACTATTGAGATAGAACCTGCTTTTGCTCCTGGTAGATCTAGCTCTCCTAGATATGAATTGCCTGATATACCTGAGGGTTATGTTATGGAGGGAGAGATAGCTGAGGATTTTCTTGCGTGTAAGGATGCCTATGACGCTGAGAAATTACTTCTTAAGTGGAAGGAAAAATCTCTGAAAGCTAGGATGAAATACGACCCGAAGTTTGCCACTTCACCTATCTTTATCACCGATAAGGATTATGAATTCTCTGTCGATCCTGAGATAATCTCTCTAGTTGAATCTAATCCTTTCCACGGTTATGAGTCTGAGATGGTCGTAGCCCATCTTACCAAACTACACGATATAGCCACCCTTTTCACTAGTGAGGAGAAGATCCGCCACTACTATATCCTTAAGTTGTTTCCTTTCTCTCTAAAGGATGACGCTAAAGCCTGGTTCACTTCTCTTGCTCCTCGATGTGTGAGTAGTCCCCAGGATATGGTCTATTACTTCTGTGAGAAATATTTCCCTACCCATAAGAAGCAAGCTGCCTTGCAGGAAATATACAACTTTGCTCAACTCAAAGAAGAGATTCTTCCACAAGCTTGGGGGAGGCTCGTCCAGCTACAGAATGCTTTGCCTGATCACCCTCTTAAGAAGAACGAGATACTTGATATCTTCTATAACGGACTTACCGATGCCTCTAGAGACCACCTTGATAGTTGTGTCGGTTGTGTTTTTAGGGAATGAACTGTAGAACAAGCTGAGATCCTACTGAATAACATCTTGATCAACGATAATGCTTGGACTATTCCCGAACCACCTCCTAAGCCAACTCCGAAGAAAAGAGGTATTATATTCCTCAGTCCCGAAGATATGCAAGAAGCCAAGAAATCTATGCAAGAGAGAGGCATTAGATCTGAAGATGTCAAAAATCTACCACCTATCAAAGAGATCCATGGTCTCGATAACCCGATACAGGTAGTGGAAGTAAATTCTCTGCGTAGGTTTGATGAGAGTGATATTCCTTTTGATAAACCTGCTAGCCTATGCTTTGATGAATTTGACAACTTTGTTGCCAAACAACAGAGTTTCAATGATTATGTTAGCAGACATTTGGAACAAAGTACTCGTATGCTTAGTCATTTAAGTGCTTGTGTAGACAGAAATGTCAATGATCTGAAGCTTCTGAGTAAACATGCCTCTATGATTACTACTCAGGTAGAACAAGTACTTAAAGCTCAGAATGACCTGCTCAATGAATTAAATGACAACTCTGTCAGAGTCATTACTAGAGGAGGCAAAATGACTCAGGAACCTTTGTATCCTGAGGGTCATCCTAAGAGAATTGATCAAGATTCTCAAGGAATTAATGCAGATACACCCAGTCATCCTAAGGAGAAGAAGAAGGATGATAGAAACCTGCATGTTAGTTCACCAAATACTGTCACACCTGAAGAACCAAATGATATTTCTGCGTCTGATGCAGAAACACAATCTGGTGATGAACATGAACCTGGTGATAATATGGACAACGATGTTCATAATAATGCTCAACCTAGCCATGATAAGGATGTGGAGATTGAACCTATGGTTAATCCTGATAACCCACAACCTAAGAGATACGATAAGAATGACTTCACTGCTAAGAAGCATGGTAAATAAAGGGAGCCATGGGTTCAGAGACCTATGCCCTTTCCTCCTAAGCCATCCAAGAAAAAGGATGATGAGGATTTTGAGCGCTTTATTGAAATGATAAGACCCGTCTTTTTGCAGATGCGGTTAGTTGATATGCTCAAAATGTCTCCATATGCCAAGTACATGAAAGATATCGTGACCAATAAACGGAAGATACCAGATCTTGAGATCTCCACCATGCTTGCCAATTACACTTTCAAAGGTGGAACTCCTAATAAACTTGGTGATCCCGGAGTGCCCACTATACCTTGCTCCATTAAAGGAAACTACGTAAGAACTGCCTTATGTGACCTTGGAGCCGGTGTTAGTGTTATGCCTCTCTCTCTTTATCGTAGACTTGAACTGGATAAGTTGACACCCACTGAAATTTCTCTGCAAATGGCCGACAAATCAACTGCTTTCCCTGTTGGCATTTGCGAGGATGTGCCTGTTGTGGTTGCTAACACCACTATCTTAACAGACTTTGTTATCTTCGATATTCCCGAGGACGATGCCATGGCTATCATCCTCGGAAGACCCTTTTTAAACACTGCAGGGGCTGTTATAGATTGCAACAAAGGCAATGCCACTTTCCATGTCAACGGTAATGAGCATACCGTGCACCTTCCGAAGAAACGATATCAAGTACATTGCATCAATGCTATCGAAAAAACTTCATCGATTCTTATTGGGAGCTTTGAATGCCCTATTCCTCGTGTCAAGATGAAGTATGATTTTATTGTTGGGGAGATTCATATCCCCATTGAGGTGACTTAGTGGCTATTCGAAAATTCTCCGTTCTCTCTTGCGATTTGAGAAAGTTTTGTCATGAGGATTTGATCAACCCCATTGACGGATTTCTTTCGATGACCATGAAATGGATGAATCAAAGAGTCACATGCCTCTGTTTTAAGATTTCAGTTTCTTTTTCTTAGAAGAAAAATGATAGGTTTAGTTTAGTTTTTCCTGTTTTCTATTTTAGCGTCCCGGCGAAAAATACCCAGAAAATAAAAGTTCTCCGATGGTCCTCAAAATCTAGTATGATTTTTTCTGGAATATTTGAAAAATACTGGGACTGAGAGTTGGCATAGGGGCCACCCCAGTGGGCCACAAGCCCTGTCACCGCGGCAAGCAAGCTTGTGGGGCCCACACGCCCCCCCTCCACTCATTCCAGCTCCCATCCTCTTCCTCTACCTCCAGAAAAAATCTTTTCGCAGCTCAAACCCGTGTTCTTGCTCATTTGGCTTTGATTTTCGATCTTCTTGCTCAAAGCATCATTCTTCGAACCGTTTTGGGGAAATTACTCCATGGTAAGTGACTCCTCCATTGGTCCAATTAGTTTTTGCTCTAATGCTTTATCCTTCGCATATCCTTGCTACCTTGGTGACCCTGTTCTTGAGCTTGAAATGTTGATTTTAGCTGGTCCCAAGTAGTTTTAGCGCGTGATACTGTCTCTAGGCACTAGTAGGAGTAGTTTCTATGAGTTGAGCTAATCTTTATTCACTTTTCTTTCGAAGTCTTTAAAAATTTCAGAATTTTTCAGAGCTAGAAAAGGAAAAAGATGAGGAGGTTCTTGAGAGGCTCTTCAAGCCGTAACCCCAAGGAGGATGAGAAGAACCTCCCCAAGTACGTGGTTCCTCGAGTCGCAGAAGTTCGAGCTTGCGAGTGGCCAAGTGATGAATTTTTGCGCGCTCCCGGGCTTTATGAAGACTTTTATTACTTGGTGGAGAGCGCAGGTCTTACCGCGTTCGTTGAAGATAAGTGCTCATAATACCTCCTCCTCACCAATATTTTCGTTCAAAGCTTCAACTTTTACCCGAGGAAGAATCCTCCCATGGTTGAGTTCATGTTGTACGATATCCCCCAGTGCATGACACTACAGGATTTTTGCAATGCATGCAAATTACCTTATGTTGGGGATATTCATGATCCTCGTCCACGGGACTTGGAGGATTTCATAGGTACTATTGCTGTTGGAGAGGAGAGAGGAGTGTCTCGCGCTAGAATTGCTAGCATACATTTTCCTGTGCTTCGGTACTTCTCATTATTTGTGGGAAAATGTTTGATGGGCCGTGGGGAGGCTGGATCACTTAGTTCTCCAGACCTTGCGGTTTTGCGCGAAGGCCTTTATAGCACTAAGACTTATAGCCTAGGTGCTATAGTAGCTCAGCGGTTGAACACAAACCGTTCCAAAGGTGTCATCTATGGAGGTATCTATGCTACTCGTCTTGCTAGACACTTTGAGATACCTATTAGACTTCGCGAGGAAGAAGAGATGCTTCTTCCTGAGAAATATCTGGATTATGACAGCATGGTTCACCATGATTTTCTGGATAGAGATGCTAGTAGACGGATGATTTATAACCTGGTATTTAGTCAGGGTACTCGAGAGACTATTACTTTGCCTGCTCCTTCTTTGTTCGATCTTCATGCAGGCAGGTACACTATTATGACTTCGTACATCTATGCATATTGGGGCTTAGCCCAACCACAGGTGCTCGTGCCCGAGCCGCTAGTCGAGTACCAGACGCCAGTTTATCAGTGGGAGCCAGAGGAGCTCACACAACAGTGGCATCCACAGTCCGCTCCGGAGTATCCCGGAGCTGGTTATTTCCCGCGTTGGGAGTAGACCAAGCTAGGCCAAAAGCCTAAGCTTGGGGGAGTACGTGTTCTCACCGACCTTACATTCATGCTTATGCTTTTACTTTGTTCGTCGGTGTTCACACTTTGCCACTGTATTATCCATGCTAGTTTATTTTTGTTTTCTTGTTTTCTTGTTTTGTGTCCTTTTGAGAAAACCCAAAAAGATTTCCCTTTCTTCTTTTGCTTGTTGGGAGCTTTCCCGTGTAAATAGTTTTCTTTTTCTTTGGGTCAAGGTAGAAGATATTGGTTACAATGTTTAGTAGCTCTTGCATGCATACCTGTTTAGCTTTCAAAGAGCCATATTACTTTGTCTTCTCCTTTGTGTTTGCCTGTAGATTTTAGCTTAGTCCAATGCACGATCACTCTTATTATTGTTCACATCGTTCGGTCGTGCAAGTGAAAGGCAATGATGATGATATATAATGAAGTGACTGAGACTGGAAAAGCTGGTATGAACTCTATCTATTTTATTTCTGTAAATATGACTAGCTTGTCATCCCAGATTCAACTTTGTTGTGAGAGAACCATGTTTGCAATGACAACTTAGAGATCATAGTTTCTGATGCCATGCTTATTTATCTAGGAGCTTATAATGGTTTGTCTTGAATGCGAACATAGATTTTGAGATAACTATGATGTTGTATGATAGGATGGTATTCTCCTTTGAATGATTCAAGTGGCTTGACTTGGCGCATGTTCATGCATGTAGTTGAAACAAAATCAAGATAGCCTCTATGATGTTCGTGTTCATGGTGATTTATATCCTATTCATGCTTGCACTCCATGTTAGTCAAACTCATTGCATTCTGATGACTATTGTCGCTCTCTAGTTGGTCGCTTCCTAGTCTTTTGCTAGCCTTCACTTGTACTAAGCGGAATACTGCTTGTGCATCCACTTCCAAAAACCCAAAAGTTTTTCCATGAGAGTCCACCATACCTACCTATTTGTCGTATTTACCTGCCGTTCCAAGTAAATTTTCATGTGCCATTCTCTAAACCTTCAAGAAATATTCTGTTTTGCATGCCCGAACCGCTCATGTGGTGACAGGGGGCTATTGGTATCTTCCATATTAGGCGTGTTATCCTCGACATGTGTTTATTCACTATCATTCACGAGAAAGGGGTCGGTAATTGGAATGCCCAGTTCCACGCTTAAATCGAAAACATAACTGTAAAACAAGACTCCCCCCGGATTGATGTTAGTATGGACGGTACCCGAGGATTCGGCTAGCCGTGGAGTGTGATTGATTGGTGATGGCGGAGTTAAAACTTTACTTTTCTGTTTGGGAACCGCCTATAGCATGAATAGAGTGGAAGATATTGAGAACCCTTGGTCATTGCGTTGACAATGAAAGCATGCCACCCAAAATTATTATCTCTGTTTTCAAAGCTTGAGCTCTGGCACCTCTGCAAATCAATGCTTCCCTCTGCGAAGGGCCTGTCTATTTATTTTCCTGTTGAGTCATCCTCTTCTTATATAAGCACCAATTAGAGAGCACCTCTGTCATTTTTATGCTTTGCTTTTGATTGATATTAAGTATGACTATGACTGGATCTTCGTTGCTATGAATTACAATGTTTAGTCAGCCCTTGATCTTTGAAAGTGCTCTGCATTTATGTTTTGCGGTCTCAGAAAGAGCTAGCGAGATACCACCTATTAATATTGCTTCGTGTTTGTTTTGATTGAATTGTTGGTATCTCAAACTCATTATTATTTGCTCGCTAGCTGATTAAGCCATTGATATTAGTTTACCGTGAGACCTTTGTGTCACTTGCTTATGTGGTTAACTTGTGATCTTGCTGAAATTCTGGTTACGAGTTAGACATAGTTGCAACAACAAGATCAAACGGAGTTTGTCAAAGTTTTTCTTTCTCTTTCAGTTTGTCAACTAAGTTGCTTGAGGACAAGCAAGGTTTTAAGCTTGGGAGAGTTGATACGTCTCCATCGTATCTACTTTTCCAAACTCTTTTGCCCTTGTTTTGGACTCTAATTTGCATGATCTGAATGGAACTAACCCGGACTGACGTTGTTTTCAGCAGAATTGCCATGGTGTTGTTTTTGTGCAGAAATGAAAGTTCTCGGAACGTCCTGAAAATTTACGGAGAATTTTTCGGGAAAATATGAAAATACCTGCGCAAAGATCCACCGGAGGGGATGGGCCAGTGGGCCACAAGCCCTGTTGCCGCGGCCACCCCCCTGGCTGCGGCAACCAAGCTTGTGGGGCCCACGTGGCTCTGCCGCCCCCAAACTCAGCTCTATAAATTCACTTTCGCCCAGAAAAAAAATCAAAAGAGAAGATTTTGTCGCGTTTGCGATACAGAGGTGCCGCCACATCCTGTTCTTCATCTGGAAGACAGATCTGGAGTCCGTTTTGGGCTCCGGAGAGGGGAAATCGTCGCCATCGTCATCATCAACCTTCTTCCCTCTTCAATTCCATGAAGCTCTTCGTCGTTCGTGAGTAATCTATTCATAGGCTTGCTGGGCGGTGATGAGTAGGATGAGATCTATCATGTAATCGAGTTAGTTTTGACGGGGATTGATCCCTAGTATCCACTATGTTCTAAGATTGATGTTGCTACTACTTTGCCATGCTTAATGCTTGTCACTAGGGCCCGAGTGCCATGATTTCAGATCTGAAATTATTATGTTGTCACCAATATATGTGTGTTTTAGATCCGATCTTGCAAGTTGTAGTTACCTACTATGTGTTATGACCCAGCAACCCCGGAGTGACAATAATCGGAACCACTCCCGGTGATGACCATAGTTTGAGGAGTTCATGTGTTCACCAAGTGCTAATGCGTTGTTCCGGTTCTTTATTAAAAGGAGAACCTTAATATCCCGAAGTATCCTTTTGGACCCCACTGCCACGGGAGGTATGGACAATAGATGTCATGCAAGTTCTTTTCCCTAAGCACGTATGACTACACACAGAATGCATGCCTACATCACATTGACGAACGGGAGCTAGCCACATATCTCTCCGTGTTATAACTGTTGCATGATGAATATCATTGAAACGAATCACCGACCATTGCCTATGAGTTTGTCCCACTTTTGTTGTTACTTGTTTTACTCTGCTGTTGTTACTTGTTTTGCTCTGTTGCTGTTACTACAGTTGCTTGCTACTGCTGCTACTTGCTACTGTTGCCACTTGCTACCGCTGTCACTACTGCTGTTCCTTGCCACTGTTGTTACTCATTACACTGCTGCTACCCGCTACAATACTTTTTCGCTCGACGTTGACGAGAATAGACTATTTCCGTATACGGGCAACTTCTGGCGCCATTGGTACAATAGTTAGGAATAGTCTGCCGTCAATAGATCATTTCTGGCACCGTTGTTATCATACTACTTTGTTGTTGATACTTTGCTTGCAGATACTAATCTTTCAGGTGTGGTTGAATCTGACACATTCAACTGCTAATACTCGAGAGTATCCTCTCACTTCCTGCCTGGCGAACCAACAAATTTGGGTCGAATACTCTACCTTTGAAAACCGCCGCGAACCCACGCGCTGGTGGACCATTGCAAGACAATTGCTAATTGTTGAGCAACTGGGAGGAGTTTTGGCTCTGTTGTCGCGAAGGCATCAAGTCAGGGACACGTCAACAACATTCTTCTAGTGTCGTTGTCGGGGACTGCCGTTAGCATGCCTTCAGTTTGTTCTTCGGAAGCGTGTGGGTCTTGTGCTGGTGATGGTTCCACGTGAGTGGAACATTGTCCTTCTCCTTCAGCCACACGGGGTTCCTCAACGGGAAAGAAGTGTCCCACACCCATTCTTCTTATGGCTTGGGGAGGAATTTCATCACCTATATCACAAAGACCACTTTGATCCATTTGGAAACCATTATTTTCATCAAACTCCACGTTACACATCTCCTTAATGAGTCATGATGACTTGTTGAGGACACGGTACGCGCAAGAGTTTGTAGCATAACCAACAAATATGCCCTTTTGAGCTATAGGTTCAAATTTAGACAAGCGAGCACCTTTCTTAAGAATGGAACACTTACAGCCAAACACGTGGAAGTACTTGAGGTTGGGATTTTTACTGGTAAGAATTTCATATGGAGTCTTGTTCAAGCCTTTGCGAACGTAGAGCCGATTGGATGCATGACATGCGGTGTTGATGGCTTCTGCCCAAAAGTTATACGGAGATTTAAAATCCGCCATCATGGTTCTTGCTGCATCCATCAACGTCCGGTTCTTCCTTTCCGCCACATCATTTTGTTGAGTATAAGGTACACAATATTTATGCTTGATTCCTTCATCACCTAGAAATTCATTTAAGGTGTAATTCTTGAAATTGGTGCCACTGTCACTTGTAATCATCAATATCTTTGCATCATGTTGTCGTTGAGCTTCATTATCAAAGTTGATGCCGGTTTGTTGAGTATCGCTCTTTCTCTTGAAGAAGTATACCCAAGTATATCTTGAGTAATCATCCACAATCACCAAGCAATACTTTCTCCCCCAAGGCTATTGTAAGATGGAGGACCAAAGAGATCCATGTGGAGGAGCTCCAAGGTCCTTTTTGAGTAGATGGTAGTCGTGGGGCGGTGAACTGTCTCATGAATCTTTCCTTCAATACAAGCACTTCAAGCACAATCTGTGGCAAAACTCACATTTTTTAGTCTAAGAACGTGATCCCCTTTGAGGAGACTTTGCAAAGATCTCATATTGACATGGGCTAGCTGGTGATGCCAAAGCCATCCCACATCAACTTTAGCCATTAGGCAAGTCGCGGTCTTAGTGGGTCACTCCGAAAACTTAACCACATAGAGACCGTTCTCGACATGCCCAACAAAAGCTACTTTAAGAGTCTTGCTCCACAAAAGGGCCACAGAGTCAATGCGAAAGAAGGTACTAAAACCCATAAGCGCAAGTTGATGAATGGAAAGTAAATTGTATGCGAGGGTCTCAACAAGCATAACCTTTTCAATGGTAAGTTACGGAGAAATTACCACCTTGCCGAGACCCAATACCCTTGAAATCGTATCATCACCAAAGGAGACTTGGGTGGCAACGGATGGGTCGGGATGAACGTCGACCATTAAGTCCTTTCTTTGGGTCATATGATCTGTTGCTCCACTATCAAGCAACCATGACACCCCACCAGAAGCAAACTCTTGCATAAGATCAATGCTTGGATTTAGGTACCCATTCTTTAATAGGTCCTTTCATGTTAGTAACAAGGGTCTTAGGAACCCCAATAGACCATTCAATGTACTCATTAGGAGAACCAACAAACTTAGCAAAAACATTCCCATCACTGGCACACCATAAAACATAAGAGGGGTTAAAGTCGTCGACTGTGTTGGGAAGGAGGCTTTTGCCCTTCTTGGAATTACCACCCCTAGCTTGTTCCTTCTTCTTCACATGAGTACCCTCCCTAGTTTTAGCAAAGGTTTCCATAAGCTGGGGAGGTTGCTTGGTCTTCCTCTTCTTATTCTTCTTGGACTTGGGTGCAAACCAACTCCTTCCTTTGCAACCACTTCCTTTTGATTGCTCAAAAGGCCATTAAGATTATTTTCACAATGGATGCATGTCATAAGGCCTTTCTCAAGATGCTCTTTTAATTTGGAATTCTCTTCCAAAGATGTGCATGCTCACAACAAGGGTTAGTAGCATGGTCCTTATCAATTAAAACAAATGGAGAGCAAGTGGCTATTCCCTTAGTGAGTTTTACTTGGAGTTGAACATGAGACTCTTTCAAAGAGGCATGAACACTCTTCAATGACTTGTGAGCCTTGTCAAGTGTTGCAAGATCTTCCTTGAGTCTAACATGGTCAAGCCCAAGTGCAACCTTTTTCGGATTGGAGCATACAAGAAAGAGCAAGAGCATGATCAAGATCTTTCTTTAATTTAGCAAGGTCATCATTGTGTGACTCCTAAAGAGTCAAACGAAGTCCTTGCTCTTCTTCAAGAGCAATAGAAAGATCTGTTATCTGATCGACATAGTCACGACTATGTCCTTGTAACGTAGAGATAGTTTCTTCATGAGATTCAATGAGGTCATTAGCCTCTCCTAGTTGTTCCAAGAGAGCAACAAAATGCTTCTTGGATTTACCCTTGATCTTTCTCATGAATTTATCAAAGAAGTTTTCCTCATCCTCTACCTATTCCTTTTCATCACCACTAACGGGGTAGTGGAAATGGTAGCATTGAGGTTGGAAGTTTTAATGTTGGATGTTACCTTGTTGGATGCCTTGGCCATAAGGCACTTGGCAATGCGGTTCTCGTTGGGGGCATTGAAGAGGTACACCTTGCTTGGATAAGGGGATGCAATGGCCACACTGGCCATCCCCATCACTTCATGTAACACCCTGGATTTTGCCCATTTCTTTTTCTTTTGATTTTGGTCTGGTTTTGCTTTTCTCTGGCTTGATAGTTTTGAAACCTAAAGGGATCACCTTGCTTCCTCTTCCCTTGTGGCTTGCCAACCTCCAAACCATACCAAGACCTTGTCATTTCCATCTTGAGCGAATCCCAATATTCTTTTCCCTCGGAATATTCCTTTTTCTTTAAAAGGAATAATCATGTTTGCCTTGGGTTGTGAAGCAACCCCCATTTCTATCTTTCCAAAAAATCCCAAATAATTCTCATAAATCTTTTGGGTCATATCTTCCTCAGATATGACAAAATATTTCCTTGCCATGTTCAAAAATATTCCTCAAATATTCTTTTTCTGATTCTGCCCTATCTGTCAAGTTGTGAAGCAAGTACCCTTTTTAATTGCTTGCTTGCTCTAAAAATTTGTGGGCACTCTTTCCTATCCATATCATTGCCTCATGCCAAAATTCAATTCAATTTAGATAGTAAATATTTCTTGGCAAATTTCCAAAGTTTATGATTCAGAGGAAGATTTGTGAAGCAAATGCTAGCTAGGAGTGTTCAACTGCGTTGAAACTTTGCCATCATCTCAATATGCTCAAAACTTGCCTTTACACCAAATTTAAGTATCACTCCTTCAACCATGTGACCATAGCATCAAATCTTTGTCTCTGGTCATTATTTTGGATTGTGAAGCAAGTATGCTTTATGTTGCTCCATAAATTCTGAAAATTTACCAGGACATTCTCCTACCTATAAAACCTCTCTCAACCAAATTTGAGCTCATTTTATCTAGCCAATTATTCTAAGTAATTTTCCTAAGATTTTGTCCATAGGGATGTTGTGTGAAGGAAGTATCACTTTGGTTCATCCAGATGATATGAAATTTATACATCATCTTAATAACCCTAAATAAATCATCTCCTCCAAGTTTCAGCTCCATCCAAGCCAGTATGTGAGTGCCACATCAAAAATCTCTATTCTGGACCAGATTAATCAGTTGCAAAGCAACCCTATCAAATATTGGTCCTCTGCTCCTCAAATTTCACAGGATTGTAGTCCTTCCTACCCTAAACCTCCCAGACATGATGCTTTTCCCTTATCACTTCTATGTTGACCATAGTAATAGGACCAAGTTGGCTACATGAATCTTCCAGTGAAGTTTCCCATCAACTCTTGGTGTCTTTTGGTGATCTATCAGCTCAGTTGGACCCCTCTTTGGATGGACTATCTGTTAGACATGGTGTGCCAGTCTCTCTTGTCCTTTCAGTACCAGTGCACGCGGTGACCACGCCTTTGGCATGCCAAACGCGCGTTGTGTGCATTGGGGCCCTCGGCTTCGTCGATTTCTTCTCTCCCTTGACCTCTAGTCATGTCGAGCAGCTCCCCCTCGTCGTCCCCTTCCTCCTGGAGCCGTCTCCCCCTCTGGATTCTGCCTTGCCGCACCGCGACGAGCTCCGCGATGTTCCTCCAGTGACCTCCATGTCGTTTTCCTCCCTCGAGCTGTCCCGAAGCCTCCCCGAGCTCTCTCGTCTGCCTTAGCCCCTTCTCGACGCCGATATCGGCCAGCCACGTCGCCTTGGAGCTCCAGTGCACGGCTAAGCTCGCCACGGCGGCCGTCCTCATCCGCTCTCATTGCCGTGGCTATTTATGCAGCCCCGAGGTGCCTCGACCTCTCCATCCTCTTCTCCTCCACCCCAGCTGCCTCCCCGACCAGTTAATCGAGCTCCTGGAGCTCTCCACGCCCTCCATTGCCGCCATGGCCACCGCCGATCCCCATGGCCAAGCCCCTTCCCAAAGCTCTCCCTCTCCATTTGGCTTAGTGGGCAGCGTCCCCTGGCCCTTCTCGAAGCCTCCGTGATGACCCACAAGTATAGGGGATCAATCATAGTCCTTTCGATAAGTAAGAGTGTCAAACCCAACGAGGAGCAGAAGGCTCTGATAAACGGTTTTCAGCAAGGTAATAACTGCAAGCACTGAAAGTAGCGGTAACAAGTGATGGTGTAGTGAGGTGAAACGTAGAAGGTGAAAAGTAACAAGTAACAAGTAGTAGCAACGGTGCAGCAAAGTGGCCCAATCCCTTTTGTAGCAAGGGACAAGCCTGAACAAAGTCTTATAAGAGGAAAAACGCTCCCGAGGACACACGGGAATTTCTGTCATGCTAGTTTCATCATGTTCATATGATTCGCGTTCGTTACTTTGATAGTTTGATATGTGGGTGGACCGGCGCTTGGGTACTGCCCTTACTTAGACAAGCATCCCACTTATGATTAACCCCTCTCGCAAGCATCCGCAACTACGAAAGAAGAATTAAGACAACGCCTAACCATAGCATTAAACTAGTGGATCCAAATCAGCCCCTTACGAAGCAACGCATAGACTGGGGTTTAAGCTTCTGTCACTCTAGCAACCCATTATCTACTTACTACTCCCAAATGCCTTCCTCTAGGCCCAAATATGGTGAAGTGTTATGTAGTCGACGTTCACATAACACCACTAGAGGAAAAGACAACATACAGCATATCAAAATACCGAAATAATACCAAATTCACATGACTATTATTAGCATGACTTATCCCATGTCCTCAGGAACAAAAGTAACTACTCACAAAGCATAATCATAATCATGATCAGAGGTGTAATGAGTAGCACCAAGGATCTGAACATAAACTCTTCCACCAAGTAATCCAACTAGCATCAACTACAAAGAGTAATCCACACTACTAGCAACCTTACAAGTACCAATCGGAGTCGCGAGACGGAGATTGGTTACAAGATATGAGCTAGGGTTTGGAGAGGAGATGATGTTGATGAAGATGTTGATGGAGATGACTCCCCTCTGACGAGAGGAGTGTTGGTGATGACGATGGCGATGATTTCCCCCTCCAAGGGGGAAGTTTCCCCGGCAGGATCGTCCTGCCGGAGCTCAAGATTGGTTCTGCTCAAGTTCCGCCTCGTGGCGGCGGAGAATCCATGGAAAATCTCCACCCTGATTTTTTGCCGGACGAAACCCTTCATATAGCAAAAGAGGGGGGGAAGTGGGCCACCAGGGTGCCCACAAGCCCTGTTGCCGTGACCAGAGGGGCACGCCGCTGCCACCAGGCTTGTGGGCCCCTGGCAGCTCCCCTCTAACACTTCTTTTGCCCAGTATTTTTTATATATTCCCAAAAAATTCCACGGTGATTTTCAGGGCATTTGGAGTTGCGCATAATAGAGGACTCAGACTTGCTCCTTTTCTAGTCCAGAATTCCAGCTGCCAGTATTCTCCCTCTTCAAATAAACCTTGCAAAATAAGAGAGAAAAGGCATAAGTATGGTACCACAAAGTATAATAACAGTCCATAAAGCGATAAATATCAACATGAAAGCATGATGCAAAAGGGACGTATCAACTCCCCAAGCTTAGACCTCGCTTGTCCTCAAGCGAAAACCAAGACCCATAACATGTCCGCATGTTTAGGGATGAAGGTGTTGATAAAACATAATACGGACATGAGGGCATCATGATCACACATAGAACAACAATACATCATAAAGATTCTTATGGGAAAGCAACAATTCCTTCACAAAGCAAAGTATGAATCAAAAGCCTTACTGAGAAGTAGCCAACAATAGTCCATAGTCATTGAAGCAATTGCAATTTATCATCACATCAGAAAGAGTCAAATAAGAGCTTGTAAAGCAAATCCACATACTCAATCATCTCTTTTGTTTTCCACAATTGTTAAAACTCACGTGGTACTCATGGCATCAAAGTTTCAGTTCGACACAGAGAAAGATAGGGGCTTATAATTTTGCCACCCCACCATTTACCTCAAGGGTAAAGTCAACAATAATAAAGCATAAGTACTCATCTCCGAGTTGATATATGAATGTAGATCTTTCCCAAGCATATGACGTTCACCAACATGAAGACGAAATAGGGAATTGGTGTTGATCACCATGACTTTCACAAGGACAAAAGTAAAGGTACAAGATAGGTCCTTCACAGAGGGAAGCAGAGGTTGTCATGCGCTTCTGAGGTTTGGATGCGTGTCCTCTTAGTGCGGAGGAACGTCACTTTATATTGCCTCCTGTGATAAAGAACTTTATTATGCAGTCTGTCGCTTTTATGTCTTCCTCATCACAGGTTCGTATAAAGCTTATTTTCCACACACTAATAGATCATACATATTAGAGAGCAATTTTTATTGCTTGCACCGATGACAACTTACTTGAGGGATCTTATGCAATCCATAGGTAGGTATGGTGGACACTCATGGCAAAACTGGGTTGAAGGTTTATGGATGCACAAGTAGTATCTCTACTTGGTGCGGGAGTTTTGGCTAATATGAGGTGGAAGCAATCGTCACATGCTAAGAGATCTCTATTCATATAGCATTGTTTGGAATCAAGCAAACATAATTCATTATGTTGTCTTCCTTGTCCAACATCTACTTCTAAGCATGTAATAGTTTGGGGAGTGCTCACAATCGTAAAAAGTGTCTAATATGGTATATTTATATGTGAACCTCTCTTTCCTTATTACTTCTTATTAATTGCAACAATGACTCGGGTCTATGTTGGTCTATTCTCAACAAGTTTCAATCATCATACTTGTTATATGTGAAGCTATCACTTTCCATAAGATCATCTCATGATCTTTCATGCTATCGTTCTTTTCATACTTTTGATCACGGCACAAAACAAAGCCCTTGACTAAGATACTCTTTATTATATAGCTCGCAAGCTCGAATACATCGGGGGAGACACAAGGCAAAAGACTCAAACTAAACACTAAAGACTTATTCCACTAAGAGAAGAAATAAAAACTGAAAAGGAAAGAACTAAAACAAAGGTAAAAGCAAAAGATATAAAGGTGATACGATACCAGGGCAACTCCCCTAAGCTTGGCATAAGCCAAGGGGGTTGCCCATACTAATGCTTAGTTGTCTTCCTTTGGTGGTGATGGTGGTGGAGTTGTTGAAGCAGTCTTGAGCTTCTCTAATTTCCACTTGAGCATAAAGTTCTGCTCCCTCAGATCGTCATTTTCCTCCTCAAGATTCAACACTCTATGGCAAAGTTCCTCCTTACTCTCCTGCAAGAAACTAGAAGGGATAAACAAGGTCTTAGGCTTCTTCCTTTGGTCAGGGAGGCTTGACTTCTTGAACTCCACATGAGTGCGTCCAGGTTGAGGTAGAGGAGCCTCCTCTTCATCGGAACTCGTCTGTTCCTTCCCCTTGGGATCATAGTCCTCTTCCTCGTCAGTGGTCCAGCCATATGGTTCCAAATCCCCATAGACCTTGGGGTTAGCACATAGCTCTCCCCCTCTGAATCCTGAGAAGACATCTTGACCTAGATCCGCGGCAGAAAACTGGCTCGAAACGAAAACAGAGGAAAACTGCGATACGGAGATCAAAACCCTCGGGCGTATATATAATGATTTTTTCTCCAGAAGGAGTGCTCTGCAAGAAAACGGAGTCCGGGAGGCACACGAGGTGCCCACAAGCCTTGCCGCCGCGGCCAGGGGGAGGCCACGGCAACCAAGCTTGTGGCCGCCTCGTGCGCTCTCCGGACTGCTTTTTATTTTTCCATTTTTCCAAAAATTCCAAAACGGAGAAAATTTCCTACTGGAAGAGTTTTGGAGTCCAATTACTTGCCGAAACACACACCTCTTCATTTTCAGAGTCTGAAACAGGCTGATAAACATCCCTTATGTACTCCTCTGGAGTTATGATATTGATGATATTGGTCTCAACATTTATGGGAGTACCAGAGATATAATGCTTGATTCTTTGCCCATTTACCACTCTCGGAAAATTACCTTCCATGTTATTGATTCTGATGGCACCGGAGCGATATACTTCCTCGACAACGTAGGGACCTTCCCATTTAGAGAGAAGCTTGCCTGCGAAGAATCTTAAGCGAGAATTGTATAGCAGGACATAATCATCTACATTGGACTCTCATTTTTGTATTCTTTTATCGTGCCATCTCTTAACATTTTCCTTGAACAACTTGGCATTCTCATATGCCTGGGCCCTCCATTCATCTAATGAGCTGATATCAAACAACCGCTTCTCACCGGCAAGTTTGAAATCGAAGTCGAGCTCTTTGATTGCCCAATAAGCTTTGTGTTCCGGCTCAAGAGGTAAATGACAGGCCTTACCGTAAACCATTTTATACGATGACATGCCCATGGGATTCTTATAAGCAGTCATATAAGCCCATAGTGCATCGTCAAGTTTGCTAGACCAATTCTTTCGAGATCTATTGACAGTCTTTTGTAAGATCAATTTGATCTCCCTATTACTCAACTCCACTTGACCACTAGACTGAGGATGATAAGGAGATGCAACTCTATGGTTGACATCATACTTAGCGATCATCTTGCGGAAAACACCATGAATGAAGTGTGAACCGCCATCAGTCATCAGGTATCTAGGGACTCCAAATCTTGGGAAGATGACTTCTTTAAGCATCTTAATAGAGGTGTGGTGATCAGCATTTCTAGTGGGGTTAGCTTCTACCCACTTAGTGACGTAATCCACATCAACTAAGATGTGAGTATACCCATTGGAACTCGGGAAAGGTCCCATATAATCAAAGCCCCAGACATCAAATGGTTCAATGACAAGTGAATAGTTCATAGGCATTTCCTGACGCTTACTGATGTTCCCTATTCTTTGGCATTCGTCACAAGACAAGACAAACTTACGAGCATCCTTGAAGAGAGTGGGACAATAGAAACCTGATTGCAATACCTTATGAGCAGTTCTATCTCCAGCATGGTGTCCTCCGTAGGCCTCGGAATGACACTTCTGCAGGATCTGTCCCTGTTCATGTTCAGGCACACAACGTCTAATAACGCCATCTACTCCTTCCTTATAAAGGTGAGGATCATCCCAAAAGTAGTGTCTCAAATCAAAGAAGAATTTCTTCTTTTGCTGGTAGGTGAAACTGGGTGGTATGTATTTGGCTACGATATAGTTTGTGTAATCAGCATACCAAGGTGCACTATGTGAAGTGCGGATGACATTCAATTGCTCATCAGAAAAGCTGTCATCAATAGGTCATGGGTCATCAAGGACATTCTCTAGCCTGGACAAGTTATCTGCTATAGGGTTATCAGCACCCTTTCGGTCAGCAACGTGCAAATCAAATTCATGTAGCAGGAGAACCCATCTGATTAGCCTAGGCTTAACATCCTTCTTCTCCATAAGGTACTTAATAGCAGCGTGATCAGAGTGAATAATGACTTTGGAGTCAACTATATAAGATCTGAACTTTTCACATGCAAACACGACTGCTAAAAATTCCTTCTCCGTAGTGGCATAGTTTCTTTGGGCACTGTCTAGAGTTTTACTAGCGTAGTGAATGACATTCAACTTCTTGTCAACTCTTTGTCCTAGAACAACACCAACAACATAATCACTAGCATCGCACATGATTTCAAAGGGCAAGTTCCAATCAGGTGGTTGAACAATAGGTGCGGTTATCAAGGCCTTCTTAAGTATTTCGAAATCTTCCTCACAATCCTCATCAAAAACAAAAGGAACATCCTTATGCAAGAGGTTGGTAAGAGGCCTAGAAATCTTACAGAAGTCTTTAATGAACCTTCTATAGAAACCAACATGACCTAGGAAACTTTGTATACCTCTGATATCTATGGGACAAGTCATTTTCTCAATTGCATCAACCTTAGCCTTATCAACTTCAATGCCTTTCTCAGAGATTTTGTGTCCTAAGACGATGCCTTCATTAACCATGAAGTGGCACTTCTCCCAGTTCAAGACGAGGTTGGTATATTTGCATCTCTGTAAGACTCGATCAAGGTTGCTGAGGCAATCGTCAAAGGAAGAACCGTAAATGGAGAAATCATCCATGAAAACCTCGACAATCTTTTCACAAAAGTCAAAGAATATAGCCATCATACACCTTTGAAAGGTGGCACGTGCATTGCATAAGCCAAAAGGCATACGTCTATATGCAAAGGTACCGAAGGGGCAGGTGAAAGTGGTTTTCTCCTGATCAGATTGTGCAACAGGTATTTGCGAGAAACCTGAATAGCCGTCTAGAAAGCAGAAGTGTGTGTGTGTTTAGATAGCCTTTCTAGCATTTGGTCGATAAACGACAAAGGATAATGGACTTTCTTGGTTGCCTTATTCAACTTCCTAATATCAATCACCATCCTATAGCCAGTATTAATCCTCTGAGGGATCAACTCATCCTTATCATTAGGGACAACGGTAATGCCTCCCTTCTTAGGAACGCAATGCACCGGACTCACCCAATTGCTATGAGCAACAGGATAGATAATACCTGCTTCCAGGAGCTTTAGTATTTCTTTTCTCACTACTTATTTCATCTTAGGATTTAATCTCCTTTGATGATCAGCAACTGGTTTGAATTCAGGATAAGTTTTGATCTTGTGCTGGCATAGAGTGGGACTAATGCCCTTAAGATCATCAAGAGTATATCCAATAGCAGCATGGTGCTTCCTCAGAGTTTTTAGTAACTTCTTTTCTTCATGCTCCGAGAAGCTAGCACTAATAATAACAGGATATATCTCCTTTTCATCAAGATAGGCATACTTAAGTGTATCTGGTAAATGTTTTAGCTCGAAAACAGGATCACCCTTTGGTGGGGGAGGATCCCCAAGCAATTCAACATGCTGATTATTCTTAAGAATAATATATTGTTCTAAAACAACTTTATCTATCTCATCTCTTTCATCCATATGCATATCATTTTCATGCTCAAGCAGATATTGCTCTAAAGGATCCGTAGGAGGTACGGCAATAGAGGCAAGAGCAATGATTTCATCCCTACCAGACGACTCTTTTTCATGGGGTTGTCTTCCAAACTTGGAGAAGTTAAATTCATGAGACACACCCCCGAAACTAACAGTGACAGTCTGTTTAACGCAATCAATATGAGCATTGACAGTGTTGAGAAAGGGTCTACCAAATATGATGGGACAAAAGCTATCTTGTGCAGTAGCAAGGACGAGGAAATCAGTAGGATACTTCGTCTTACCACACACGACTTCTACGTCTCTCACAATTCCCACAGGGCAGATAGTGTCTCTATTAGCTAGCGTAATAGTGACATCAATGGGTTCTAACTCAACAGGTGCAATCTCATCTTTGATTTCATCATATAGGGACCAGGGTATTGCACTAACACTAGCACCCATATCACATAAACCATGATAACAGTGATCTCCTATCTTGACAGAAACAATGGGCAGGCCAACTACAGGTCTGTATTTGTCTTTCGCGTGAGGTTTAGCAATTCTAGCGGAGTCCTCACAGAATTTGATAACATGCCCGTCTATGTCTTCGGTTAAGAGATCTTTGATAATAGCAACACTAGGTTCAACTCTAATTTCCTCAGGGGGTGCAAGTGGTCTAATGTAACCCCTACGTATCACAGTTGGAGCTTTAGAATAATCCTTTTTCCTAGCAGGGTAAGGTGGTTTCTCAGCGTAGGCACAAGGAACAATCGGATCACTAAAGGCAATGACTTTCTCTTCAACTAGATTGGGTTTAACTATGTTGAATTCTACAGGAGGATGATACTTAAACCACTTCTCTTTGGGAAGATCAACATGAGCAGCAAAAGATTCACAAAGAGAAGCTACTATCTCAGAGTTAAGTCCATACTTAGCGCTAAAATCTCTAGAAGTGTTTGTTTCAACAAAAGATTTAACGCGATCAAACTGGAAATTCATACCTGACTCCTTACATTCTTCAAGCTCCCAATCTTTAGAGTTACGTTTGATTCTTTCTAATAAATTCCACTTGTGGTCAATATCCTTCTTCATAAAAGAACCGGTACAAGAAGTGTCAAGCATGGTACGATCTTCATGAGAAAGCCGAGCATAAAAGTTTTGAGTGATAATTTCTCTTGAGAGCTCATGATTGGGGCATGAATATAGCATTGATTTAAGCCTCCCCCAATCTTGAGCTATGCTTTCCCTGTCACGAGGCCAAAAGTTATAAATATAATTCCGATCACGATGTACTAAATGCATAGGATAAAACTTTTGATGAAATTCCAATTTCAACCGATTGTAGTCCCATGATCCAGTATCATCACATAGCCTATACCATGTCAACGCCTTATCCTTCAAACATAAAGGAAAGACTTTCTTCTTTCCCTCATCCTCGGGCAAACCTGCAAGCTTAAATAAACCACAAACTTGATCTACATAGATGAGATGCAAGTCTCGATGTGATGATCCATCTCCTGTAAAAGGATTAGCCAGCAGTTTCTCAAGCATACCCGAAGGAATTTCATAAAATATATTTTCAGTAGGTACCTCAGGTTGAGGAGCAACTCCTCGTGCTTCCGTTCATGGTGAAGATACCCCGAACAAATTCCTCAAAGGAACAGTTTCCATAGTGACAAGTGACAATAAATTTCAGCACATTATATAAATGTTTCCTTACCAAATTCCACTTACGAAAGGCGCTTCACTCCCCGGCAACGGTGCCAGAAAAGAGTCTTGATGACCCATAAGTATATGGGATCAATCGTAGTCCTTTCGATAAGTAGGAGTGTCAAACCCAACGATGAGCAGAAGGATCTGACAAGTGGTTTTCAGCAAGGTAATATCTGCAGGCACTGAATTTAGCGGTAACAAAAGTTGTGTGGTGAGATGATTCGTAGCAAGTAGCAAGTAACAAAAGTAACAACGGTGCAGCAAAGTGGCCCAATCCCTTTTGTAGCAAGAGACAAGCCTGGACAAAGTCTTATAGGAGGAAAAACGCTCCCGAGGACACACGGGAACTTCAGTCATACTAGTTTTCATCATGTTCATATGATTCGCGTTCGTTACTTTGATAGTTTGATATGTGGGTGGACCGGTGCTTGGATACTGCCCTTACTTGGACAAGCATCCCACATATGATCAACCCCTCTCGCAAGCATCCACAACTACGAAAGAAGAATTAAGACAAAGTCTAACCATAGCATTAAACTAGTGGATCCAAATCAACCCCTTACGAAGCAACGCATAAACTAGGGTTTAAGCTTCTGTCACTCTAGCAACCCATCGTCTACTTACTACTTCCCAATGCCTTCCTCTAGGCCCAAATATGGTGAAGTGTTATGTAGTCGATGTTCACATAAAACACTAGAGGAAAAGACAACATACAACATATCAAAATACCGAACGAATACCAAATTCACATGACTATTATTAGCATGACTTATCCCATGTCCTCAGGAACAAAAGTAACTACTCACAAAGCAAAATCATAATCATGATCAGAGGTGTAATGAGTAGCATCAAGGATCTGAACATAAACTCTTCCACCAAGTAATCCAACTAGCATCAACTACAAAGAGTAATCAACACTACTAGCAACCTTACAAGTACCAATCGGAGTCGCGAGACGGAGATTGGTTACAAGAGATGAACCAGGGTTTGGAGAGGAGATGGTGCTGATGAAGATGTTGATGGAGATCACTCCCCCCTGGCGAGAGGAGTGTTGGTGATGACGATGGCGATGATTTCCCCCTACGGGAGGGAAGTTTCCCCAGCAGGATCGTCCTGCCGGAGCTCTAGATTGGTTCTGCTCAAGTTCCGCCTCGTGGCGGCGGAGAATCCACGAAAAAGCTCTACCCTGATTTTTTTCTGGACGAAACCCTTCATATAGCAAAAAAGGGGGGCCAGTGGGCCACTAGGGTGCCCACAAGCCCTGTTGCCGCGGCCAGGGGGGCAGGTCACGGCCACCAGGCTTGTGGGCCCCTGGCAGCTCCCCTCTGACACTTTTTTCGCCGGTATTTTTTATATATTCCCAAAAAATTCCACGTTGATTTTCAGGGCATTTGGAGTTGCGCAGAATATAGGACTCAGACTTGCTCCTTTTCCAGTCCAGAATTCCAGCTGCTGGTATTCTCCCTCTTCAAATAAACCTTGCAAAATAAGAGAGAAAAGGCATAAGTATGGTACCACAAAGTATAATAACAGTCCATAAAGCGATAAATATCAACATGAAAGCATGATGCAAAATGGACGTATCACTCCGCCGCCCTTCATACCTCTGGGAGACCTCACCGGCGCGCCCTCCTCGTTGTAGCCTCCGGCCGTCGCGGCCTCCCCATGGCGGCGGCGCTGTGGGCAGCCTCAACCAGCCCCGCGGCCACCCACGGTCGCGGCGAGGAGCGCCCGATCTCCTGCGCTCGTCGGCTGGCCCTCCGGAGCAACGAGGCGACGGCGAGGATCGGCGCCCGATCTTCTCTGTCCCTGCGTCGCGAGGAAGAAGAAGGCAGGAGGAGGAGAGAGACACGGGGGAAAGGTCAACGCGGGCCCCATGCGTCGGTAACCCAGAGGCCGGCCCCACCTTGCCACGTCGTTTAAGTGGAAGCGCCCGGCGCAAAATAAGTTTCCCCATCTGGGAAACGTATTCCTTCAAAGGCACGAGCAGGCTGTGCTCTCAGGAACCCAGTTGCAGATATTTTAATTGCAGATTGGTCCCTGATCTTCAATTGCTCATGTCTTTTTATTTATAACTCCGATTCCGGTGATTCCAAAGCCCACATCTTCGTCTCGTCGAGCCTGTCAAGATGGTACCATTTTCACTATGTGATCATATAGTGGAAATGAACATGTTGCCCTTGCCGTAAACAGCCCCTCCACCGAGAGAGAACTGTTTCCCGCGATTCCTTCCGCGAGCTTCTCGCTCTTCTCCCCGGTGGATCCCTCATCCCAGGCAAGCCACACCTCTCATTTGGTTAATTGCATTGCAATATCATAGTTTAGTTAACTATTTTAATCACAAGTACATCTGTTTATAGTCGGGAATGTGAGTATGCACTGTTTGAATAGATGACTACTATGATGAGTGCACGATTGTCAGTGGCTAGTGTCTTACACACTAGTCCATGCCATGATTTCATGCTGTTATCTTCTCATCTTTGGATGTTTTATGTACCTTTTATATCTTTTTTGGGACTAACTTATTAATTAAGTGCCAAGTGCGAGTTCCTGTTTTTTCTGTGTTTTTGGCTCTTTTCAGATCTGATTTTGGAACGGAGTCCAAACGGAATAAAATCCCCGAAATGATTTTTTCCCGAACGGAAGGAGATCAGGGGGCCTGTGGGCCAAGCCAGGAGGGCTACAGGGAGCCCACAAGCCCCCACTCCGCCACCAGGGGGAGACGGCGGTGGGCAGTCTTGTGGCCTCCGTGGCGCCCCCCTGACCTAGATCTTGCGCCTATATATTCCCTAAAAATCAGAAAAAAAAATCGGGGGAGCCACGAAAATACTTTTCCGCCGCCGCAAGCTTCCGTTTCCGCGAGATCTCATCTGGAGACCCTTCCCGGCGCCCTGACGGAGGGGACTTTGGAGTTGGAGGGCTTCTTCATCATCATCATCGCCCCTCCAATGACTCGCGAGTAGTTCACTTCAGACCTACGTGTTCGTAGTTAGTAGCTAGATGGCTTCTTCTCTCTCTTGGATCTTCAATACAAAGTTCTCCATGATCTTCATGGAGATCTATCCGATGTAATCTTCTTTGGCGGTGTGTTTGTCGAGATCCGATGAATTGCGGATTTGTGATCAGATTATCTATGATATATATTTGAGTCTTTGATGATTTCTTATATGCATGATTTGATATCCTTGTAAGTCTCTCCGAGTCTTGGATTTTGTTTGGCCAACTAGATCTATGATTCTTGCAATGGGAGAAGTGCTTGGTTTTGGGTTCTTACCATGTGGTGACCTTTCCGAGTGACAGTAGGGGCAGCAAGGCACACATTGAGTAGTTGCCATCAAGGGTAACAAGGTGGGCTCTGTCGTTGATATGAGATTGTCCATCTACATCATGTCATCTTTCTTAAGGCGTTACTCTGTTCTTTTGGACTTAATACACTAGATGCATGCTGGATAGCGGTCGACATGTGGAGTAATAGTAGTAGATGCAGAAAGTATCGGTCTACTTGTTTTGGACGTGATGCCTATAGATATAATCATTGCCATAGATGACATCACGACTTTGCGCGGTTCTATCAATTGCTCGAAAGTAATTTGTTCACCCACCGTCTACTTGCTTTCATGAGAGAAGCCACTAGTAAATACTATGGCCCCCGGGTCTATTCACATCTATCGTTTACACCTCCGCTTTTATTTTTCTTTGTTACTTTGTTGCTTTCAGTTCTCACTTTGCGAACAATCTATAAGGGATTGACAACCCCTTCATAGCGTTGGGAGCAGGTTCTTTGTGTTTGTGCAGGCAATTGTGATACTCCTTCACTGGATCGATACCTTGGTTCTCAAAACTGAGGGAAATACTTACCACCGCTGCGCTACATCACCCTTTCCTCTTCGAGGGAACACCAACGCAAGGCTCCAAGGCCACGGGGAAATCCTTTGCATATTTGCCTAGGAAGTCCCTAAAGGCGTAGCCGTAGTAGAAGGATTCCTGGTGCCGTTGCTGAGGAGAATCAAGACAAGAACAGTCTCCCATCAGCACGTGTTTCTGGCGTCGTTGGAAGGTCTTTTGTTGTAGTAGCAGAAGTATTTCTGGCGCCGTTGCCGGGGAAGGAGAGATCTATCCAAGTAGGTCTCACAAAGTCATCTCTTGCATTTACTTTTTTTGCCAGTTGCCTCTCGTTTTCCTCTCCCCCACTTCACATTTGCCGTTTTCATTTGCCTTTCTCCTTTGCCGTTTTCTTTTGCCTTTTTCGTTCGCCCTTTTCTCTCGCTTGCTTTCTGTTCGCTTGTGTGCCATGTGCCTTCAATATGCTTGCATCTTCGCTTGCTGAAGATCTAGTGATATGGATCCTCATCCACTTGCTAATCTCTTTAATAGATCCAATTATGTTGATCCAATTGCTAGTGAGTTGAGGCACTTGACTATCTTTATGGAGTTTTGCTTGAGATGCGTGAATCTGAAAATTGTGAGGAAGAAATTTATGAAGTGATTCACGAGGGCTATTTGGATGAAAAGCATGATTGCAATGGTTTAACTATAAATTCTATTAGTGACAATCATGCTAAAAATATGCAAAACCCTAAGCTTGGGGATGCTAGTTTTGCTATGACCACTACTTATTGCAATAATCATGATTGGGGTGATGATCTTTCTTATGATCTTGAAAAAAAATTTAAACCTCATGATGAATATGATATTTGCAATAATATTGAAAGTGAGTTTGGATAAGTCATGACTTTAGTTTATGATAATCCCACTATTTTTGAAGAGCGTCAACTTTGCATGCATGTGGATCATGAAAAGAATATCCTATGGGATAGCTATATTGTTGAATTTGAATATGATCCCACATGTAATTGTTATGAGAGAGGAAAATATTGTGGTAGAAACTCTCATGTTACCAAATTACCTCTCGTTATGTTGAGATTGCTATTGTCTCTTTCTTCTTCCTTGCATTTGGTAACTATTGGTTGTCTTGCCAATTTGTTTTCCTATAAAATGCATATGCATAGGAAGTATGTTAGACTTAGATTCCATCACCTTTTGCCAAGCTAAGGGCGTTAAACAAAAGCGCTTGTTGGGAGACAACCCCATGAATCTATCATTTTTATTTCTTTTTTGTGTTTTCCACACTTTCATAATTCTGTTATGATTGTGTTTTTTGTGTTTCTTTTTGCGTTTGTGCCAAGCAAAACCGTTATGATTAGTCTTGGGGATGATCGTTTGGTCATGCTGGAAAAGACAAAAACTTTCTGCAAACGAAAAGAATTTTCATTTTTTTTATGTAAGAGATTTTGAGTTGATTCTTTTTGCGACTGATTTCCACGCAAATTCTTAAGACTGTCGTAATTTTTCAGAATTTTTGAAGTACCAGAGGTATACGAAATATAAAGATTACTACAGACTGGTCTGCTGTTAACAGATTCTGTTTTTTTGTTGTGTTGGTTGCTTATTTTGATGAAACTATGGATAGTATCGGGGGATATTAGCCATGGAAATATTGAAAATACAGTAACCCAACATCAGCACAAGTAGAATTTAAGTTTGCTACAGTACCTAAGGAAGTGGTGGTTTGATTTCTCATACTAATGTTATCACGAGTTTCTGTTTAAGTTTCGTGTTGTGAAGTTTTCAAGTTTCGGGTGAAGTTCTTATGGACAAAGAGATAAAGAGTGGAAAGAGCTCAAGCTTGGGGATGCCCAGGGCACCCCAAGAGATTCAAGGATGCCGTAAAAGCCTAAGCTTGGGGATGCCCCGGGAAGGCATCCCCTCTCTCGTCTTCAATCCATCGATAACGTTACTTGGGGCTATATTTTTATTCACCACATGTTATGTGTTTTTGCTTGGAGCGTCTTGTATCGTAGGAGTCTTCTATTTTTGTTGTGTCACAATCATCCATGCCGCACACCTAGAGAGAGATACATGCACACACCGTGATTTTGTCGAGCTTCACTTATATCTTTTGGTAGACAATTCAGCTCACATGTGCTTCACTTATATCTTTTGAGCTAGATACTTTTGCTCTTTGTGCTTCACTTATATCTTTTAGAGCACAACGGTGCGTGGCTTGGTAGTTGATCTATGCTTTGAAAGTAGTCTCAAAAGGGGTAGTTATCCAAAGGGATACGAAAACTTCCACCTTCATGTGCATTGAATAGTTAGAGAAGTTTGATTCATCTCAATTAGTTTTGAGTTGTCGTTATGGTAATAATGAAGTCATGCTAGTAAGGTGTTGTGGATCTAGAAATACTTGTGTTGAAGTTAGTGATTCCCATAGCATGCACGTATGGTGAACCGCTATGTGATGAAATCTAAGCATGATTAGTCTATTGATTGTCATCCTTTGCATGGCGGTCGGGATCGCGCGATGGTTTATACCTACCAACCCTTCCCCTAGGAGTATGCGTTGAATGCTTTGTTTCTATTACTAATAAAACTTTTGCAACAAGTATATGAGTTCTTCATGACTAATGTTGAGTCCATGGTTTAGATGCACTTTCACCTTCCACCATCACTATCTTCTTAGTGCCGTGCAACTTTCACCGGTGCACAAAACCCACCATTAGCCTCCCTCAAAACAGCCACCATACCTACCTACTATGGCTTTTTCAAAGTCATTCTGAGATATATTGCCATGCAACTACCACCATGACATGTGCCACCACATCTACATTGCCATTGCATGATCGTAAGATAGCTAGCATGATGTTTCCATTAATGTCTATGCCATGCTAGATCATTGCCACGGTACGCTACCGAAGGCATTCCATATAGAGTCATAGTTGTTCTAAGTTTTGAGTTGAAAGTGTGATGATCATCATTCATGGAGCATTGTCCCATGTGAGGAAATAAAAGAGGCCAAAGAAGCCCACCAAAAAAAAAGAGGCCAAAGAGCCCACCAAAATAATAATAATAATAATAAATGAGAGAAAAAGAGAAAAGGTACAATGCTACCACTTTTTCCACACTTGTGCATATTAAGCACCATGATCTTCATGATTGAGAGTCTCTAGTTTTGTCACCACCATATAGCTAGTGGGAAATTTTCATTATATAACTTGGCTTGTATATTCCAATGATAGGCTTCCTCAAAATTGCCTTAGGTCTTCGTGAGCAAGCAAGTTGGATGCACACCCACTAGTTTTCTTTAAGAGCTTTCACGTACTCTTAGCTCTAGTGCATCATTTGTATGGCAATCCCTACTCATTCACATTGATATCTATTGATGAGCATCTCCACAGCTCATTGATATGCCTAGTTAATGTGACTATCTTCTCCTTTTTTGTCTTGCAACCTCCACCACACTCCACACCATCTATAGTGCTATAACCATGGCTCATGCTCATGTATTGCGTGGGAGTTGAAAAGGTTTGAGGAAGTAAAGGTGTGAAACAATTACTTGGCCAATACCGGGGTTGTGCATGATTTAAATTCTTGTCCAATGATGATAGAGCATAGCCAGACTATATGCTTTTGTAGGGATAACTTTCTTTTGGCCTCGTTATTTTGAAAGCTCATGATTAGCTTGCTAGTTTGCTTGAATTATTATTGTTTCCACGTCAATAGCAAACTATTGTTTTGAATCTAATGGATCTTAACATTCAGGTCACATAAGAGGAGTTACAAAGGACATCTATGCTAGGTAGCATGAAAACATCAAAAATTCATTCTTTATAACTTCCCTACTCGAGGACGAGCAGGAGTTAAGCTTGGGGATGCTTGATACGTCTCAAACGTATCTATAATTTTTGATGGTTTCATGTTGTTATCTTGTCATCTTTGGATGTTTTATGTACCTTTTATATCTTTTTTGGGACTAACTTATTAATTGAGTGCCAAGTGCCAGTTCCTGTTTTTTCTGTGTTTTTGGCTCTTTTCAGATCTGATTTTGGAACGGAATCCAAACGGAATAAAATCCCCGAAATGATTTTTTTCCCGAACGGAAGAAGATCAGGGGGCCTGGGGGCCAAGCCAGGAGGGCTACAGGGACCCCACAAGCCGCCACTCCGCCACCAGGGGGAGGCGGCGGTGGGCAGTCTTGTGGCCTCCGTGGATATTGCGCCTATATATTCCCTAAAAATCAGAAAAAATCGGGGGAGCCACGAAAATACTTTTCCGCCGCCGCAAGCTTCCGTTTCCGCGAGATCTCATCTGGAGACCCTTCCCGGCGCCCTGCCGGAGGGGACTTTGGAGTTGGAGGGCTTCTTCATCATCATCATCGCCCCTCCAATGACTCGTGAGTAGTTCACTTCAGACCTACTGGTCCATAGTTAGTAGCTAGATGGCTTCTTCTCTCTCTTGGATCTTCAATACAAAGTTCTCCATGATCTTCATGGAGATCTATCGATGTAATCTTCTTTGGTGGTGTGTTTGTCGAGATCCAATGAATTGTGGATTTGTGATCAGATTATCTATGATATATATTTGAGTCTTTGCTGATTTCTTATATGCATGATTTGATATCCTTGTAAGTCTCTCCGAGTCTTGGGTTTTGTTTGGCAACTATATCTATGATTCTTGCAATGGGAGAAGTGCTTGGTTTTGGGTTCTTACCATGTGGTGACCTTTCCGAGTGACAGTAGGGGCAGCAAGGCACACATTGAGTAGTTACCATCAAGGGTAACAAGGTGGGCTCTGTCGTTGATATGAGATTGTCCATCTACATCATGTCATCTTGCTTAAGGCATTACTTCGTTCTTTTGGACTTAATACACTAGATGCATGCTGGATAGCGGTCGGCGTGTGGAGTAATAGTAGTAGATGCAGGAAGTATCGGTCTACTTGTTTTGGACGTGATGCCTATAGATATAATCATTGCCATAGATGGCGTCACGACTTTGCGTGGTTCTATCAATTGCTCGACAGTAATTTGTTGACCCACCGTCTACTTGCTTTCATGAGAGAAGCCAGTAGTAAACACTATGACCCCCGGGTCTATTCACATCTAGCGTTTACACCTCCGCTTTTACTTTGCTTTGTTACTTTGTTGCTTTCAGTTCTCACTTTGCGAACAATCTATAAGGGATTGACAACCCCTTCATAGCGTTGGGAGCAGGTTCTTTGTGTTTGTGCAGGCACTTGTGATACTCCTTCACTGGATCGATACCTTGGTTCTCAAAACTGAGGGAAATACTTACCACCGCTGCGCTACATCACCCTTTCCGCTTTGAGGGAACACGAACGCAAGGCTCCAAGGCCACGGGGAAATCCTTTGCATATTTGCCTAGGAAGTCCCTAAAGGCGTAGCCGTAGCAGAAGGATTCGTCGTGCCGTTGCTGAGGAGAATCAAGACAAGAACAGTCTCCCGTCAGCACGTGTTTCTGGCGCCGTTGGAAGGTATTTTGTTGCAGTAGCAGTGAGGACACCGCACGGTATGAACCCAAAACCAAGCACTTCTCCCATTGCAAGAATTATAGATCAAGTTGGCCAGACGAAACCCACAACTCGAAGAGAATTACAAGGATACGAAATCATGCATATAAGAGATCAGAGGAGACTCAAATAATATTCATAGATAATCTGATCATCAACCCACAATTCATTGGATCTCGACAAACACACCGCAAAAGAAAGTTGCATCGGATAGATCTCCATGAAGATCATGGAGAACTTTGAATTGAAGATCCAAGAGAGAGAAGAAGCCATCTAGCTACTAGCTATGGACCCGAAGGTCTGTGGTGAACTACTCACGCATCATCGGAGAGGCAATGGTGTTGATGAAGAAGCCCTTCGTGTCCAAATCGCCCTCCGGCAGGGCACCAGAACGGTCCCCAGATGGGATCTTGCGGAGACAGAAGCTTGCGGCGGCGGAAAAGTATTTTCGTGGCTCTCTTCTTTGGTTTTGGGATTTTAGAGAATTTATAGGCGAAAGAGGTAGGGCAAAGGAGCCACGTGGGTCCGCCCCCCATGCCGCGGCTAGGGGGCTTGTGACCTCCCCCGAGGCCTCCTGCCTTGGTTCTCAAGTCCCGTGCGTATCCTCTGTTATGGAAAAAAATCATCCCACATGTTTTATTCTGTTTGGACTCCGTTTAATATTCCTTTCTGAAAAAGTTCAAAAACACGGAAAAAATAGAAACTGGCACTTGGCACTGAGTTAATATGTTAGTCCCAAAAAATATATAAAATAACATGTTCATGCATAAAAAATATCCAAAGTTGACAAGATAATAGCATGGAACCATCAAAAATTATAGATACGTTGGAGACGTATCAAGCATCCCCAAGCTTAACTCCTGCTCGTCCTCGAGTAGGGAAGTGATAAAGACCGAATTTTTGATGTGGAATGCTACCTAACATATTTGTCATTTGTAACTTCTTTCTTGTGGCATGAATGTCCAGATCCGTAAGATTCAAAACAATAGTTTACTATTGACATGAAAACAATAATACTTCAAGCATACTAGCAAAGTAATCATGAACTTTTGAAATAACAAGGCCAAATAAAGTTATCCCTACAAAATCATATAGTCTGGCTATGCTCCATCATCCCCACACAACGAATTTAAATCATGCACAACCCCGGTATTGGCCAAGCAATTGTTTTCACACTCTTACTTTTTCAAACTTTTTCAACTCTCACACAATACATGAGCGTGAGCCATGGATATAGCATTATAGGTGGAATAGAGTGTGGTGGAGGTTGTGAGGCAAAAAGGAGGAGATGGTCACATCAACTCGGCGTATCAACGGGCTATGGAGATGCCCATTACTAGATATCAATGTGAATGAGTAGGGATTGCCATGCAACGGATGCACTAGAGCTATAAGTGTGTAAAAGCTCAAAAAGAAAACTAGTGGGTGTGCACCCAAGTCACTAGGGCCCGAGTGCCATGATTTCAGATCTGAAATTATTATGTTGTCACCAATATATGTGTGTTTTAGATCCGATCTTGCAAGTTGTAGTTACCTACTATGTGTTATGACCCGGCAACCCCGGAGTGACAATAACCGGAACCACTCCCGGTGATGACCATAGTTTGAGGAGTTCATGTGTTCACCAAGTGCTAATGCGTTGGTCCGGTTCTTTATTGAAAGGAGAACCTTAATATCCCGTAGTTTCCTTTTGGACCCCGCTGCCACGGGAGGGATGGACAATAGATGTCATGCAAGTTCTTTTCCCTAAGCACGTATGACGACACACAGAATGCATGCCTACATCACATTGACGAACGGGAGCTAGCCACCTATCTCTCCATGTTATAACTGTTGCATGATAAATATCATCCAAACAAATCACCGACCCATTGCCTACGAGTTTGTCCCACTTGCTACTGTTGCTACTTGCTACTGCTGTTACTTGCTACTATTGCTACTTGCTACTGTTGTCACTACTGTTGTTCCTTGCCACTGCTGCTACTCGTTACATTACTTCTACCTGCTACAATTCTGGTTCGCTTGTCGTTGACGGGAAAAGAAAATTTCCGTAAACAGGAAACTTTTGGCACCATTGATACGATAGTTAGGAATAGTCTGCCGTCAACACATCGTTTCTGACACCGTTGCTATCATACTACTTTGCTGTTGATACTTTGCTTGCAGATATTAATCTTTCAGGTGAGGTTGAATCTGACACATTCAGCTGCTAATACTTGAGAGTATCCTCTCACTTCCTATCGGCGAATCAACAAATTTGGGTTGAATACTCTACCCTCGAAAACTGCCTTGATCCCACGCGCTGGTGGGTCATTGCAAGACAATTTCTAATTGTTGAGCAATCGAGAACAGCATTCGTCTAGCCATTGCCAGAGATTGCCAATCAACATTTTTCTGGCGCCGTTGCTGGGGAAGTATTGCTATATTCTCTGAGTCACTTGGGATTTATATCTGCTGATCACTATGAAGAATCTGAAGGATCCGAAAACCAAAGTCTTGCCCTCAACTACGAGGGGAGGTAAGGAACTGTCATCTAGCTCTGCACTTGATTCACCTTCAGTTATGAGTAAGTTTGCGACATCACCTCCTGCTAGAAATCTTGATATGTCGCCTGTGCTTGATGATGCTTGTGATGCTGTTATGCTTGATACTGCTAGAGATGCTATGCCTGATACTGCTAGAGATGCTATGCCTGATGCTGCTTTGCCTGATACTGCTAGAGATGCTATTTTGCCTGATGATGCTATGCTTGATACTGCTAGAGATACCACTTTGCGTGATGTTCCACTAGGAGAGATGATAGGAAACCAACTGGTGAAGCCGAGCATTGCCTCGAGTAAGAACTTTTTAGTTCCAGAGAGTATGTCCTTATTTTCGGCAATGTTTTGTCGTGTTTGATTATGAAGATGTTGTTTGTACATTTAATCATTGTTGATAAAAAAAGAGCAGATTTGGTATGGCCTTCTTGCACAGGACCAAACCTAACTCGGTTGGCAAGGTGGTGTTCAAACCGAAGATTCAAGCTTGCCTCTCTCCATGTGCTTTATTGAGGTGGAGAAAATCTCTTGGTGACACCCAATTTATTGTTGGCGTGACGCGGAAGGTAGAGCTATGCGTGGCACTGAAGAAAGAGACCAACATGTTCAAAAATCCAAGGCGGTGCAAGGGACATAAAGAGGAGTGCCACAGAGGAAATGATCTATGGTCGGAGGGACACTTTCGAGGCAACGAGATGACGACGTGAAAACATCTAGCTTCTGAAAAGAGCATTTGCTAAACAGAAATTCCGTTTAAATTGTTATAGATTTCAGTTCAGACCAAATGTTATAAAAACCTGACATGTTATTGTGGCAACCATTGTGATAGACAAAATCAATTTGGATAATCAAAACATTGAACTTTCGATTACACGTGCGTTGCACGTGCAATGTTACTAGTCTTAGTAAAAGCATCTATATCAGATCTCGTATAATGTTCCGACCTGTAAAATAACCATCAAAATATAGGTCCACGTGAAAAAAAATTGTCCAATCAGACCCTGCAAACGCGCCTGACCCGTAAATATTTTTACGGGACGAGGTAAAAAGCTCCTCTCGATGTGCAAAAACGCAGTTTTCGCATCCGCTTCTACGATGCCCTGTATCGAGAGAAATCAGTTGGTAGGAGTCGAGCTACCACGGAAACTTTCGCGTCCGTCGTCCACGTCTGCTGTCCACGTCCATCGTACGCCGCCCCGGACGTCCCCGAATGTCGGCCGCTCATCCTCAGACGTTGCCCCGCCTGTCCTGGCGGCCACCCTGCTTGTCCTGGCCGGATTCGACGTCGACGGCGGGCTAGCTCCGGGCTCCTGGATGGATTCCGCGACCGGAGCTAGCTAGCTAGCTTCTGAATGGATTCGTGGACACCGAAACTAGCTAGCTAGCTCCTCGATGGATTCATGGACGGAGAAGCTAGCTAGCTAGCTCCTGGATGGATTTGTGGACGGAGAAGCTAGCTAGCTAGCTCCTGAATGGATTCAGGGATCAGTGACTCCGTATCTAGGAATAAATTTAGTTGACCATGGACACGGGTGAGAGGAATAAGAAGACGTGAGAAAAAATATAAGCGAAAATTTGATTTACAGTTTAAGTTTTAGGGGTCTGTTCCGTCGTGGCTCGAGCCGACCTGTAAAAAGAACATCTTCTACGAATATCTTTTTTATAAGTTTATTTTAGGGAATCGTTTCCCACCCGCACGCCGGCCGAACCGATGCGCCGGTCGCCCCCTTGCGCGTGTGGACCCATGCATTATTTTTTCCATCCGCGTGCTTCGCTGGTCAGTGGATGCAACATTTTTCGTCTAAATATGTTGCAACCAGCGTCATATTTGCTGCAAGCGTTTTTTTACTATTTTTGTCCCAGTAAAAAAACTGCATATACGTTTGGTTGCAACTCGAGTTCATCGGATTTTTTGTTACAATCGATGTTTTTTTACTTTTGCTACAACCGGCATCATGTTTTGCTGCAACCGTTCACTAAAAAAGTTGTATACACGTCACGTAAATATTTGCTACAACCGGCGTTTGACTTTTGCTGCCACACACCATCAGCTTCTTTTTTTGCTATGATCACGTAGATTTTTTTTTTGCTATAATTTTTGTTTTTTGTTGCAATCGTTGAAAAAATTGTTGCATCGCATCGAAATTTTGCTGCATAGGAAGGAAAATGTTGCATGCGGATCCAACGACGCGGACGATGCAGGGTTGGTGGATCCTGGGGCTCGCACGCGGCGGGCCGAAAGTATGGACCGGCGCGCCGGCGTAGATCAGTCCCCTTTATTTTATGGTGCCTAACTTTATCCTGATCTTCACCGGCCCGCAAAACCGTTTCTTCGTAAACTATAAACGCGTTTTATGAATTGATTGATTTTATAGCTAGAGATGCTCTAACACCATGGATGCAATGCAAGCTGTATATATCCATTCGACGAAGAAAGTCAAAACACACTCAAGCTCAAACCAGCGCACTTGATTAGCATTAGCGTATATATGGAATAAGATCCACTCCGCTGCCTTCGCTTGACGCCGAAGCTTCCATCGATCTCCCCGCACGACCGACCAGCCACGCTCTTGGCCTGAGGCGCACGTTGCCCTGCAGCGGGGACGACGATCGATCGGTGCCGAAGCGGCGGCGTAGGTTCCGCGGCCAGATTCGTCGCGTGCCCGCTGCTGCAGCCACCATTCGCACAGGGCACAGCGCATCTCGTCAGCTCCATCGATCCGTCGATCGAGCTGTTTTTTCTGACAGACAGCTGCTCCGGTTCCCTTTTGTTTATTAATCGTCGTAACCGCGGGTCTCCGCTCAGATTCCGTTCCCATCGATCGCCCCAAACCACCTGAGAATGGGCTACGGAGCCATTCGCGGTCGCACGTAGTACGATCGATCTGATCCGTCGGCGTCAGGAGGTTCGGACGGCTCCGGAGGCGCCTGCGACATCCCGGTCTCCATCAGCTGGCCGCGGGGTTTGTTGTTCCTTCCTTGCACGGCACCGCGGCACGGCGACGCGAGGTCAACAACCATGGAAACGTCATGATCCCCCATTGGCGTTGGGTTGCCGTCGGAATTTTGGTCCGAGAGCGACGTGTTCAGGCGCCACCATCTTCAAGGTCGGTCGGTCGGGGGTCGAGCCCAACGCCTGCCTGCCTGCCTGCCTGCACCACAAAGCCACCACGGCGGGGTGGGGTGGCCCCTCCTGATCCCCATTCCCTCCGCGATCAGCGGTCGAGCCCGACACGTGACACGTCGTCGGCCCGCCCGCCCGCCCGCACCCACCACCCAAGGGCCAAGCCAGGAGAGGAGAGGGGTGAAACCCAAGTATACACACGACCTCGCCTCGCCTCGCCTCACCTCACGCGCAGCCGCCGTGCCGTGCCCCGTGCTGTGCGTGTGCGTGCCGACTATCCGCTCGCTCCTCTTCCACCAGAAATCCCCCAACTCGCGACCGACTCACTCTCGCCCCGCCCCCGGATCCCGATCTGCGCCGCCCGTTGGTTTGGCTGCGGGGGCGATGGAGGAAGGGCGCGAGGGATGGCCGTCCGCGGCGGCGGAGGTGGTGGAGGAGGGGGAGGAGGACCAGTTCGACCGGCTGCCGGACGCGGTGCTCCTGGACGTCTTCAACCGCATCGGGGACGTCAAGGCGCTGGGGCGCTGCGCGCTCGTCTCGCGCCGCTTCCACGCGCTCGTCCCGCTCGTCGACTCCGTCTTCGTGCGCGTCGACTGCGTCATTCCCGACGAGCCGGCCCCCTCCTCGGCCGGCTCCCCGCAGGCCGCCGCCCCGTCGCGCGGGCGGGGCGCGCTCGCGCACATCGCGCGCCTCGTGCTCGGCGGCATCGTCAGGCCCATCCAGGCGCTCGGCCAGATCCTCTCCCCCACCCTGGCCATCGTCTCACGGCGCTCCGTTGCCCCGCCGCCCGCCTCGCCGCCTCCGCCCGCCGGGGACATCTCCCACCACTCGCCCTCCGAGGTCCTCCGCTCCTTCAAGGAGCTCCGCAGCCTCCGCATCGAGCTGCCCACCGGCGAGCTCGGCATTGACGACGGCGTGCTCCTCAAGTGGAAGGCCGACTTTGGGTCCACCCTCGGCAGCTGCGTTATACTCGGCGCGTCCTCCGTGTCGTCGAAGCCGCTGCCGCCGCCAATGTCGTCCCCTGATGCCGCGGACAGCGAGGCTACATCTCCTGATGACAGCAGGGAGCCTGAAGAATTGGCGAGCATCCCCGAGTCGCTCCATACGAATGGGGGCCTTAGGCTCCGCGTAGTCTGGACCATCAGCTCGCTGATTGCTGCATCGGCTCGGCATTACTTGCTGCAGCCAATCATCGCTGATCATGAAATGCTTGATAGTTTGAACCTCACGGATGCTGACGGGCAGGGTGTGCTCACTATGGACAAGAGGCAGCTACAGGAGCTGCGAGTGCGGCCTGTGTCGGTTTCTGGCAACTCACACCGCACGCTCATGCCAGCGCTCATTATGAGACTTTGGTATGCTCCGCATATTGAACTTCCTGGGGGAGTACTGCTCAAGGGCGCCACGCTGGTGGCGATCAGACCAAGTGACGATGTGCTGAGGGAGGGGGGAGGGGTTGAGGCTGCTGGTCCAGCAGGAGCTAGCTGGATCTCAGATGCCTTTGAGGAGCCATATCGAACAGCGGCAAAGGTTCTTTTCAAGCGGCGGACATACAGCCTTGAAATGAACTCGTTCTGAGCTTCACAGAGTTTAACCTTCTAGGAGGTAATTTATCACTTCACATGATTATTGCATGGAATTACTACCAAAATATTGACAGTAGATCATCCACTGATATCCAATAGCATTGCAGTATCTTGAAGGAATCAATGCAGTTTCCTTAAATGGAACTACTTTTTTTTCTTTCCGAAATTGAATTGAATAAAGTGAAACCTAGGTTCACGTATATTTTATCATTATCTCTAAATTTTGCCACGTGTGTCCGGAAGCGTATATGCTGTTCTGGGTTTATTAATAATAATGGATTGGTGTATATAAGCAAAATTATTGATTTTTGGCTCATTCGGTTTCTTCTCGATCGTGGAATTATGAAACACGTGGCTAGGTTTTCCATGCCTCTCCAGTTCTGATGGGTCCCAGTCCTGAAGGCTTGGCAGTTAGTTATTGAATCTAACACCGGAAATTTTTGTATCATTCTTAATCTTCTTTAATATACTAATGCCCAATTTGTACCAAGTATTACAACTGGCACCAAGGTTTCTCTTCTTCACAATTTGGAGGGTTCTTAGAGCCTGATTGACATAACCGTAACTGTGGGTATTATGCAAACATAACTTGCTTTATGGTGATGGTGAGCATAACTTGATATGCTTAGTTTCTTCTCCTTAATCAACAGACTAATGGCATGGGCACAGGTCACGGACTCATGGTTTAGGTGATCAGGGTTTTTGGGTGCATACATTTTGTATACGTATTTAGGTTAGTGTACTAACAGGAAAGTATTTAATGTTTATATAATATTTACTTTACTGCCATTCTGTTGGTTTGCTGGACCATGCACTGATATGCTCATGTGCCACATTTGGCACGGTAAAGTCACCATATATGAGTTCTTTTCGAAGTCCAGGGTTGTTGAATTGGTCTCACTACAGCTATTCTGATGTGTCTGTTTTAGTTCCTTTCTGTTCCTGCTGGCGTGTTTGCTGTGATGCAATTTCTCAAGTATTAGGCACGTGGTAACTGGGAATCAATAATCTTGTGAGGTCATATTATGATTAGATAGTACAGAAAGTAATGCTTGTGCAGTCTTGTCATCTTTATGGGACTTTTGGTTCCCAGCCGATGTTTGCCACTCGTAACTTTAGGCAAACCGCACACTACGTATTTGTAGGTCCATGTTTGTTTTGCACCGCAACTGTGTAACGATGGCAATCGGGTCAGTTTTCGTCTGATCAACCTTCACCAGACCCATGCATGAACCCATCATCGTCCAGCGCCTATGAACAACCCTGTCCATGTATCTTTAAGGGCACCTGTTAGAGTTATATTGATGATGTCCCTTGGCCTTTTGTATTAGACTTTTGGCATCCTCTTGTACATGTATATATATTGGTTTTGACCTTCTAATAATATTAAGTTGCTATTCTCAACATCGTATTAGAGCCCTAGGTTTTTTTCCCGCACGCCACAACTCGTGCTGCTCCCAATCCAATCTCTTGCATGGCCGTCGTTGCTCTCTTTCCTGCCGGCTCGTGATTCTGCTTTTGCCTGCGTCCATCTCCAGCTACAGGAGCTTCACATCCAGCCGCTGGCTAGTTGCTACACTCCCGTACAATCCACAGTGATTTGATTCAGCGTTGTGTGTTGGATCCTATTGGACTTGGTTGCTCGTCTTCTTCCATGGCTGCCGGCCGCCGGCCTCGTCCGAGCAGCTGCTGCCTTTTGCGGCGCCGTCGGCCGCCGGCTCGTCTGCACCGCTCCTGCCGGCCACCGGCCTTATCCGCGCTGCTGCTCCATGTCGCAACCCGACTGGTCACCAAACCGATTGCGCACCCACCGGGTTTTTTGTATTTTTCTTAATTCTTACTTCATACTCAATACTTGGCGCCATGCACTTCCGAACAGATGATTATTGGTTCTTCTTCTAGTCCCATATAGTCATATATCCGCAGGGCTCCACCTCCCGTGCGCTCGATTAGGCGAGGTGGTACTAAAGCAGCTGGCCTGCTGCATATTTTCCTTGCTGTTGTGCATGCAAAGCAGCATACGCTTGCTTTGGAGGCCCAATTGACAACGTGTTGCTCCATTGAAGCTACTTAGGTAGGATTTAGTCGATTCTAAAAAAAGGTAGCATTTAGTTCATTTATGGGTTGATCTCTTTCGAACAACCCAACTGGCCAACGTGTTGCTCCGTTGAAGCTACTTAGGTACTAGCATTTAGTGCATTTATGGGCTGATCTCTTTCGAGCAATAAACAAAGCAAGATAGATGCATTTTACTCTAAGACAAATCTTCACCAAAATGCTCACATTTTATGTAAAATAAAAATAAAAATATATAAGGATTAATATTAGTCGGGTGACCCATGCATAACCCACGGGCACAAACTCGTAGTGATGCCCTACCCACTACTAATTGGGTTACCCATGGGTACAACCCATGGGTAAAGAGCACAGCGCATACCCTACCCATTTGGGTCGGGTGCCCACAGGCAGCCATAACCATGGATCCAATTGCCATCTTTACAACTGTGGCTTGCCACACTCAATACTCCTATCGCTCATGTTATAGGTTCAAAATTTTGCCAAGCTTTGCCACTCTTCTTGCTAAATTTTTGCTTAGCCACACTTCATAGCAAGTCATGCTAGTGGCGTATGTTTGCTACAATGCAGTATAGTGGCTCCTGTGCGAGTCTGTTCATTTATGGCTAGAATGGAGAATGACTACTTAAATGATGAACCTTCTTGCATGTAACGGGTCTACAATGTGGAACAATTGACAGATGCATGCTTAATTTTAGTACCCAGAATCGTGTTTAGTTCCACGTTTTTGAGTCGCTGAGTCGTTTGGGGGGGGGGGGGGGGGCTCTAGACTAGTCGTGACTCAACAGCAGGCAGCAGCCAGGGCAGGAGCACACCAGCAGCTGCAGCATCCAGGGGAGCAGGGGGAGAGCACACCTTCAGCAGCAACAGCAGCCAGTGGAGGAGCACGCCACCAGCAGCAGCATCCAGGAGAGGAGGGGGAGAGCACACCAGCAGCAGCAACCAGGGGAGGAGGAGGGGAGCACACCAGCAGCAGCAACCAGGGGAGGAGGGGAGGAGCACACCAGCAGCAGCATCAACCACGGAGGAGGGGAGGAGCAACCCAGCAGCAGCAGCAACCATGGGAGGAGAGGAGCAGACCAGGGCGCCAGCGGCTGCCAAGGAGAGGGTTGGATCGGGGTGGGGGGAGAATGAATCGATCTAGGTTTCCAGGAGGGCATGGGCAACCAGATAAGTAAAAAAATATGACAGATGGGGCCCCCAATAATTGAGTCGTTTTTGACCCATACACAGCGACTAGTCGCTTGAGTCGCTTGACTCAAGCCAGGAGGCGAGTCGAGGATCCAAGTCGATCATGAAGCAGCGACTAGTTGCTCGACTCGAAAACAGATTTACTTCATAAAATATACAGAGAGAGCCTATGGCGGGTCGATGCAAGACTCTAAAGGAGAGTATTATAGAAGTTTGTGGTATAGCCTAATCTGTAAAGGAGAACTCTCTAGAATTGTTTATATAGCTTACACTCTGAACTTGAAAGATACATTTTGTCTCATTGAATGCTCATTGGATGGCACAAAGGATTTGAAACGATGTGGCGCTTTCTTAGCATTTCTTTTGCACTCAACTGTAAAAAGAAGATGAAGATTTGACTTTTAGAAAGGACTAACAATGCTTTTCCCCAAATATACTTTTTTTTTGTAACTTGTTATTTATGTCATACGTACTTTCTTTACTATCGAAACCAACTACTGCATATTTACAATTAATAACACTGATATCCGCCGCATTTCTTGTGTATATGTTCTTTTACCAGATTATAGAACATGAGAAACAATTCTTTGAAAAGTGCCTCTGTCTGTTGCATTTTTTCCCTTTGTACTTCCTCTGTACCTAAATACTTGTAGTTTGGGGGAACTAGGTACAGAGGGTGTATGATTTATAGTTGATCCATTGAAATGTTCCACTGAAATCATTTTCACCCTACTTGCAGGATGATGGGATGTCCTTGAGGCGTATGTAGTAGTGGTGGACCCGGTGCATATGCAGATTATATACACCCTGTTTGTGCTGGGCTTTTCAGCAATGTGGAATCGAATGTCTCTTCTACAGCAAAAGTACCCTGAAGTGAAGCCTCGAGATGCTAGGTTTGTTGGTCATTGCTGGCTATCCGCCTGTTGGACATATTCGGTCGAGTAGCATCCCTTTTTCACTGTTACTCTGCTAGTTCTATACCAAACTATAGGCTGAAACATTCTGTCATTTCCAGACACATTTTAGGTGTGCTGTGGCATATGTGACTCAAACGGTTGAACCTTTGTGTGTATCAGACTAGTAATGTTTTTAGATTGAATGTTTTACAAAACAGGTGCATAATTATCTATGTCTATACCATAATCACTCGTTCAATCCAGACTGTCCGACTGGATTTTTTAGTTTACGAGGAAATAAGTAGGAGATACCTATGCGCTAATGATTCTCTTAATTATTGAGTTTTTTTCTTCCAAATAATTTCACACTACTTTGATTTTTCAATTCCGGTACCCCTCCTCCCAGTTGATATGCCGGTATGTATTTTGCGAGTGACTTCTGGAGGCTCGAAATTTTTAGCTTCTGCTTGAAACTGAGTGGCTGAACGCGTGCAGGCTCAGGCACGGTCCGGTTATTAAGCGGGATGACATGTTGATCGATTAGCATGCTGGGTCGTATATTTTTAACCTTATGAGCTTAATTTTTTAGGTCCATTGGACTGTATATTATGTATATATATATTTAAAAAATCTAAAAATATATAATAAAAATTAAACGGGCTGTGCTGACCCGCGTGCCCAGCCTTCAGGTCCAGGCACGGCCCGAGACGTGCTGCGTGCCGGGCACGAGCATGATTAAAGCGTGTCGGGCCAGGCCGGCGTGCTATCGAGTCGGCTCGATTTACACGACCCGTTTGACCATGTATGGATAATATGTCGACTCAGTGCTATCGAGTCGGCTCGATTTACACGACCCGTTTGACCATGTATGGATAATATGTCGACTCAGTTTTACGGATGTGTTTATAAGGACCCATGCGTTCATAAAAATAAATATATATACTTGTAAATGAGCGTTTATGTATGTACTGTATTTAAAAATAGGTTGGACAGCTTCAGGTTTTGTGTCAAATCGTGCATGGTTACGTGACAGTCAAATCGTACATGGTTATGTGACAGAAGATAAACCCGCGGCACGAATAACGTCATGATTTCGGATGTCTCAAATAACAAGATGTTTTAACCACAGTTGATTACAAGTTTTTGTTGGTAGCTTTCAGTAACATCATGACGGCACAGTGTCTCGCATGGAAAGGCATGCATCCAGTTGCATTTCGAATTGACTCGACGATATACCACTCACGGGTGCTAGCCTGCAGATCCAAACAAGAATGAGCTTTGGGCGTGTTTGGTTGGCTGCATCATTTTTTGCTCATTTACATATTTGTCTCAATTGAGTCTGTTAAACATATGCAGGCAAAAAATCAACATCTGTATGTTGATTGATTGCCTGTATGTTCTTTTTCTACATCGTAGCGACGCCTCTATGCACCGCGTTTGGTTGTCACACAAGTACACGTTATTTGGTTACATACGAGCTTAGACTTGTGCTCATCTTGTATCCTACTTGGTGAGCTTATCAATACCACTACACCTTACACACATTCACACGAAACACGCCAACGCCACATCACAGCTATGACGGTGAACTGGCCGAAGATGATGAAGTTCTTCAACCCTAATGGTCGATCCACCTTGCCAACCACAACCTTGCTGCATGAATGCTTTCGCACATACTTGGAGTAAGCATCTTCTGCCACATGTCTAGTTTTAAACCCTCCTCTCTTGTTGCTGTTGCCGTACCTTGAAACTTGTTTGTTGCAAGCTTCCTATGAACTGTAAACCCCTGGAGCCCTACCTTCGAACAACACATACCACTTGCCCTGGCACAAGAGTAATAAGTTCAAGCAACAAGCATTGCAACACACATACAACAAGCAATGAAGAACTCTAGGAGCAAGCAGTGGAGCAGAAGAGCTTTAGTAATCATGCATGATCATAGCAAGTTCAACCTACACTACTTTGGTGTCGTCCTACCACCACATCCAAAAGAGGGTGTATTCCTACCACCACAGGTTCGTGATCACCGCGAGGATCACCATGAGGGGTTAGTATATACCACCTCACCAAAATATACAGACCATAAGATTGTTTTTAAGCACTAACTACACAAAATATACGTCATCATCATCATCGTCGTCCTTGTCGCCATCGCTGTCGAGGATCATGCACGCCGTCGCCATCAGCAGAAGCAACACTAGTAGTAGTGCTTGCCCAGCGAGGTCCTCAGCCAGAGCACCCCGTGGGCTGGTCCCATGGCAACAAACCCAACGCCCTGGGCTTTGTTGTCCAGCAGGTGGCTGAGAGCCACCATGCGAGCCTTTGGGCTGAAGCTTGTCTGCTCCATGACGGCGTCGTAGAGCTGAGGGTGGACGTCCACACTCTTTCTCTCCCTGATGGTAGTGGCCACCTCCTTCACCGCCTCAGTCATGCTGCTGAAGACGCTAAGCTCCTCGTCCATGAAGCTTGCCCTCTTCCTCTTCCTATCAAGCACATGAACGTGCTCACCATCCTTCTCATGAGCATCAACGTTGATGGTGTCTGACTCCTGGGTGTATGGATACTTGGGCATCGACGAGCCCAACGGCTGAGCAGAGCCCATGGCATGCTTGCTGGTTGCCAGCCCAAAGGAGAAGATCTGCTGCATCTGGTGGTAATTCTGGATAGGGGTGTTGAGGAACTCTGCGTCCTTGGGGTGAGCCTAAGAAGAAACACGGCACACAAGTTAGTTAGTATGGCAATGGTTCATAGGTTTGAACTGTTGGTCTGTTAGAATGGTATGATTTCTGAGCTAACCGCGATGTGGCCTTGGTAGTGCTCTGCCTCCAGAAGGATCAGCAGATGTTCTCATCCCATGAAGCACCGCTGAGGTCTCTGATCTTGGACGCGGTGATCCACCTAGATCTCCACTTCCTTAGGTGGTTGTACACCTGGGTCGAGCTGACCTTTTGTCCACAAAAGTCGAACACCTGCTTTGCAACAAGGTTTAAGTGCACCTCCTTGAAGCCCTTGTCAGTCCTCACCCCACTAGATATGATCTCACACGTCTTGTTAAACACAAAAGTGGAGAGGAACGACTGCCATTTCAAGCTGTTCTCCTGCCATCGTTCTTCTCCTTTGCTGTTGCCTTTTGAGCAGCAGCATGAGCAACAACATTGGGCAAAGCGAGCAGAAATGAAGGAACCGTAGGTGGCACCTCAAAAACCTCTGAATCAAAAGGCATCTGTTCCATAGGAGGCTGGGAGTCCTCGACGTAGGACGATAAGAACTGGCTCTCGTACAACACGAGGGATTGACTAATGTCTTGCGTTTGTGTGGTCATGTCCTGTAAATGTAAGCATAATGAAATACCAAATCCATCAAAGCATACCACACATCAACACAGCAGAATAGAGCACTAATCTTGGACACATATGGATGATCTTGTTCAACACTTGCACACTACCAGCAAACCATCCATGACCACTAGCTACCAACACTTGACCACATGGAAACAACCCCAACATGCTCCAAATCCATCACAGCTAGCTACTACAACATCACGGTCAAACAGATCGGACGACCTAACCCTAACACATGAACATATCAAGCTAGAACTAGTAGAGAGGATGTTGGAAATATGCCCTAGAGGCAATAATAAATTAGTTATTATTATATTTCTTTGTTCATGATAATTGTTTATTATCCATGCTATAATTGTATTGATTGGAAACACAGTGCATGTGTGGATACATAGACAAAACACTGTCCCTAGTAAGCCTCTAGTTGACTAGCTCGTTGATCAAAGATGGTCAAGGTTTCCTGACCATAGGCAAGTGTTGTCACTTGATAACGGGATCACATCATTAGGAGAATCATGTGATGGACTAGACCCAAACTAATAGACGTAGCATGTTGATCGTGTCATTTTGTTGCTACTTTTTTCTGCGTGTCAAGTATTTGTTCCTATGACCATGAGATCATATAACTCACTGACACCGGAGGAATGCTTTGTGTGTATCAAACGTCGCAACGTAACTGGGTGACTATAAAGATGCTCTACAGGTATCTCCGAAGGTGTTCGTTGAGTTAGTATGGATCGAGACTGGGATTTGTCACTCCGTGTGACGGAGAGGTATCTCGGGGCCCACTCGGTAATACAACATCACACACAAGCCTTGCAAGCAATGTGACTTAGTGTAAGTTGTGGGATCTTGTATTACGGAACGAGTAAAGAGACTTGCCGGTAAACGAGATTGAAATAGGTATGCGGATACTGACGATCGAATCTCGGGCAAGTAACATACCGAAGGACAAAGGGAATGACATACGGGATTATATGAATCCTTGGCACTGAGGTTCAAACGATAAGATCTTCGTAGAATATGTAGGATCCAATATGGGCATCCAGGTCCCGCTATTGGATATTGACCGAGGAGTCACTCGGGTCATGTCTACATAGTTCTCGAACCCGCAGGGTCTGCACACTTAAGGTTCGACGTTGTTTTATGCGTATTTGAGTTATATGGTTGGTTACCGAATGTTGTTCGGAGTCCCGGATGAGATCCAGGACGTCACGAGGAGCTCTGGAATGGTTCGGAGGTAAAGATTGATATATAGGAAGTCCTGTTTTGGTCACCGGAAAAGTTTCGGGCTCATCGGTAGTGTACCGGGAGTGCCGGGAGGGGTGTCGGGGACCATCGGGAGGGGTGTCACGCCCCAAGGGGTCTCATGGGCTATGGGAAGAGATAAACCAGCCCCTAGTGGGCTGGAATAAGTTCCCACTAAGGCCCATAAGGTTTGAGAAGGAAAAAACACAAGGTGGAAAGAGTTTCCAAGTGGGAAGGTGGAATCCTACTCCAAGTAGGATTGGAGTAGGACTCCTCCACCTCCAATTTCGGCCAAACCTTGAGGGTTTGAGGCTGCCTCTTCCCTCCCCCTCCCTCCTATATATACTGAGGTATTAGGGCTGATTTGAGACAACTTTTGCCACGGCAGCCCGACCACATACCTCCACGGTTTTACCTCTAGATCGCGTTTCTGCGGAGCTCGGGCGGAGCCCTGCTGAGATTAGATCACCACCAACCTCCGGAGTGCCGTCACGCTGCCGGAGAACTCATCTACCTCTCCGTCTCTCTTGCTGGATCAAGAAGGCCGAGATCATCGTCGAGTTGTACGTGTGTTGAATGCGGAGGTGCCGTCCGTTCGGCACTAGATCGTGGGACGGATCGCGGGACGGTTCGTGGGACGGTTCGCGGGGCGGATCGAGGGGCGTGAGGACGTTCCACTACATCAACCGCGTTCACTAACGCTTCTGCTGTGCGATCTACAAGGGTATGTAGATCGGGAATCCCCTCTCGTAGATGGACATCACCATGATAGGTCTTCGTGCGCGTAGGAAAATTTTTGTTTTCCATGCGACGTTCCCCAACAGAGGAGGTGATGATTTAACTTACAGACGCCATCAGAATGACCGGGGAGGAGGTGCGTGGCACGTCGGAGATGAGGTGGAGGACCCACCACCACAGTGAACCAATCGTTTGAGTTGTTGCGCCGCTTACCTCATCGTCGAACTGGATACGCGCCGCAGGAAAGATCGAGAGGGGGAAATGGTGTCGGGAGTTTTGCCGCCGCGGTCACCATCGAGATATAAGGCGACCGAATCGGCGGGCGGTGACCTGAATTCGTCCCACCGCTTTTTCGGAGATGAGCCATCGCTCCCACCATCTCCCTCCCGTGCGCGGTGTGGTGCGATGTTCCCCTCCCATGCATCGCTCGAGCCTGGCTCGCAAAAAAACGTCTGATTCGACCGTTCCAGCGGGCCTGGCTGAGAGGTGCTTTGAGGTTCGTGCTATGCGGGCCAAATAGTGAATGCATGCTACCAAACAGCCCATTTTCATCCCGGGCGGGCCTGGCTAGGCCTAATGTAGGCAACCAAACGCGCCCTTTGGCTTCCATGGCAGATGAGAGTTTTTCACCGCAAAAAAAGAAGAAAGTGCGAGGTTTTTTTCTTTGAGGCAAAACACTTGACCAATTGGTCTGGACTAAGAGCATGATCGGTTTGCTGTCAATATTTGGCTAGCTAAATGTTGGCATTGCCAAACATTGACAATGCCAAGACTTGCCAAATATTGACAACTTTATGTGAGATAGACAAGACAAGTTGGTAAGCAACCTATTAGTAGCCAATATCTAGCATAATGCGAGACATTGGCATGCCAATTTTTGGCACTAAATCAATTATGCTCTAATTTTTTTTACCTTACATATTTTTTGCGACAATCACGTGCCACTCTATTACTATGGGCTGGAGACGCCATCTTCTCTCAATGGACACCCAGTGGGCTTAAAAGGTTATGGCCTAGGATGAGGACAGTCCAGTACTCGATCGACCACAACATGTCCACATCTCACCATTTTCTCAAAAAAGTCCACATCCCACCTTAAAAAAACCTTTGAAAAGAGAAAAAAATATAACCCCCGGAACTATCCCATTTGGATCACATAACCCCCTCATTTTAAAACTAGGGTTCTTAATCCCCTAGACTATCCCAAACCGGACAAATCACCCCCAGCCTCCACTTTAGTAGTATGGGACGATGGTTTTGCATACGTGGCTCCTACGTTGGGCCCATCGGCTGGCCACGTCGGACATTGGTAGGTGCGGTCTAATACGACCCAAACCCAACACCTACGCCTCCCTTCCCTTCTCTTCATCTCCAACATGATATCCCTTCTCTCAAAGACGGCGGCGACGAGGTTTAGGGATAATGATCGGCGGCATGAAGTGAGCATGTTTTGTATCTTCCCTTTTATTTTATGCACCATGCTGGTATCAGATATTCCATGGTTGATTTATAGAATTATCATTGCACTTCACTTATATCTTTTGAGTATGTCTTTATATAATGCTTCATGTGCTTCACTTATATCATTTGAAGTTTGGATTGCCTGTTTCTCTTCACATAGAAAACCATTATTTCAAGAATGCTCTTTTGCTTCACTTATATTTATTAGAGCATGGTATTTTGTAGAAATAATTAAACTCTCATGCTTCACTTATATCTATTTAGAGAGTCAAAAGGAATTGGTCATTTACATGGTTAGTCATAAAATCCTACATAAAACTTATGGATCACTAAGTATGATATGTTTGATTCCTTGCAATAGTTTTGCGACATTAAGATAGTAATATGTGGGTGCACTAGTTGATAATTGTGGATTAGTAAGAATATTGATGTGAAGGTCTGTGATTCCCGAAGCATGCACGTAAAGACTATGGTTATGCGATGAAGTTGGAGCATAATTTATTCTTGATTGAAATCATTTGTGTTGTTATAATCAGAGTCGCACGATGGTTAACTCCTCCCAACCTTCTCCCTAGGGGCATGCGAGTAGTGCTTTGCTTGGAGAGAGGTAACAAAATCTTGCAATAAGTATGTGAGTTCTTTGTGACTAATGTGAATCCATGGATTATATGCACTCTGACCTTTCCACAATTTGCTAGCCTCTACGGTACCGCGCATTGCCCTTTCTCACCTCGAGAGTCGGTGCAAACTTCGCTGGTGCATCGAAACCCCGTGATATGATACACTCTATCGCACATAAGCCTTATTATATCTTCCTCAAAACAGCCACCATACCTACCTATTATGGCATTTCCATAGCCAGTCTGAGATATATTGCCATGTGATACGTCTCCGTCGTATCTACTTTTCCAAACTCTTTTGCCCTTGTTTTGGACTCTAATTTGCATGATTTGAATGGAACTAACCCGGACTAACACTGTTTTCAGCAGAATTGCCATGGTGTTGTTTTTGCAAAGAAATAAAAGTTCTCGGAATGACCTGGAAATTTACGGGGATTTTTTGTGGAATATATAAAAAATACTGGCGCAAGAATCAACGAAGGAAGTGGAGTGTGGAGCCCACAAGCCCACCAGGCGCGGCCCCCCTGGCCGCGCCTGGCAGGCTTGTGGGGCCCACGAAGCTCCACCAGGCGCGGGCCCCCTGGCCACGCCTGGCAGGCTTGTGGGGCTCACGAAGCTCCACCGCCTCCAATCTCAGCTCTATTTAGTCCGTTTCGTCCGAAAAAAATCAAGGAGAAGAGTTCATCGCGTTTTACGATACGGAGGCGCCGCCACCTCGTGTTCTTCCTCTGGAGGGAAGATCGGGAGTCCGCTCTGGGCTCCGGAGAGGGGAGATCGTCGCCATCGTCATCACCAACCTTTCTTCATCGCCAATTCCATGATGCTCTTCACCGTTCATGAGTAATCTCATCGTAGGCTTGCTGGACGGTGATGGGTTGGATGAGATCTATCATGTAATCGAGTTAGTTTTGACGGGGATTGATCCCTAGTATCCACTATGTTCTCAGATTGATGTTGCTACTACTTTGCCATGCTTAATGCTTGTCACTAGGGCCCGAGTGCCATGATTTCATATCTGAACCTATTATGTTGTCGCCAATATATGTGTGTTCTTGATCCTATCTTGGAAGTTGTAGTCACCTACTATGTGTTATGACCCGGCAACCCCGGAGTGACAATAGCCGTAACCACTCCCGAAGATGACCATAGTATGAGGAGTTCATGTATTCACTAAGTGTTAATGCGTTGGTCCGGTTATTTATTAACGGGAGAACCTTAATAACCCGTAGTTTCCATTAGGACCCCGCTGCCACGGGAGGGATGGACAATAGATGTCATGCAAGTTCTTTTCCCTAAGCACGTATGACTACATACGGAATACATGCCTACATTACATTGACGAACTGGAGCTAGTTACTTATCTCTCCGTGTTATAACTGTTGCATGATGAATAACATCCGGCATAATCATCCATCACCGATCCAATGCCTACGAGTTTTTCCTACCGGTCCTTGGTACGCTACTTTGCTGCTACTGTTGTCACTGCTGCTATTGTTACTCTGTTGCTACTGCTGTTACTCTGCTGCTACTGCTGTAACTTTGCTGCTACTGGTTACTGTTGCTACTGTTGCTATCACACTACTTTGCTACTGATACTTTGCTACAGATACTAAGTCTTTCACGTGTGGTTGAATTGACAACTCAACTGCTAATACTTGAGAATATTCTTTGGCTTCCCCTTGTGTCGAATCAATAAATTTGGGTTGAATACTCTACCCTCGAAAACTATTGCGATCCCCTATACTTGTGGGTTATCAAAACCCTTTTCTGGCGCCGTTGCCGGGGAAGCCAAGTCAAGAATATTCTCCCGTCAACGTGCCATTTTCTGGCGCCGTTGCCGCGGAGGCTTAGCAATATTCTCTGAGTCACTTGGGATTTACGTCTGCTGGATCAGTATGAGGAATCCGAAAGATCCAAGAACTAAAGTCTTGCCCTCAACTACGAGGACAGGTAAGGAACTGCCATCTAGCTCTGCACTTGATTCACCTTCAGTTATGAGTAAGTTTGTGACACCACCTCCTGCTAGAAATCTTGATATGTCGCATGTGCTTGATGATGCTACTTCTGTTGCCCATGATGCTTATGATGATGCTATGCTTGATACTGCTTTGCCACTAGGTGCATTCCTTGATGCACAAATTGCTAGAGTTGCTGCTAGATGTGATGATACTTCTGAAACTGCTGAGACTATTGAAGCAGAACCTGCTATTTTGCCTGCTAGAACTAGCTCTCCTAGATATGAATTGCCTGATATGCGTGAGTGTTATGTTATGGAGGGAGAGATAGTTGAGGATTTTATTGCGTGTAAGGATAGCTATGGTGTTGAGAATTTACTGCGCAAGTGGAAAGAAAAATCTTTGAACGCTAGGATGAAATACAACCCGAAGTTTGCTACTTCGCCTATCTTTGTGACCGATAAGGATTATGAATTCTCTATCGACCCAGAGTTAATCACTCTGGTCGAATCTGATCCTTTTCATGGTTATGAGTTAGAAACGGTTGTAGCCCATCTTACCAAACTGCACGATATAGCCACCCTATTCACAAGTGAGGAAAAGATTCGCCACTACTATATCCTTAAGTTGTTTCCTTTCTCGCTAAAGGATGATGCTAAGACCTGGTTCACTTCTCTTGCTCCTGTTTGTGTGCGTAGCCCCCAGGATATGATCTACTACTTCTTGGAGAAATATTTCCCTGCCCATAAGAAGCAAGGTGCCTTGTAGGAAATATACAACTTTGCGCAAGTTGAAGAAGAGAGTCTCCCACAAGCTTGGGGGAGGCTCGTCCAGCTACTGAATGCTTTGTCTGATCACCCTCTTGAGAAGAATGAAATACTTGATATCTTCTATAGTGGACTAACCGATGCTTCTAAGGACCACCTAGATAATTGTGTCGGTTGTGTTTTTAGGGAACGAACCGTAGAACAAGCTGAGATCCTATTGAATAACATCTTGTGCAATGAGAATGCTTGGACTATTCCCGAACCACCTCCTAAGCCAACTCCGAAGAAAAGCGGTATTCTATTCCTTAGTCCTGAAGATATGCAAGAAGCTAAGAAATCTATGAAAGAGAAAGGCATTAAATCTGAAGATGTCAAAAATCTACCACCTATCGAAGAGATCTATGGTCTTGATAACACGATACAGGTAGTAGAGGTAAATTCTCTTCGTATATTCGATGAGAGTAATATTCCTTTTGATAAACCTGCTAGCTTAAGCCTGGATGAATTTGATAACTTTGTTGCCAAACAACAAAGTTTCAATGGTTATGTTAGCAGACAATTGGAACAGAATGCTCGTATGCTTAGTCATTTAAGTGCTTGTGTGGACAAAAATGTCAATGATCTTAAGCTCTTGAGTAAACATGCCTCTATGGTTACTACTCAGGTAGAACAAGTACTTAAGGCTCAGAATGACTTGCTCAATGAGTTGAATGGCAATTCTGTCAGAGTCGTCACTAGAGGCGGTAGAATGACCCAGGAACCTTTGTATCCTGAGGGTCATCCTAAGAGAATTGAACAAGATTCTCAAGGAATTAGCACTGATGCACCTAGTCATTCTAGAAAGAAGAAGAAAGATGATAGGAACTTGCACGCTAGCAACCCTGTTGCTGTTACACCTGAGAGTCCAAACGATGTCTCTGCCTCTGATGCCGAAACACAATCTGGTGATGAACATGAGCCTAATGATAATATCAATAGTGATGTTCATGATGATGCTCAACCTATCAATGATAAGGATGTGGAGATTGAACCTGTTGATATTGATAACCCACAATCTAAGACTAGGAGATATGATAAGAATGACTTCGCTGCTAGGAAGCATGGTAAAGAAAGGGAACCATGGGTTCAGAAACCCATGCCCTTTCCTCCCAAACCATCCAAGAAAAAGGATGGTGAGGATTTTGAGCGATTTGTTGAAATGATTATACCTGTCTTTCTGCAAATGCGTTTGACAGATATGCTCAAAATGTCTCCGTATGCTAAGTACATGAAGGATATTGTGACTAATAAGAGGAGGATACCTGAGGTTGAGATTTCCACCATGCTTGCCAATTATACCTTCAAGGGTGGAACTCCTAAGAAACTAGGTGATCCCGGAGTGCCAACTATACCTTGCTCCATTAAAGGCAACTACGTTAGAACTGCTTTATGCAACCTTGGAGCCGGTGTTAGTGTTATGCCTCTCTCTATTTATCGTAGGCTTGAACTGGATAAGTTGACACCCACTGAAATCTCTCTGCAAATGGCCGACAAATCAACTGCTTTTCCTATCGGCATTTGCGAGGATGTACCTGTTGTGGTTGCGAACGTCACTATCTTAACATACTTTGTTATTCTGGATATTCCCGAGGATGATGCCATGGCGGTCATCCTTGGAAGACCCTTTCTAAACACTGCACGGGCTGTTATTGATTGCAACAAAGGCAATATCACTTTCCATGTCAATGGTAATGAGCATACGGTGCACTTTCTGAAGAAACAATATCGAGTACATTGCATCAATGCTATCGAAAAAACTTCATCGATTCTCATTGGGAGCTTTGAATGCCCTATACCTACTGTAAAGATGAAGTCTGATTTGCTTGTTGGGGATATTCGCATCCCCATTGAGGTAACCTAGTGACTATTCGAAAAATTCTCCGTTTCCTTTTGCGATTCGAAAAAGTTTGTCAAGGAGACTTGATCAACCTCATTAACGGATTTCTTTCGATGACCATGAGATGGATGAATTGAGGAGTCACAAACCTATGTTCCAAGCTTTCACCTTCGGTTGCTTAGAAGAAAAATGATAGATTAGCTTTAGTTTTCTCTATTTTCTGCTTTTAGCGTCCTGTAGGAAAGTACCCCGAAAATAGAAGTTCTCCGAATGCCGTGAAAATCAAGTATGATTTTTTCTGGATTTTTTGAAAAATACTGAGACGGAGAGCTAGTCAGGGGGCTGCACCAGTGGGCCACAAGCCCTGGAGGCGCGGGCACCCCCCTGGTCGCGCCTACCAGGCTTGTGGGGCCCACATGTACCCCCTCCACTCATTCTAGCTCCCATCTGCTTCTCCTACCTCCAGAAAAAATCATTTCACAACTGAAACCCATGTTCTTGCTCTTCTTGCTGGGATTTTCGATCTCCTTGTGCAAAGCACCATTCACCAAACTGTTTTGGGGAAATTGCTCCTTGGTAAGTGACTCCTCCATTGATCTAATTAGTTTTTTGCTTTAGTGCCTTATACTTCGCGTATTTTTGCTGCCTTGGTGACCCCGTTCTTGAGCTTTGCATGCTAATTTTAGCTGGTCCCAAGTAGTTTTGATGTGTAATATGGCCTCTAGGCACTTGTGGGAGTAGTTGCTACGAGTTTCGTTGAGCCTTGTTCACTTTTACTTAGAGTCACTAAAATTTCAGAAATTTTCAGAGATAGAAAAGGAAAAAGTTGAGGAGGTTCTTAAGAGGCTCTTCAAGCCGTGACCCCAAGGATGATGGGAATGAGAAGAAGAAACCCAAGTATCTGGTCCCCCGAGTTGCAGAAGTTCGAGCGTGCGAGTGGCCGAGCGATGTGTTCTTACGCGCCGCCGGACTTTATGAGGACTTTTATTACTTGGCGGAGAATGCACGCCTTACCGCCTTCGTTGAAGATAAGTGTCCGCAATACCTCCTCCTCACTAATATTCTCGTGCAAAGCTTTAATTTCTATCCAAGGAAGAATCCTCCTATGGTTGAGTTCAAATTATATGATATCCCCCAGCGCATGTCACTTCAGGATTTTTGCAATGTTTGCAAATTACCTTATGTTGGGGATATTCACGAACCTCGTCCACGGGACTTGGAGGCTTTCATAGATACTATTGCTATAGGAGAGGAGAGAGGAGTGTCTTGCGCTAGAGCTGCTAGCATACATTTTCCTGTGCTTCGGTACTTCTCATTATTCGTGGAAAAATGTTTGATTGGCTGTGGGAAAGCTGGGTCCCTTAGCTCCCCATATCTTGTGGTCTTGCGCGAAGCCCTTTATAATGATAAAACTTATAGCTTGGGCGCTATAGTAGCTCAACGGTTGAACACGAACCGTTCTAAAGGCGTTGTCTATGGAGGTATCTATGCTACCCGTCTTGCTAGACATTTTGAGATACCTATTAGATTGGACGAGGAAGAAGATATTCTTCTTCCCGAGAGATATCTAGATTATGATAGCATGGTTCACAATGACTTTCTTGATAGAGATATAAATAGAAGGATGATTTATAACCTGGTATTTAGTCAGGGTACTCGTGAGACTATTACTTTGCCTGCTCCTTCTTTGTTCAATCTCCATGCAGGCAGGTACATTATTATGCCCTCATACATCTACGCATATTGGGGCATAGCCCAACCACATGTGCCCGTGCCCGAGCCACCAGTCGAGTACCAGACGCCAGTTTATCAGTGGGAGCCAGAGGAGCTCACACAACAGTGGCATCCTCAGTACACTCCGGAGTACCCCGGAGCTGGTTATTTCCCTCCTTGGGGGTAGACCAACTTAGGCCAAAAGCCTAAGCTTGGGGGAGTACGTGTTTCTCGCCGACTTTACATTCTTGCTTACACTTTCACTTTGTTAGTCGGTGTTCACACTTTGCCACTATATCATCCATGCTAGTTTATTTCTTTTTCTCTCTCGTTTTCTTTTCGTATGTTTGTCTAGTTTGAGAAAAACCCAAAAAGATTTTTTGTTCTTCTTTTGCTTGTTGGGAGCTTTCCCGTGTAAATAGTTTTCTTTTTCTTTGGGTCAAGGTAGAAGACCATGGTTACAATGTTTAGTGGCTCTCGCATGCATATCTGTTCATCTGTCAAAGAGCCATACTACTTTGTCTTCTCCTTTGTGTTTGCCTGCAGATTCCATCTTAGTCCAATGCACGAGCACTCTTATTATTGTTCACATCATTCGGTCGTGCAAGTGAAAGGCAATAATGACGATATATGATGAAGTGATGAGCCTGGAAAAGCTGGTATGAACTCGATCTATTTTTTTTGTAAATATGACTAGCTCATCATTCCTAGTTCAGCTTTGTTGTGAGAGAAACATGTTTGCAATGACAACTTAGAGATCATAGTTTCTGATGCCATGCTTAATTAGCTGGGAGCTTATAATGGGTTTTCCTGGATGCCAACATGAATTTTGAGATGACTATGATGTAGTATGATAGGATGGTATCCTCCTTTGAATGATTCAAGTGGCTTGACTTGGCGCATGTTTACGCATGTAGTTGAAACAAAATCAACATAGCCTCTATGATATTCATGTTCATGGTGTCCTACTCATGCTTGCACTCAATGTTGGTTAATCTCAATGCATTTTGATGACTGTTGTCGCTCTCTAGTTGGTCGCTTCCTAGTCTTTTGCTAGCCTTCACTTGTACTAAGCAGGAATACTACTTGTGCATCCAGTTCCATAAACCCAAAGTTGTTCCATATGAGTCCACCATACCTACCTATATGCGGTATCTACCTGCCGTTCGAAGTAAATTTGCATGTGCCACTCTCTAAACCTTCAAGAAATAATCTGTCTTGCATGCCCGAACCGCTCATGTGGTGACAAGGGGGCTATCAGTATCTTCCATGCTAGGCGTGTTATCCTCGATATGTGTTTATTCACTATCATTCACGAGAAAGGGGCCGGTAATTGGGATGCCCAGTTCCATGCTCAAATCGAAAAGATAATTGCAAACAAAACTCCCCCTGGATTGATGTTGGTATGGACGGCACCCGAGGATTCGGCTAGTCGTGGAGTGTGATTGATCGGCGGTGGGGGAGTCAAAACTTTACTTTTCTGTTTGGGAACCGCCTATAGCATGTGTAGCGTGGAAGATTGTGAAAACTCTTGGTCATTGCGTTGACAATGAAAGCATGCCACCCAAAATTATTATCTCTGATTTCAAAGCTTGAGCTCTGGCACCTCTGCAAATCAATGCTTCCCTCCGCGAAGGGCCTGTCTATTTATGTTCCTGCTGAGTCATCCTCTTCTTATAAAAGCACCAATTAGAGAGCACCTCTGACATTTTTATGCTTTGCTTTTAACTGTTATTGAGTATGACTGTGACTGGATCTTCTTTGCCATGAAATACAATGTTTAGTCAGCCCTTGGTCTTTGAAGGTGCTCTGCATTTATGTTTTGCGGTCTCAGAAAGAGCTAGCGAGATACCACCTATTCGTACTGCTTCATGATTGTTTTGATTGAAGTGTTGACGTTTGAAACTCATTATTATTTGCTCGCTAGTTGATTATGCTATTGATATGAGTTTACCATGAGACCTATATGGCATTTGCTTATGTGGTTTGCTTGTGATCTTGCTGAAATTCTGGATATGAGTTAGACATAGTTGCAACAACAAGATCAAACAAAGTTCGTAAAAGTTTTTCTTCTGTCTCTTTCAGTTTGTCAACTGAATTGCTTGAGGACTAGCAAGGTTTTAAGCTTGGGGGAGTTGATACGTCTCCGTCATATCTACTTTTCCAAACTCTTTTGCCCTTGTTTTGCACTCTAATTTGCATGATTTGAATGGAACTAACCAGGACTAACGCTGTTTTCAGCAGAATTGCCATGGTGTTGTTTTTGCGCAGAAATAAAAGTTCACGGAATGACTTGGAAATTTACGGGGATTTTTTGTGGAATATATAAAAAATACTCGTGCAAAAATCAACGGAGGAAGTGGAGCGTGGAGCCCACAAGCCCACCAGGCGCGCCCCCCCTAGCCGCGCCTCGCAGGATTGTGGGGCCCACGAAGCTCCACCGCCTCCAATCTCAGCTCTATTTAGTCCGTTTCGTCCGGAAAAAAAATCAAGGAGAAGAGTTCATCGCGTTTTACGATACGGAGGCGTCGCCACCTCCTGTTCTTCCTCTGGAGGGCAGATCCGGAGTCCGCTCTCGGCTCCGGAGAGGGGAGATCGTCGCCATCGTCATCACCAACCTTTCTTCATCGCCAATTCCATGATGCTCTTCACCGTTCATGAGTAATCTCATCGTAGGCTTGCTGGACGGTGATGGGTTGGATGAGATCTATCATGTAATCGAGTTAGTTTTGACGGGGATTGATCCCTAGTATCCACTATGTTCTCAGATTGATGTTGCTACTACTTTGCCATGCTTAATGCTTGTCACTAGGGCCCGAGTGCCATGATTTCATATCTGAACCTCTTATGTTGTCGCCAATATATGTGTGTTCTTGATCCTATCTTGCAAGTTGTAGTCACCTACTATGTGTTATGACCCGGCAACCCCGGAGTGACAATAGCCGGAACCACTCCTGGAGATGGCCATAGTATGAGGAGTTCATGTATTCACTAAGTGTTAATGCGTTGGTTTGGTTCTTTATTAAAAGGAGAACCTTAATATCCCGTAGTTTCCATTAGGACCCCGCTGCCACGGGAGGGATGGACAATAGATGTCATGCAAGTTCTTTTCCCTAAGCATGTATGACTACATACAGAATACATGCCTACATTACATTGACGAACTGGAGCTAGTTACTTATCTCTCCGTGTTATAACTGTTGCATGATGAATAACATCCGGCATAATCATCCATCACAGATCCAATGCCTACGAGTTTTTCCTACTAGTCCTTGCTACGTTACTTTACTGCTACTGCTGTCACTACTGCTACTGTTACTCTGTTGCTACTGTTGTTACTCTGCTGCTACTGCTGTCACTTTGCTGCTACTGGTTACTGTTACTACTGTTGCTATCACACTACTTTTCTACTGATACTTTGCTGCAGATACTAAGTCTTTCAGGTGTGGTTGAATTGACAACTCAACTGCTAATACTTGAGAATATTCTTTGGCTTCCCCTTGTGTCGAATCAATAAATTTGGGTTGAATACTCTACCCTCGAAAACTGTTGCGATCCCCTATACTTGTGGGTTATCACCATGCAAGTTCCACCGCTTTCGTTTTGATGACTTAGCATTCATTGTCATATTGCTTTGCATGGTCGTAAGATAGCTAGCATGATGTTTCCATGGATTGTCAGTTTTTTGATATCTTTGCTATGTTAGATCATTACACAGGATTCATATAGAGTCATATTTTTATTCTAGGTATCGAGTTGTAAGTAAATAGAAGTGTGATGATCATCATTATTAGAGCGTTGTCCAAGTGAGGAAAGGATGATGGAGATTATGATTCCTCTACAAGTTGGGATGAGACTCCGGGCGAAATATGAAAAAATGGAGGAGGCCAAATGAGCCCACATAAAAAAAAGGAAAAAAATAAAGAAAGAAAAAAAGGAAAAGGGAAAAAATAGAAAGAGAAAAAAATGATGAGAGCCAAAGAGAGAAGGGCATGCCAATTCCACACTTGTGCTTCAAAGTACCACCATGTTTTTCATATAGAGAGTCTCCTGTGTTGTCACTTTCATATACTGGTGGGAATTTTTCATTATAGAGTTAGATGCACACCCACTTAGTTTTCATATTGAGCTTTCATACACTTATAGCTCTTAGTACATCCGTTGCATGAGAATCCCTACTCCTCGCATTGATATCTATTGATGGGCATCTCCATAGCCCGTTGGTACGCCAAGTTGATGCGGGACTTGCTTATTCACTTTTACCCCTTTGAAACCTACCACCATATTCTATTCCACCTTTATGCTATATCCATGGTTCACGCTCATATATTGAGTGAGTAATAAAAAGCTGAAGCGCGTTAAAAAGTATGATCCAATTGCTTGGTTTGACACCGGGGTGCTCATAATTTATACTTTATGCTAGGAAGACCAAGCATGACAGGCTATTTGATTTTGTAGGGATAGCTTTCTTTAGCATTGTTATTTTGAAAGGACATGATTGTTTGCTAGTAAACATGAGTATGGATGTCTTCTTGTCAGATGATAGACTATTGCTTTGAATCACTTGTATCTTAACATTCATGCCAAGATTAGACATATGATCAAGATTATGCTAGGTAGCATTCCACATCAAAAGTTATCTTTTTTAACATTTACCTACTTGAGTACAAGCAGGAATTAAGCTTGGGGATGCTGATACATCTACGTCATATCTATAATTTTTGATTGTTTCATGCCAATATTATACAACTTTCACATACTTTTCGCAATAATTTATATGATTTATTGGACTAACCTATTGATCCAGTGCGCAGTGCTAGTTCCTATTTTTTGTGTGTTTTTGTTTCGAAAAAATTCCATATCAAACGAAGTCGAAATGCGATAAAAATTTACGGAGATTTTTTTGGAATATTTGTGATTTTTTCACAAATTTTGAGAAGTGGAAGCAACGCAAACAGAGGCCCGCAGAGAGCACAAGACAGCAAGGCACGCCTGAGGGCCCAATCGCGGCCTGGTGGCTGGTGCTCACCTCGTATGTCGGTTGGAGCTCTCCTTCAGGCGCAAGGAAACTAAATTTTGGATAAAAATCCCCTCAAAATTTCAGCCCGACCGGAGGTACGGATCTCCGGAAATATAAGAAACGGTTTTGGGCTAGAAAACATACGGAAGAGAACGCAAAAGAGAAGAGAACAGAGAGGGAGATCCAATCTCGGAGGGGCTCCCGCCCCTCCGCCGTCATGGAGGCCGTGGACCAGAGGGAGAACTCTCCTCCCATCTAGGGGGAAGGCCAAGGAAGAAGAATAATGAGGGGGGGATCTCTCCCCCTCTCTCCCGGTGGCGCCGGAGTGCCACCAGGGCAAGGAGCATGACGACGATCTACATCAACAATCTTGCCGCCGTCAACGTTAACTCTCTCCCCTCTTTGAAGCAGTGTAGTACCTCTCTTCCCCGCTGTAATCTCTACTTATACATGGTGCTCAACTCCATATATTATTTCACAATGATATTTGGCTATCCTATGATGTTTGAGTAGATCCGTTTTGTCCTATGAGTTAATTGTGGTATGATGTTATTGATATGATTTGTATGTTGATATGGTGTTGTCCTATGGCGCCCTCCGTGTCGCGCAAGCAGAGGAATCCCCGCTGTAGGGTGCTGCTATATGTCCATAATTTTCTTATAGTGGGTTGCTTGAGTGACAGAAGCATAAACCCGAGTAGGTGGGTTATGGCGTATGGGAGTAAAGAGGACTTGGTACTTAATGCTATGGTTGGGTTTCACGACCTTAATGATCTTTAGTAGTTGCGGATGCTTGCTAGAGTTCCAATCATAAGTGCATATGATCCAAGTAGATAAATTATGTTAGCTCATGCCTCTCCCTCGTTGCATATAACAAGTATCTATCGTATCATATTCAATTTCCTAAGGACAATCTTTCTATTGCATTACAAAAAGCTTGTTGTGTCACTACCAAGTTTATTTACTTGCAAATCACTTCTAGTTTACTTCCTCCAAAGTAGTTTCATACTAATTCTAGGCGAGGCAAGCATTCGTGTGCATAGATTTGTATCAGTGGTCGACAAAACTTGAGGAAATATTTATTATACATTTAGCTGCTCGTTCGGTTTGACACTGTTACTTATCGAAAAAGGCTACAAACGATCCCCTACACTTGTGGGTTATCATCTTCTCCCTCCTCCAACCACGTAGAAGAAGATGCTTGGCTGATGTAGATGGCACTAAAGGAAGAGGAACCGGTAGGAGCTACCAAGGAGACCAAGGGCAAGGAAGTCAAGGGGGATGAAACTCCAAAAGGAGGGCAGGCCATGCCACCAAAAGAAGAGGAAGAAGAAGATTACCTCCAACCATACTATGAGCATCTCACCCTCTTGAAATCGAAGCCTCCAGAGCCTTCAAAATGGTTCATGTTTAGAATAAATATCTTACTCGTGAAAATATTTTGTTAAAGGACCAAGTCATCAATCTCCAAAGCGTTATTGAAAATTTGGAGAACCTCTTGAGTATGCACTCTGACGCTACCTCATCATCTACACCACCACCTCCATCTTCACCACCAAAGAAGGAGACTTGACTACACGTGTATGGGCACTCTCCTTGGCTTGTGCCAAGATTGGGGGAGGCTCGCCGGTATCGTATCACCATCACTCTTATTTATTTATTTTCCATCCTAGTTTGATCTATAGCTATTTTGAAATTTAGCCAAATAAAAGTTTAGTTCAATCTTTTTATTTTGAGTGCTAGTTTCATGATCTATCTATCTATCTATGTGATCGAGTGAGTGTTATATAATGAAGTTTAGTTTGACAATTGCTTCTCTACTTTCTTGCTCCAAAAAATAATGAAAAGGATCATATGCCAATCTTATAGTAAGTAGTGACATCACATAAGGAAAATCATAAGTGGTAAAATTTGTTGAAGGTTGACCAACATAGCATTGGTCGGTGATGCAACACTTGAGTGAATTAATAAGGGAAGAGAAGATACATGATAAAAATGATGTGATGAAGTATTTTATAAAGTTTTATTTGCTGTTATAATAAGGAGCATGATGATGTTTGATATGTCTCCAACTTATCTATAAATTTTTATTGTTCCATGCTATTATATTTTCTGCTTTGGATGTTTTATATGCATTAATATGCTATTTTATATTTTTTTGGGACTAACCTATTAATCTAGAGCCTAGTGCCACTTTATGTTTTTCCATGTTTTTGAGTATTGCAGATAAGGAATATTAAACGGAGTCCAAGAGGAATAAAATCTCCGGAATGATTTTTCTTGGACCACAAGACATCTGCCACACTTGGAGAAGGGGGCACGAGACCTGCCGGGAGGCGACAAGCGTGCAGGGCGCGCCCTAGGGGGGGGGGGCGCCCCCTAGCTTGTGCCCCCTGCAGCTCTCCTAACCCTAATCCTTGGCTTATAAATTCCCAAATATTCCCCCAATACCAGAAGGAGACAAAAAAATACTTTTCCGCCGCTGGGAGCCTTTGTTCCCGGGAGATCTGGGAGCCTTTTACGGTAATCTGCCGGAGAGGGAATCGATCACGGAGGGCATCTACATCAACTCCATTGCCCCTCCGATGATGCGTGAGTAGTTCAACACAGACCTACGGGTCCATAGCTAGTAGCTAGATGGCTTCTTATCTCTCTTTGTTCTTTAATACCATGTTCTTAATGATCTTCATAGAGATCTATCTGATGTAATACTCTTTTGCGGTGTGTTTGTCGAGATCCGATGAATTGTGGGTTTATGTTCAGATTATCTATGAATAATATTAGAATCTTCTCCAAATTCTTATGTGCATGATTTTATATCTTAGCAAGTATCTTCGAGTTATTGGTTTGGTTTGGCCAACTAGATTGGTAATTCTTGCAATGGGAGAAGTGCTTAGTTTTGGGTTCAATCTTGCGGTGTCCTCACCTAGTTACAAAGTAGGGGTAGCGAGACACGTATTGCATTGTTGCCATCAAGGATAAAAAGATGGGGTTTTAAGCATATTGCTTGAGTTTGTCCCTCTACATCATGTCAACTTACCTAATGCGTTACTCTGTTCTTCATGAACTTAATACTCTAGATGAAGGCAAGAGTCAGTCGATATGTGGAGTAATAGTAGTAGATGCAGAATCGTTTTGGTCTACTTGACACGGATGTGATGCCTATATGCATAATCATTGCCTTAGATATCTTCATAATTATTCGCTTTTCTATCAATTGCTCGACAGTAATTTGTTCACCTACCGTATTATTTTCCTTCATGAGAGAAGCCTCTAGTGAAACCTATGGCCCCCGGGTCTATTTTCCATATTATACTTTGAGATCTATAAACCAAAAATACCAAAAATATATTGCTGCCATTTATTTACTTTTGTTTTACTTTTAGTTCTAGCATCTTTTATATCTATCTCTATCAGATCTCATCCTTGCAAATAACTGTGAAGGGATTGACAACTCCTTTTTAGCGTTGGGTGCAAGTGTTTGATTGTTTGTGTAGATGCTAATATTGGGGCCTTTCTTGTTCCTCCTACTGGATTGATACCTTGTTTCTAAACAAACTGAGGGAAATACTTATCTACTTTGCTGCATCACCCTTTCCTTTTCAAGGGAAAACCAACGCAAGCTCAAGAAGTAGCGAGAAGGATTTATGGCGTCGTTGCCGCGGAGGATACATAGCAAGATCAAGCTTACCAAGTACCCATCACAAACTCACCTCTTGCATTTACATTATTTGTCTCTCGTTTTCCTCTTCCCCACTTCTCCAATTTGCCGTTTTATTCGCCTTTTTCTCGTCGGATCTCTTTTTGTCTACTTGTGTTACAATGTGCCTTCTATTTGCTTGCTAAAAATCTATTGATATCGATCCTCGTCAACTTGCTAATCTTTTCAAGAGATCCAATTATGATGAACCAATTGCTAGTGAGTTGAGTGTACTTGATTATCTCCATGAAGTTTTGCTTGAGATTCATGAATGTGAAAATTGTGATGAAGTGATTCACTATGTTTCCTTGAATGAAAAGCATGATTGTAATGATATTTTTATATATTCTATTAATATCAATTGTGCTAATGATATGCAAACCCACAAGCTTGGGGATGCTATATTTGATGAGTTTGCCATGACCACTACTTATTGCAATGATCATGATTGGGGTGATAATGCTTCTTATGATCTTGATAATTTATTTAATACTCTTGATGAATATGATATCGAAAGTGGGTTTGGAAGAGTGGCAACTTTAGGTAAAAAGAATCCCACATTTTGGAGAGTGTTCAATCTTATGTTTTTGATAAAAGTGGGTTTGGAGAGGTCATGACTTTAGTTAATGTTAATCCCATTACCTTGGAAGATTGCAAGAATTTTATGCATGTGGATCATGAAAATAATGCTTTATGTGATAGCTATATTGTTGAATTTATTCATTATGCTACTGAAAATTACTATGAGAGAGGAATATATGCTTTTACATATTGCAATAATATCAAGTTTCTTCTCTATGTGCACTACACCACGACACTGCTTCCCCGACAGACAGTTTGGTTGGGAATACAAGTTTCGCCAACAAACAGTCGGACGGAAAAAACTATTGCCGACCGACAATGTCTGTTGGGGAAAGTCTAGACGGGAAAACCCTTTCCCGACCGTCAGTCGGACGGAAAAAACATGTGTTGGAAGTTTTGAAGTTATACTTGTTTTCCCTTCCTATGCTAATTGATTCTAGTTCCCGTAATTTGTTTGCTCACAAAATACCTATGCATAGGAAGTGGGTTGACTTAAATATGCTTTCCATGTGATTCATGATGCTCTATTTATGTTTCAGTTCTTTACCTTTATGCGAGCATCATTGAAATCATTATGCCTAGCTAGGGGTGTTAAACAATAGTGCTTGTTGGGAGGCAACCCAATTTTACTTTTATGCTTTTGTTTTTGATTATGTTTTTGAGTGCTGTACACATTATTACCTATGTACTAATTGTGTTTTCTTGTTTCAATTAGCGTTTGAGCCAAGTAAGACCTTTGGGATGGTCTATGGTGTTTGCAAGTTAATTTTGCTGAAAAACATAAACTTTCGCTCTCAGTCCAGGAATTTTGTAAATTCACTGGAATGTGCTTTTGATCTGAATGTTTTAAAAAATATTTATATACAAATTTACCTGATTTTTCTATTTTTCAGAATTTTTGGAGTTCCAAAAGTATTCGAAGTTTATAGATTGCTACAGACTATTCTGGTTTGATAGATTCTGTTTTCTTTGTGTTGTTTTCTTATTTTGATGAATCTATGGGTTGTATCAGGGGGTATGAACCATGGAGAAGTTGGAATACAGTAAATATTACACCAATATAAATAAATAATGAGTTCACAACAGTACCTAAAGTGGTGATTTATTTTTCTTATACTAACGGATCTCATGAGTTTTCTGTTGAGTTTTGTGTTGTGAAGTTTTCAAGTTTTGGGTAAAGATTTGATGGACTAGGGAATAAGGAGTGGCAAGAGCCTAATCTTGGGGATGCCCAAGGCACCCCAAGACATATTCAAGGATACCAAAGAGCATAAGCTTGGGGATGCCCCGGAAGGCATCCCCTCTTTCGTCTTCAATCCATCGGTAAATTTACTTGAGGCTATATTTTTATTCACCACATGATATGTGTTTTGCTTGGAGCGTCTTGTATGGTATGAGTCTTTACTTTTTAGTTTGCCACAATCATTCTTGCTTCACACATCTTTTGAGAGACACACGCTGAATCTTGAATTTATTAGAATACTCTATGTGCTTCACTTATATCTTCTGAGCTAGGCAATGCTGCTCTAGTGCTTCACTTATATCTTTAGAGCACAACGGTGTTTTATTTTATAGAAATAATTAAGCTCTCGTACCTCACTTATATTATTTTGAGAGTCTTCTAAACAGCATGGTAATTGGTTTAGGTTATGAATTTAGTCCTAATATAATGGGCATCCAAGAGGGATATAATAAAAAATTTCATATTAAGTGCATTGAATATGATGAGAAGTTTGATTCCTTCATATAGTTTTGAGATATGAAGATGGTAATATGAGAGTCATGATAGTAAGTAATTGTGAATTGGAAGAAATACTTGTGTTAAAGCTTGTGATTCCCGTAGCATGCACGTATGGTGAACCGTTATGTGATGAAGTCGGAGCATGATTTCTTTAATGATTGTCAACCTCTGTGTGAAGGTCGGGATCGCGCGATGGTTAACTCCTACCAACCCTTCCCCTAGGAGCATGCGTCTAATACATTGCTTCGATAAGTAATAGACTTTTTTAATCAGTATGTGAGTTCTTTATGACTAATGTTGAGTCCATGGATTATACACACTCTCACCCTTCCACCTTTTCTAGCCTCTCTAGTACCGCACAATTTTCGCCAGTACATTAAACCTACCTTCCTCAAAACAGCCACCATATACTTTCCTCAAAACAGCCACCATACCTACCTATTATGGCATTTTCATAGCCATTCCGAGATATATTGCCATGCAACACCACCGTTCTTTTTTATCACACGCACCATCAGTTCCATATTGCTTATAGAGTCATATTTTATTCTAGATATCCAATTGTAACCTTTGAGTTGTAAGTAAATAAAAGTGTGATGATTTGCATTATTAGAGCATTGTCATGTGTGAGAAAAGGATGATGGAAGCTATGATTCCCTCACAAGTTGGGATGCGTCTTCAGACTTTACAAAAAAAAGAGGCCAGCAAAGCCCATAAAAAACAGAGGCCAAAGATGCCTACCAAAAAAAAATGAGAGAAAGAGAGAAGGGACAATGCTACTATCTTTTTCCACACTTGTGCTTCAAACTAGCACCATGTTCTTCATAGAGAGTCTCCTATTTTGTCACTTTCGTAATATTAGTGGAATTTCATCTTTTGCACAACCACTTAGTTTTCTTTTTGATCTTTCATACAGTTATAGCTCTAGTGCATTTGTTGCATGGCAATCCCTACTCACTCACATTGATATCTACTGATGGGCATCTCCATAGCCCGTTGATACACCTAGTTGATGTGAGGCTATCTTCTCCTCTTTTTTTGCATCCTCCACCATATTATTTTTCACATATAGTGCTATATCCATGGCTCACGCTCATGTATTGCATGAGAGTTGAAAAGGTTTGAGAACATAAAAAGTGTGAAACAATTGCTTGACTTTCATTGGGGTTGTGCATGATTTATATACTTTGTGTGGGGAAGATGGAACATAGCCACACCATATGATTTTGTAGGGATAACTTTCTAAGACCATGTTATTTCGAAAGGACACAATTGCCTTGTTAGTGGCTTGAAGTATTATTGTTTCTATGTCAATATTAGACTTTCTGTTTGAATCTTATGGATCTGAATATTCATGCCACAATAAACAATATTACATGGATAAATATGTTGGGTAGCATCCCACATCAAAAATTCTGTTTTTATCATTTACCTACTCGAGGACGAGCATGAATTAAGCTTGGGGATACTTGATACGTCTCTAACGTATCTATAATTTTTGATTGTTCCATGCTATTATATTATCTGTCATGGATGTTTTATATCCATTTATATGCTATTTTATATTATTTTTGGGACCAACCTATTAATCTAGAGCCTAGTGTCAGTTTATGTTTTTCCCATGTTTTTGAGTATTACAGATAAGGAATATTAAACGGAGTCCAAACAAAATAAAATCTACGGAATGAATTTTCTTGGACCAGAAGACATCCGCCAGACTTTGAAAAGGGGGCAGGAGACCTCCCGAGAGGCGACAACCCCGTAGGGCGCGCCCTAGGGGGGGAGGGTCGCGCCCCCTGGCTTGTGGGCCCCCTGCAGCTCTCCTAACCCTAATCCTTGGCCTATAAGTTTCCAAATATTCCCCCAATACTAGAAGGAGACCAAAAAATACCTTTCCGCCGCCAGGAGCCTCTGTTCCCGTGAGATCCAATCTGGGAGCCTTTTCCGGTAATCTGCCGGAGAGGGAATCGATCACGGAGGGCATCTACATCAACTCCATTGCCCCTCCGATGATGCGTGAGTAGTTCACCACAGACCTACGGGTCCATAACTAGTAGCTAGATGGCTTCTTCTCTCTCTTTGTTCTTCAATACCATGTTCTTCATGATCTTCATGGAGATCTATCCGATGTAATACTCTTTTGCGGTGTGTTTGTCGAGATCCGATAAATTGTGGGTTTATGTTAAGATTATCTATAAATAATATTTGAATCTTCTCCAAATTCTTATATGCATGATTTTATATCTTAGCAAATATCTTCGAGTTATTGGTTTGGTTTGGCCAACTAGATTGGTAAGTCTTGCAATGGGAGAAGTGCTTAGTTTTGGGTTCGATCTTGCGGTGTGCTCACCCAGTTACAAAGTAGGGGTAGCGAGGCACGTATTGCATTGTTGCCATCGAGGATAAAAAGATGGGGTTTTCAACATATTGCTTGAGTTTATCCCTCTACATCATGTCATCTTACTTAATGCGTTACTCTGTTCTTCATGAACTTAATACTCTAGATGAACGCAGGAGTCGGTCGATGTGTGGAGTAATAGTAGTAGATGCAGAATCGTTTCGGTCTACTTGACACAGACGTGCTGCCTATATGTATAATCATTGCCTTATATATCTTCATAATTATTCGCTTTTCTATCAATTGCTCGACAGTAATTTGTTCACCTACCATATTATTTTCCTTCATGAGAGAAGCCTCTAGTGAAACCTATGGCCCCCAGGTCTATTTTCCATATTATACTTTCAGATCTATAAACCAAAAATACCAAACATATATTGTTTCCATTTATTTACTTTTGTTTTACTTTTAGTCCTAGCAATCTTTTATATCTATCTCTATCAGATCTCATCCTTGCAAATATCCGTGAAGGGATTGACAACCCATTTTTAGCGCTGGGTGCAAGTGTTTGATTGTTTGTGTAGGTGCTAAGATTGGGGCCTTGCTTATTCCTCCTACTGGATTGATACCTTGGTTCTCAACAAACTGAGGGAAATACTTATCTACTTTGCTGCATCACCCTTTCTTCTTCAAGGGAAAACCAACGCAAGCTCGAGAAGTAGCACTGTTATGTCCTTATTTTGTTTTATCGACACCTCTCTCTCAAAGCATGTGGTCTTGATTTTCGTTATCGGATTTCGCTTGAGGACAAGTGAGGTCTAAGCTTAGGGGAGTTGATATGTCCATTTTGCATCATGTTTTGTTACTGTTATTTATACTATTTTTATGTATTTTTCCACTTGGTGCAATAATGCTAACGTCTTTTCTCTAATAATATGCAAGGTTTACATCAAGTGGGAGAATGCCGGCCGATGAAATTCTGGGCCTGAAAAAGCTACGTCAGAGATACCTATTCTGCCCATATCCAATAGGGCTGAAAACTTATGGAGATTTATTTTACAATAAATAAAAAATACTGGAGCGAAGACTTACCGAGGGGGGCCACCAGGCGGCCACTAGACACAAGGGCGCGCGAGGCACCCCTGGCGCGGCGTGATGTCTAGTGGGCCACATGGCCTACCTCTGGCGCTCATCATCTAGTGGGCCCATTTTTTTGTGTATCAAAACAAAATCTCACGAGCTGTACATACAGATTCGCGAAATCGTCCCGCTTTATAGATAAAGCAACGGTCATATAAAAGATCATTCAACGATAGCAGCCGGGGCAACGACACATTCTAGCCCAAAGAAAGATAAGAGAAATAAGAAAAAAGCCACCAAGTGGAGGGAGAGCCTCGATCCTACAGGGCGGCAAGTTGACCCGCCGTACCCTGCTGCACATCCAGCATCCCATCTAGTTGCTCCTGGTCTCGCTGCCTAGAGAAAGGGCGTCAATGATGCATAAAAGCAAGAAATTTGAAGGAGTCGAGGCCTGTCTCGGGAAGATCATTTCTATCACCATCTTATTACTGGTCGTCCAGAAGGTCCACGCCATAGCGGCAAAGATGAGCCAGAATAGGCGTCAGCGCCGTCCAGTGTGATGGAACCTGATTTGGAGTAACTCCGCGTGGTCGTGGGCCTCCCAGTCGGGTCCCAAGACCTGACGTAGGAATTCCCATATGGCTTTCATCATCGTGCATGTAAAAATTATGTGGGTCATTGTCTCTGGGACCGCGCATAAAGGGCACATACCGTCATCCGACCCGTGCCGCTAACGCACCTCCGTCCCCGAGGGGAGGCGGTTACAGAGCAACTGCCACACAATTTTTTTAAATTTTGACATGGCTGACTGCGAAAAAAACATGGCTGTGTACACACTAAAAAAGCTAACCGCGGAAAAGTCTCTTAGAAAAAGACACGCACATATGGCACATACAAGCCGTGTCCAATTTAGACATGTACAAACTAGACCATGTTCATATTTAACGGATAACATACAAGGAATATTTCTAAAAATAGAAAAACATGCACACGTAAATCTTCAGGCCTACAATGAAATATAGTACTACTAGAAAGCCCAACCTCTAGGCACAGAGCACACGTAAACGTACATGCACTAGAGTTTCTCAAAACAAAAGAAAAATGACATGCATGAGTGAAATTTGCCTCATATGTTCGCGTACAAACCTTTATCAAAAAGGGATAAATAGTTTTGCAAAGAAAATATGAACACATAGGAAGGCAGGAGTATGTCAGAAGCATTTTTTCCTCCCGGAGGGTGATTAGCAGGCGATCTAGGGCTTGACCGCTGCCGCCAGCCCGGCGTGTGCCCTCGCGTACAGTCGAAGAAAAGCCTCGTGCCTGCCCTCGCGTGCCGCTTGCTCGGGCACCTGCCCATCGTCTGACCACGCGGGGCTATGGGCCCTTTTTGATTGGGAACGTGTTGTTCTCATGAGAGAAGAAGAAGAACTGGGTTAGCCTGGTTGTTTCTTCTTGCGGTCTGCTACATGGCTGCTTTGAAGGACCACTAGCTTGCATAGTCTGGTGAAGCTGTTTGTCTGTCCCAGCGCACGTCTCGCGAAGCCGGTAGTCTGTCCCTGCGCAACTCCATTGCCTTGCAAGGTGCTGTGATCGGTTTTGTGTCCCTCCGTATCAGTCAAATTACGGCAGGTTTGTTCGCTCGCTAAATCAACTAGTTCGAGAAACAATGAAGCTCGTAAGTTGGAATTGTCGGGCCCTCCTAGGTGTCCTGACAGTTCGCTCGCTTCTCGATATCCAGAGGAAAAATAATGCAAATACGTTTTTTATGTGTGAGACGCACCTGGACGAGGATAAGGTAGAGACTCTTATGGAGAGGATGGGAATGGATCATAAGATTGTGGCAGCATGTCTCGGTGGCAGGAAGGGTGGTTTGCTATTACTCCCTTCGTTTCTAAATATAAGTCCTTTTAGAGGTTTAACTAATGAACTACATACGAATGTATATAGACATACTTTAGAATATAGATTCATTCATTTTGCTCCGTATGTAGACATCTAGTGAAATATCTTAAAAGACTTATATTTAGGTACGGAGGGAGTAGTTTGAAAGAAGGAGGTGAGGATCTACTCCGGGACTACTACTGTGTCTGTGGAGGAAAGTGATGGCAGAATGTGGAGGTTAAAGGGAGTGTATGGTGAACCAAACTGGGATAACAAGGAGAGGACATAGCAACTCTTGCGCGATCCCATGCTCAGTCCACTCTCCCGTGGGTGGCGATTGGTGATTTTAACGAGATTCCATTCTCGTCGGAAAAGAAGGAAGGAGCCCCTCGGCAACACGGTCGGATGCAAAGCTTTTTAGTACGCGCTCATGGACTGTTCCCTCGAGGATATTGGCTACCGAGGTGACAAGTTCACTTTCTTCAGAGGAGGACTAAGGGAACGACTCGACCGAGCGGTGTCCAATGCAGACTGGATGGAGATGCACCCGTTATGCGGTTTGAGTAACTTGTAAATGGGAAAGTCGGATCACAGACCTATCTGCTTGGATAGTGAGTATTTGGCAGGTGTAGCTTCGGCGAGCCCTAGTGTCGGTCGCAAGTTCGAAGCAATATAGCTAGCAGAAGAAGCAGTTGAGGAAGTAGTTCAAACTGCATGGCTAAAGGTAGTTACTCGTGGGCTTTGTCCTACAACCAACGCTAAACTTGTTGCTGTCCATAAAGATCTTCGCACGTGGGATCGCAAGGTTTTGAACGGACCACGACACATGTTATGTTCGGCTCAGCGGGAGCTAGATACGCTCATGAGAGAGTCATATAGTTCCGAGGTGAAGGCAAAATAGCAGGATCTCTCAATGTTGATAGATAATCTCCTAGAGCAGGAGGAGATATACTGTGCCGAGCATAGTCACGCGAATTGGTTGCGACGCAAGGACCGTAACACCAATTTTTTTAACCAGTTTGCCTCGGCCTGTAGACGTCAAAACCTGATCAAGAAGCTGAATAATAATAATAATAATTGGGTTGAGGGTAATAACCTCAAGCCCTTGATTTTTGATTACTTCCAGAGTCTCTTTAATTCTTGACGTAGGGATGATTGAGGAAGGCTTACTATCCACTCTCAAGCCGGTGGTTCCATCACAAATGAACACACTGTTGATTGCACCTTATACATAGGATGAAGTAAAGAAAGCTCTTTTCCAGATAGGCGATTTGAAGGCCCCATGGCCTGACAGGATCCATGCGATTTTTTTTAAACGGTTTTGGCATATTGTAGGGGATGATCTTACAAAGGAAGTGCTTGATGCAATCAACAATAAGAAGATCCCGAATGGGTGGAATTCCACAAATGTGGTGCTAATCCCAAAAGTGGACAACCCACAGGTAATAACCCAGTTCAGACCCATCAGTTTATGTAACGTGATTTACAAAATAATTTCAAAGATGCTAGGCAAGAGATTGAAGAAAATCCTGCATGAGGTAATTTCTCCCACTCAGAGTGCTTTTGTACCAGGCAGGTTAATCACTAATAATGTGCTAGTAGCATACGAGTGTTTCCATTCGATAAAAAAGAAAACCCATGGCTCTAATGGAATTTGTGCAGTTAAGTTGGATATGCTAAAAGCTTATGACAGGGTAGAATGGGGTTCTTTGCAAGAGATGATGATTAAGTTGGGATTCCATACCCAATGGATTGAGATTATCATTGAGTGTGTTTCCTCGTTAAGCTATAGAATCAGATTCAATGACACTGAAATGGAGGAATTCATACCAACCAGGGGCTTGAGAGAGGGGGACCCTCTATCCCCATATTTGTTCTTGATTTGTTCTGAGGGGTTATCGAGCATGCGATCTTCTGAGGAGGAAACGAGAGGAATTGATGGTATAAAGGTATGAAGAGATTCCCCGTCTATCTCTCATCTTTTATTTGCAGATGATTCACTGGTTTTGATGAAAGCCTCTAACCATAATGCAAGTACTCTTAAGAGGGTTCTTGGCACGTATTGTGCTAGCTGAGGCCAGCGTGTGAGTACTCCAAAGTCGTGTATCTTTTTCAGTCCAAATACGAGAGTTAACGACACAAAGATGGTCTATGGAATTCTGGATATATTAACTGAAACCCTGTCAGACAAATACCTCGGGATTCCAACTATGGTTGGTGAATTGTTTTCAGCACTTAGTGCACACGGTATGCGAGAGGCTCAAGGGGTGGAAAGAAAAAAAATCCTCTCAATACAAGGTAAAGAAATTCTTCTGAAATCAGTAGCACACGCGATTCCATCATATGTTATGTCTTGTTCAAGTTAGCTAAAGGGATATGTAAATCGATCACCGATGAAATTTCCAAGTTTTGGTGGGGTGATGGAGAGGACAAGAAAAATGCATTGGTTTGCCTGGTGGAAAGTGTGTGTACCGAAGAAAAAAGGTGGCATGGGGTTTAGAGACCTTCACATCTTTAATCTTGCTATGTTAGCAAAGTAGTGCTCGTGACTACTCCAATATCCCGACTCTTTATGTGCATGAGTTTTGAGGGCAAAATATTATCCCACTGGAGATATTCTGAAATCTAGCCCCAATAAAGGTTCTTCGTTCAATTGGCAGAGTATTGTAGCCGGGATTCAAACTTTCAGAAGGGGACACATATGGTGTGTGGTTTCTGGCTCACACATCAACATTTGGGATGACCCATGGATTCCTTCTAGTATGAACAGGAAGCCTGTTACTATTGGAGAACGTTGCATAGGAAACAAAAAATTCCTACGCATACATAATGAAAAGGACGTGGATGTCGCCTAGAGGGGGGGTGAATAGGCGCTTTAAAATAGTTAAGGTTTAGGCTTGAACAAATGCGGAATAAAACTAACATTTAATATGTCAAGCACAAAACCTACAAACAACTAGGCTCACCTATGTGCACCAACAACTTATGCTAAGCAAGATAAACAACTAAGTGATAGCAAGATATATTACAATAAACAATATGTCTATCACAAAGTAAAGTGCATAAGTAAAGGGTTCGGGTAAGAGATAACCGAGGCACGGGGAGACGATGATGTATCCCGAAGTTCACACCCTTGCGGATGCTAATCTCCGTTAGAGCGGTGTGGAGGCACAATGCTCCCCAAGATGCCACTAAGGCCACCGTAATCTCCTCACGCCCTCGCACAATGCAAGATGTCGTGATTCCACTAAGGGACCCTTGAGGGCGGTCACCGAACCCGTACAAATGGCAACCCTTGGGGGCGGTCACCGAACCCGTACACGTGGCAACCCTTGGGGGCGGTTACCGGTACCCGTACAAATTGCTCGGGGCAATCTCCGCAACCTAATTGGAGACCCCGACGCTTCCCGGAGCTTCACACCACAATGATTGAGCTCCGAGACACCACCAAGCTTCTAGGACGCCAAAGCATCCACGAAGAACAATATCAAGGGTACTAAGTACCAAAGGTAGTAAGCTTCTCAACTTCTCACTTCCACGTATCACCGTGGAGAACTCAAACCGATGCAACTAATGCAATGGCAAGAACACACGAAGTGGTCAAGTCCCTCACACTCAAATCCCTCCACAACAACAAAAGCTATGGAGAAATATGAGAGGAAGAACAAGGAGCTCACAAAGAACTCCAAGATCAAGATCCAAGGGGTTCCCCTCACATAGAGGAGAAAGTGATTGGTGGAGATGTGGATCTAGATCTCCTCTCTCTTTTCCCTCAAGAACAAGCAAGAATCATTGGAGGGATTGAGAGTAATCAAGCTCTAAGAATGACAACAATGGAGGTAGAACAAGAGCTCAACAGATGGATAAGGCCAAGGGGGAAGAAGACCCCCTTTATATAGTGGGGGGAAGAATCAGACCGTTACCCCCACTCTTTGCCCGAGCTCCAGCCGTACTACCGCTGGCTGCAGCGGTACTACCGCTGTCACTCCAGCGGTACTACCGCCAGCTAGCGGTACTACCGCTAGCTGCAGCGGTACTACCGCTGGCACTCCAGCGGTACTACCGTTGGGCCCCTGGTAGTGCAAAGGCACTACCACCGCCAAGAAAGTCTTCGCAAAAAGGTCCGTCCACGAACAACCGCTAGGCAAGCGGTACTAAGCTCCTGGAGCGGTACTACCGCTGACCAGGGGCGGTACTACCGCGAGCCAGCGGTACTACCGCTAGGGCCAGTGGTACTACCGCCAACTCTAGCGGTAGTACCGCTAGGTCCAGCGGTACTACCGCTAGGTCCAGCGGTACTACCGCTCGCCACTGAAACAGCCATAACTTTCGCATACGAGCTCCGAATCGAGCAAACCCAAGCTTGTTGGATTCAGGACGACAAGGGCTATCCAAATATTAAGACCATGCGGTTATGAATATGCCAAAGATATAGAGATGTGAGATCTCTATGAATGAAGAACCGGCAAAAACTCCAACATCGAAAACATCATAGTAGATGCATATGGAGTCCGTTTTCGATGAACTCGAGCTTGTCACGAAGATGACCATAAGCTCTAAAACTCACAAAGAGAAACACCAAACAAGAACCAAGAAGTATGATGCAAGGATGCAAATGGTTTGAGCTCTCAACGAACGATACGATCAAGCTACTCACTTGAGATCCCCCCTTGATAGAACAACAATCTATCCTAACCAGAAAACCTATCAAGGGCAAACCTATACCTTGCACCTCGTCCTCTTGAGCTAGATGATGATGATCTTGGCTTCCTCAAGATGGACCACCTTTCTTGATTGTGTTGGCTTGATGAAGACTAGTTGATTGCTCCCCCATACTCACTATGGGTGAGCCACTCTTCAGCATATCTTCACAAGTCCATTGCCACCACAATGGACGGCAAGCTTCAAGCATGCTATCTTCGTGCTGATCCACTTGAACTTGCACATCGCAATCTTGATGACGATCACAACTTGACGTCATACTCCATGGGTTGTATGAGATCTTCCCTTTGACGCAAGCCCATGGAAACACACCTAACCCCCACATAGAACTCTCACGAAGACCATGGGTTAGTACACAAACACGTAATGGACAATGCTTACCATACCATGGGATCACTTGATCCCTCTCGGTACATCTTGTACGCTTTGTGTGTTGATCATCTTGATTTACTCTTTGTCTGAGATCTTGATCAACCATTGATGATGATCACAACTTGACGTCATACTCCATGGGTTGTATGAGATCTTCCCTTTGACGCAAGCCCATGGAAACACACCTAACCCCCACATAGAACTCTCACGAAGACCATGGGTTAGTACACAAACATGTAATGGACAATGCTTACCATACCATGGGATCACTTGATCCCTCTCGATACATCTTGTACGCTTTGTGTGTTGATCATCTTGATTTACTCTTTGTCTGAGATCTTGATCAACCATGTGTCTCTATGACCATTCTTTGGATAATACCTTGAATACCATCTTGGCCATCATATAAACTCCTTGAACCCAACTGATGGACTTCAAGAAGTGCCTATGGACAAATCCATACCATGGGATCACTTGATCCCTCTCGGCACATCTTGTACGCTTTGTGTGTTGATCATCTTGATTTACTCTTTGTCTGAGATCTTGATCAACCATGTGTCTCTATGACCATTCTTTGGATAATACCTTGAATACCATCTTGGTCATCATATAAACTCCTTGAACCCAACAGATGGACTTCAAGAAGTGCCTATGGACAAATCCTATAAATGTAACTTAAGGCAACCATTAGTCCATAGGAATTGTCATCAAGTACCAAAACCACATATGGAGATATATGCTCAATATATGCTCCAACACATAAGATCTATCCATGGTGATGACCACCTACGAGAGGAGAGATCAGATCCACATACCCTTGTAGATCGCTAAGCGGGAAGCTTTAAGGAACGCAGTGGATGTAGTCGAACGTCTTCGCGGTCCAAATCGCAAGCCGTCGCACGATCCAAGCAGGATCTAGTGCCAAACGAATGGCACCTCCGCGTTTAGCACACGTGCAGCTCGATGACGATCTCCGCCTTCTTGATCCAGCAAGAGAGACGAAGAGGAAGCTGAATTCTCCGGCAGCACGACGGTGTGACGGTGATGACTGTTGAACTACTCCGCCACGGCTTCGTCGTGCCGTACAGAAATAACCTACGGGGTGTCACGAAGTAGTGGAGGGAGAGGGGTTACGCCGTGGCTTTAGGTGCAAAAAGCCTCTCTACCCTCCACTATATATAGAAGGGAGGGAGGGGTGGCGCCCTAGGGAAAACCCTAGGGTTCAGCCGGCGCACAAGGTGGTGGGAGTCCTCCTCCTCCAGATCAGTTTGGTGGAGGAGGAGTCCTCCTCCTAGTCTGTTTGTCCCACCTCCTCTCTCTTTCTCTCTTCGACCGAAGCAGGCCCACTAGGGCTAGCTGCCAAGCCCACCAGGGGCTGGTGTGCCACTCTTGGGCCTATTTGATCACTCTCCGGGTGGGTGTCCCCTCCCGGTGGAACCCCAAAACCCATTCGTCACTCCCGATACTTTATGGGTAATGCCCAAAAACTTTTTGGAAGCCAAATGCACCTTTCCTATATATCAATCTTCGTCTTCGGACCATTCCGGAACTCCTCGCGACGTCCGAGATCTCATCCGGGACTCCGAACAACATTCGGTTACCAACATGCATAATTCAACTATACCGAAACATCACTGAACCTTAAGTGTGCAGACCCTGCGGGTTCGAGAAATATGTAGACATGACCGAGACACTCGCCGGTCAATATCGAATAGCGGGACATGGATGTCCATATTAGATCCTACATATTCTACAAAGATCTTTAATCGGTTGAACCTCTATGTTAAGGATTCAATTAATCATGTATAACATTCCCTTTGTCCTTCGGTATGTTACTTGCCCGACATTCGATCGTTGGTATCTCTATACCTATTTGAATCTCGTTACCGGCAAGTTTCTTTAATCGTTACATAATACAAAATCTCGTTGCTAACTCTTTAGTCGCATTCCTTGCAAGGCTTGTTGTGCGGATGTATTACCGAGTGGGCCCCTAGATACCTCTTTATCATATGGAGTGACAAATCCTAGTCTTGATCCATGCTAACTCAATGAACAACTTTGGAGATACCTATAGAGCACCTTTATAGTCACCCATTTACGTTACGACGTTTGATACACACAAGGTATTCTTCCAATGTCAGTGAGTTACATGATCTCATGGTCATAGGAACATATACTTGACATGCAGAAAAACAGTAGCAATAAAATGACACGATCACATGCTACGTTCAGAGTTTGGGTCTTGTCCATCACATCATTCTCCTAATGATGTGGTCCCATTATCAAATGACAACACTTGTTTATGGCTAGGAAACCTTAACCATCTCTAATCAACGAGCTAGTCAACTAGAGGCTTACTAGGGACATTGTGTTTTCTATGTATCCACACATGTATCTGAGTTTCCATTCAATACAATTATAGCATGAATAATAAACGATTATCTTGAACAAGTAAATATAATACTAACTATTTCATTATTGCCTCTAGGGCATATTTCCAACAGTCTCCCACTTGCACTAGAGTCAATAATCTAGTTCACATCACTATGTGATTCACACCCAATAAAATCTGGGGTTTATCATGTTTTGCTTTTGAGAGAGGTTTTAGTCAACTGATCTGAACCTTTCAGATCCTTGTGTGCTTTACAAATCTCTATGTCATACTGTAGATGCTGCTACCATGCTCCATTTGGAACTATTCCAAAGGACTACTCCATTATACGAATCTGGTCTGCTACTCATAGTCCAAAAGTGAATGTGGTTGTTTCTAATGCATAACCCCAAAACGGTAGTGGTAATTCAATAAGAGACATCATAGTATGCACCATATCTAATACGACACGACTACGATGTTCGGACACACCATCATACTATGGTATTCCAGGTGGCATGAGTTGTGAAACAATTTCCACATTGTCTTAAATGTATACCAAACTCGCAACTCAGATATTCATCTCTACAATCACATCGTAGACATTTCATCCTCTTGTCAAGACGATCTTCAACTTCACTCTAAAATTGCTTGAACTTTTCAATAATTCAGACTCGTGATTCATCAAGCAAATACACGTGTATCTACTCAAATCATCTGTGAAGTAAGAACATAACGATATCCACTGCATGCCTCAACACTCATTGGACTCCATACATCAAAATGTATTATTTCCAGTAAGTAACTTGATCGTTCCGTCTCACTGGAAAACGAGGCCTTCAGTCATCTTGCCCATGTGGCATGATTTGCATGTCTCAATTGATTCAAAATCAAGTGAGTCCAAAATATCCATCTGCATGGAGTTTCTTCATGCGTTTACACCAATAGGCATGGTTCGCATGTCTCAAATGTTTCAAAAATGAGTTAGTCCAAAGACCCATCAGCATGGAGCTTCTTCATGCGTTTCACACCAATATGACTTAAGCGGCAGTGCCACAAGTAAGTGGTACTATCATTACTACTTTGTATCTTTTGGCATCAATATTGTGAACATGTGTATCACTATGATCGAGATTCAATAAACCATTCATATTTAGGTGCATGGCCATTGAAGGTATTACTCAAGTAAACAGAGTAACCATTATTCTATTTAAATGAATAACCGTATTGCAATAAACACGATCCAATCATGCTCATGCTCAACGCAAACACCAACCAACATTTAAGTTTAACACTAATCCTGAAGGTAGAGGGAGCGTGCGATGGTGATCTTATCAACCTTGGAAACACTTCCAACACACATCGTCACCTCGCCTTTAGCTAGTCTCCGTCTATTCCGTAGCTTTTATTTCGACTTACTAACATTTAGCAACTGAACCGGTATCTAATACCCAGGTGCTACTGGGAGTACTAGTAAAGTACACATCAATAACATGTATATCTAATATACTTCTATTGATGTTGCCAACTTTCTTATCTACCAAGTGTCTAGGGCAGTTCCGCCTCAGTGACCATTCCCCTCATCATAGAAGCACATAGTCTTGGGTTTGGGTTCAACCTTGGGTTTCTTCTTTGGAGTGACAACTGACTTGTCATTCTCGAAGTTTCCCTTCTTTCCCTTGCCCTTCTTGAAACTAGTGGTTTTACTAACCATCAATACTTGATGCTCCTTCTTGATTTCTACCTTCGCGGTGTCAAACATCGCGAATAGCTCAAGGACCATATTCTCCATCCCTGGTATGCTATAGTTCAGCAGAAGCTCAGTAGGTTAGTGGTAGTGACTTTGGAGAACTATGTCAATCACTATCTTATCTGAAAGATCAACTCCCACTTGATTCAAGTAATTGTAGCACCCAGACAATCTGAGCACATACTCAACGATTGAGTTTTTCTTCGTTACTTTGCGGACAAAGAATCTTGTCGGAGGTATTACACCTCTCAACACGGGCACGAGCCTGAAATCCTAATTTCAGGTCTGGGAACATCTCATATGTTCCGTGACGTTCAAAATGTTTTGGAGCCTCAATTTTAAGCCATAAATCAAGACGCACTGAACTATCATGTAGTCATCAAAACATGTATGTCAGATGTTTTCAACATCTACAGACGATGCTTGGGGTAGTTCACCGAGCAGTGCATTAAGGACATAAGCCTTCTGCGGAGTAATGAGGACAATCCTCAGTTTACGGACCCAGTCCGCATAATTGCTACAATCATCTTTCAACTTAATTTTCTCTAGGAACATATAAAAACAAACAGGGGAGCTACAACGCAAGCTAATCATCTACAACATAATTCACAAAGACATTTTGACTATGTTCATGATAATGAGTTCAATTAATCATATTACTTAAGAACTCCCATTCAAATTGACATCCCTCTAGTCATTCAAATGGTACATGATCCAAATTCACTAACCCAAGTTCGATCATCACGTGAGATGAGCTGGTTTCAATGGTGAAAATCTTCATGTTGATCATATCAACTATATGACTCATGTTTGACCTTTCGGTCTCTTGTGTTCCGAGGCCATGTATGTACATGGTAGGCTCGTCAAGTTTAACCCGAGTATTCCGCGTGTGCAAAACTATTTTGCACCCGTTGTATGTGAACACAGAGTCTATCACACACGATCATCACGTGATGTCTCGAAACGACGAACTGTCGCAATGGTGCACACTCAGGGAGAACACAATTTTATCTTAAATTTATAGTGAGGGATCACCTTATAATGCTACCGTCGTCCTAAGCAAAACAAGGTGCATAAAAGGATTAATATCACATGCAAATCATAAGCGATATGATATGGCCATGAACTTGTGCTTTTGATCTCCATCTTCAAAGCACCGACATGATCTCCATCTTCACCGGCACCACACCATGATCTCCATCATCATGATCTCCATCATTGTGTTGCCATCGAGGTTGTCGCGCCAACCATGCTTGTATGACTATTGCTACCGTTTAGCTATAAAGTAAAGCATCACCTAGCGCTTAATGAGTGACACAAAGGTCATACAATAATTAGAGACAACCCTATGGCTCCTGTCGGTTGCCGTAGCATCGACATGCAAGTCAATATTAACTATTAAAACATGATCATCTCATACATCAAATATATATCATCATGTCTTTGGCCATATCATATCACAACATACCCTGCAAAAACAAGTTAGACGTCCTCTAATTTGTTGTTGCATGTTTTACGTGGATGCTATGGGTATCTAGTAAGAATGCTTCTTACCTACGCAAAAACCACAACGGTCATATGCAAGTTGCTATTTAACCTTGTACAAGGACCACCTTTATCAAATCTGATTCAACTAAAGTAGGAGAGACACACACCCGCCAGCCATCTTTATGCAACAAGTTGCATGTCAATCGATGGAACCGGTCTCTCCTACGTGGATGTGTAAAGTTGGTCCGGACCGCTTCATGCCACAGTACCGTTGAACCAAGAAAATACTAAGGAGGGAAGCAATCTGAATATTAACACCCACAAACTCCTTTGTGTTCTACTCGTGATGCAATCTACGCATAGACCTAGCTCTGATACCACTGTTGGGGAACATTGCATGGGAAACAAAAATATTCCTGCGCACACATAAGATCTATCGATGGTGATGACCATCTATGAGAGGAGAGATCAGATCCACATACCATTGTAGATCGCTAAGCAGGAAGCGTTAAGAATCGTGGTTGATGTAGTCAAACGTCTTCACGATCCAAATCGCAAGCCGTCCCGCGATCCAATCATGATCTAGTGACGAACGGACGACACCTCCGCGTTCAGCACACGTGCAGCTCGATGACGATCTCCGCCTTATTGATCCAGCAAGAGAGACGAAGAGGAAGCTAAATTCTCCGGTAGCACGACGACATGACGGTGATGATGGTGGAGCTTCTCCGGCATGGCTTCACCGTGCCGTACCGAAATAACCTACGGGGTGTGCCAAAGTAGTGGAGGTAGAGGGGCTGCGCCGTGGCTTTAGGTGCAAAAAGCCTCTCTACCCTCCACTATATATAGGAGGGAGGGAGGGGTGGCGCCCTAGGGAAAACCCTAGGGTTCGGCCGGCGCACAAGGATGAGGGAGGAGTCCTCCTCCAAATCAGTTTGGTGGAGGAGTCCTCCTCCTAGTCGGCTTGGCCCACCTCCTCTCTCTTTCTCTCTTCGGCCGAAGTAGGCCCACTTGGGCTGGCTTCCCAGCCCACCAGGGGTGGTGCGCCACCCTTGGGCCTATTTGATCCCTCTCCGGGTGGGTGCCCCCTCCCGATGGAACCTCGGAACCCGTTCGTTACTCCCGGTACTTTACGGGTAATGCCCAAAATCTTTCTGGAAGCCAAATGCACCTTTACTATATATCAGTCTTCGTCTCCGGACCATTCCGAAACTCCTCGTGACGTCCGAGATCTCATCCTGGACTCCGAACAACATTTTCTTACCAACATCCATAATTCAACTATACTAAAACGTCACCGAACGTTAAGTGTGCAGACCCTACGGGTTCGAGAACTATGTAGACATGACCGAGACACTCTCCGGTCAATATCCAATAGCGGGACCTGGATGTCTATATTGGATCCTACATATTCTATGAAGATCTTTAATCGGTTGAACCTCTATGTCAAGGATTCAGTTAATCCTGTACAACATTTCGTTTGTCCTTCGATATGTTACTTGCCTGAGATTAGATCGTCAGTATCTCTATACCTATTTGAATCTCGTTACCGGCAAGTCTCTTTACTCGTTCCGTAATATAAAATCCCGTGGCCAATTCTTTAGTCACATTGCTTGCAAGGCTTGTTGTGATGTTGTATTACCGAGTGGGCCTCGAGATACCTCTCTGTCATACGGAGTGACAAATCGCAGTCTTGATCCATGCTAACTCAATGGACACCTTCGGAGATACGTGTAGAGCACCTTTATAGTCACCTAGTTACGTTGCGATGTTTGATACACATAAGGTATTCTTCCGGTGTCAGTGAGTTAGATGATCTCATGGTCATAGGAACATATACTTGACATGTAGAAAAACAGTAGCAATAAAATGACACGATCACATGCTACGTTCATAGTTTGGGTCTTGTCCATCACATCATCTCCTAATGATGTGATCCCGTTATCAAATGACAACACTTGTCTATGGCTAGGAAATCTTAATCATCTTTGATCAACGGGCTAGTCAACTAGAGGCTTACTAGGGACATTGTGTTGTCTATGTATCCACACATGTATCTGAGTTTCCATTCAATACAATTATAGCATGTATAATAAACTATTTTCTTAAACAAGGAAATATAATAACTATATTATCATTGCCTCTCGGGCATATTTTCAACAATTACCCATAGGGAGGTATTATGCTAACAAAAGTGGAAGAGAGAATTGACCCCCATACAGGACGATGTGACAAGGCACTTATTCACAACTTCTTCTCATCAGTCGATGTGCATAGAATTCTACAAATTCCTCTTCATGTGGAGGCCGTTGAATATTTTGTAGCTTGACAACATACAAGATCTGGGACCTTTTCCTGCGTCCGGCATACCATGTTGAATTTGAGCATCAGTTCGGGTGTTGGACTAGCCCAAGTAGTTCCTCATTAAATGGAGCTTGGAAAGATCTTTGGAAACTTCGTCTACCAGGGAAGATCAAACACTTTGGCTGGAAAGTGTTGAAGGGGGTTCTACCATGATATGGTGTCCTTGCTAATAGACATATTCCTCTTATCCTGCAATGTCCGATCTGTTCCATCTGATTAGAAGATATACAACATTGCTTGTTCACTTGTACCAGGGTGCACACAATTTGGACGGAGCTAGGGCTATCTGAGGAGATTGAACGGGTGGTTTGCGAGGACCGATCAGGTTCTATTAACCTTGACAGCCTAATCCAGTTCCAGTCGTCAATACATAACATTCCTATAGCTGAGCTCGCCCTTGTAGCAATGTGGTTTATTTGGCGGCAAAGGAGAATCTATACAAAAGGTGAAATAGTTCACATGCCTCAACAAGCAGCAATGATGATCCGGATGCTAGCAACAAATTTTTACGAGAGAACACTCCAAATCAGCCTACTCGCAAGCGAGATCATATATGGAAGAAGCATACGAAGGGAGCTGTTAAAATTAATGTTGATGCTTCTTTTCATGCGGATAGGTTCACGCGATCTTGTGGTCTAATTGCTCGCGACAACCACTGTAAGTTCCTAGGTGCAACGCATCTATTACCGCGGGTGGCCAGTGTTGACGTAGCAGAACTAATCACTATTCGATGTGGGTTAAATCTTGGAGCAAATCTAGGGTGTACGAAGTTGACAGTTGAGTCTGACTGTCTCAATGCACTTGAGGTCATCTGTGATCCAAACACATATATGGAAACAGGCGCGCCAATCATAGACGAGTGTACCCACTTGGGGCTGGAGTTTGCTAGTATCACTTTTGATCACTGTAGTAGAGAGGCCAATTCGGACGCGGATGCTTTAGTGAAACATTGTATTAGTTCTGGCAAGTATGAAGAAACTGTCATCCCTGACTTTATGCCTTACCATTATGTAAACGATCTGGCTATCATTTGATGAATAAAGTTTATGATGCTAAACAAAAGAACACATAAGCTCCCAGATGTAGTTTATCAAGATCACGAGTTATTCACAATATAAAAAATACCAGATACGTCTCTTCTTGAAAGATAAAAAAACACTAGATACACAGGTGGATTTAACAACTATAATACATTTAACAAAATAATTTCAGCCCGACGTTCATCATGTTTCCTCAAGACACACATTCCTACTACAATATTTTCTAATAAAATGATATATAAATGGTGGTAAGGCAGATTATATCATATTTGGCTGCCAGAATATAGAGACTGGCAAAGAGTAGTTGAAGCAACAAATATGAATATTTGTAAGGAATTACATAGCCGTGCATTGCAGGGTTTCGATCTTTCTTGCAGTCACTTGTGCTCTAGAAAACAATAAACGTAAACACAAAATTCTCATTTCTTGTATTTCTGTCGAAGGCACACATTTTGTCTATTATCTTTTTATATTTTCATTGTCATGTCAGTTCCGTAAGTCTTCAACGACAATACATTCAATAATATTTGTTGAAGTGGAAAATACAGATGTAGAAAACAATACCAAATATAACTATTAATGATTGAACCACAAAGAATGTTTTATAGAAATAACTAATGCGTGTCAAATCTGTAATAAAATATTTTAGTTTATTTTTAAAATAGAATTACATACAAAATAAATTGACAACATTGAAGTGACATGCTTCTTCCAGCTCCGGTGAGAGAATATTTTAGAAAATTTCCAACTTTTCACTGATTACATTCGATTATAGTGGGAAGTACCATAGATAATATGAGGCGATGATGCAGAAGCACATATGTGAATATATGACATTGTAGTAAGAAAAAAAGCAAACACTATATTGTCGGTTTTAAGCCATATGATGGGAAAAATAAAACGGTATGGGTACAAGTCATCAATGTTAATTTTCTCAAAGAAAATTCCAAAAATACATTTGGTGAAAAGGTAAATTTAAATAGGTGAGAAGAGGTGGAACAATGAAAACTGGAGATTAGTACCAAAGCATATGGCTTGACATTGCAGGACGAAGACTCTGGTTCTTCTGATCGTCCGTTGCAGACAACTAAATCTCTACCAATAAAAGTATACTAGTTATAAAATATGTATTGCAAAGTTCAGAATTATTTCTGAAGATACACATTTTAATATTTTCTATATAACCACTTATGCCGCGGAAATAACATAGGTAGATAAAACCATCAAGATGTAATAAAATAAAAAGTCTAACTGTGCAAATGCGCGGGTCACATTGTTTGTTTTTGTTGCAAACTCGAACTAGCTATGTTGATTCCTCTCACGCGAAGTGTCTATTTGGTTGGACAGATCAAAACAAGTCGATGGCTCGACGTCATTGCATATGTTGGCATTCGATCGGCGCTCCTCACGCGCGCCAGATCATTTTCGCATCTTGGCTAGCTGCATGCCATGGTACTGTATCTTGGCTAGCCAGTAACCGTCGCTGGCTGCTGATCTGTACGCTCCAACTCTCCAAGGAACTGTACTGCATTATTCATTCACATGGATATTATCTTTTTCTAAAGCATTATGAACATATATCATTTAATAAATTGCTACCATCTGGTCGAATCATGTACGGGTAATGGTGTGAAGGTGAGGATTCGATTTGGCCGCGTCATCTTCCATTCTAGTATATGGCCATGCGTGCATGCACGAATTGTCTTTTGCATTAGTTACTCGTGTGTTGCAAGGCCAAGTGGAATGGAATCAAATGATCATGAGAAGTGACCTTAACAGTGCACCCACATTGTTGTTCCAGATTTTGATGACTCCCTCTGTTCAAAAATAACTATTGGATTCAAGAAATGCAGTACAAAAGCTGATACGACATTATCTTTTTTTACGAAAGGAGGATCACCTGAAGCCTCTGCATCATTGTGGATACGAAATCACATGTTTGCATTTGTTTTCTTTAACGTAGAAGCCGACCTGAAAGAAGTTCATAATGTTAGAACGACAATCTGGACATCCAAGGCATGGGATAGAACTTGACGAGATCTTAAGCCGAGTGCACTCGGTGCGATCGATTAACCTCAAGATAACATTTGGTGCCTTTTTTTATTTTGTTTTGTGTTCAGAGTTGATATAGAAGGGTAAATTTTAGGGTTATATATATTTAGCTAATTAATATTCTCTTCATCCTAAAATAAGTGTCTCAAGTTTAGTATAAGAGCAACTTTAATGGGACAACCCATTTCGTTCACCGTCGTCAGTTTGGATCGGCGTGGAAAAAAAGGAAGCCCAATGCACCGACCCAAACTCAAATAGAGTCCGCTTCGCGTCCGCGCCGACGCACCTGCGGCCCAAATTTGCGCCCCAAATGCGTCGGCGCGGACACGGAACGGACGCCACACGCGCCTTCTCGGTGTCCGCCGCTTCCCCACCTGACGGTCGTCCAACTGCTCGTGGCCCACCTAGTCAACTTAAATTATGACCTTGGGCCTACTCGTCAGCGACGGCGGTCGTTTTTTTTAAGCCGATCGTGCGGCAGGGCCAGCCTCCGTCCCCATCTAGCCACACTCGCTCCCCCGTCGCCAGTAAACCATAGCCACCCCAGCCGTGCCAGATGGGGCTCTTCTCCGGCGCCGGCAGCAGCAAGGCCAAGGGCAAGTCCCCCGCCAATCCTTTTCCCTCAGAGTTCCTCCCACCTCCGCCGGTGCCAGCTCGCCGGCCGAGGCAGAGCGTCAACGTGCTAGTGCAACAGGCGGAGTGGCACTGACAGCACCGCGTGCCTCTCTCGTACCCCGATGACACCCTGTTGTACGACTCGCACCTGGATCCGGAGAGGATCCCAGTGCCGGCGGTGCCGCGGTCAGCTAGGGCGCACTCGGAGGAGGTGCGGCGCCAGCGGGCGCTCCTGACGCCAGACCAGTGTCGCGACCCCACCTACGCAACCGACTCGCCCAACTGGGCTAGCTGGTTTGCCTTCGAGCACGAGGAGGCGAGGCGACGCGCCGTTCGCGAAGTCGACCGCATTGTGCCACCACCCCGCTCGTCATCCGCGAGGAGGACCAGGCGACCCTTGCGGCGGCCTACCGGGAGAGCGAGGAGGATGAGCGGCACAGGGCGGCGGCGGTCGAGCAAGAGGAGGCGGCGTACGAGGCGGCTGATGACCCACAAGTATAGGGGATCAATCGTAGTCCTTTCGATAAGTAAGAGTGTCGAACCCAACTAGGAGCAGAAGGCTCTGATAAACGGATTTCAGCAAGGTAATAACTGCAAGCACTGAAAGTAGCGGTAACAAGTGATTGTGTAGCGAGGTGAAACGTAACAAGCAAAGAGTAACAAGTAGTAGCAATGGTGCAGCAAGTGGGCCAATCCCTTTTGTAGCAAGGGACAAGCCTGAACAAAGTCTTATAGGAGGAAAAACGCTCCCGAGGACACACGGGAATTTCTGTCATGCTAGTTTCATCATGTTCATATGATTCACGTTTGTTACTTTGATAGTTTGATATGTGGGTGGACCGACGCTTGGGTACTGCCCTTACTTGGACGAGCATCCCACTTATGATTAACCTCTCTCGCAAGCAGCCGCAACTACAAAAGAAGAATTAAGACAACATCTAACCATAGCATTAAACTAGTGGATCCAAATCAGCCCCTTACGAAGCAACGCATAGACTGGGGTTTAAGCTTTTGTCACTCCAGCAACCCATCATCTACTTACTACTCCCCAATGCCTTCCTCTAGGCCCAAATATGGTGAAGTGTTATGTAGTCGACGTTCACGTAACACCACTAGAGGAAAAGACAACATACAACATATCAAAATACCGAACGAATATCAAATTCACATGACTTTTATCAACATGACTTATCCCATGTCCTCAGGAACAAAAGTAACTACTCACAAAGCATAATCATAATCATCATCAGAGGTGTAATGAATAGCATCAAGGATCTTAACATAAACTCTTCCACCAAGTAATCCAACTAGCATCAACTACAAAGAGTAATCAACACTACTAGTAACCTTACAAGTACCAATCGGAGTCGCGAGACGAAGATTGGTTACAAGAGATGAACTAGGGATTGGAGAGGAGATGGTGCTGATGAAGATGTTGATGAAGATGCCTCCCCTCCGACGAGAGTTGTGTTTGTGATGACGATGGTGACGATTCCCCCCTCCGGGAGGGAAGTTTCCCCGACAGGATCATCCTGGCGGAGCTCTAGATTGGATCTGCTCAAGTTTCACCTCGTGGCGGCGGCGAAACTACGAAAAAGCTCCCGAATGATTTTTTCTGGACCAAAACCTTTCATATAGCAAAAGAGGGAGGCTAGTGGGCCATCAGGGAGCCCACAAGCCCCCACTCCGCCACCAGGGGGGTGGCGGTGGCAGGGTTTGTGGCGCCCTGGCAGCCCCCCTCCGATACTTCTTTAGCCCAGTATTTTTTATATAATCCCAAAAAAATCCACGTAACTTTTCAGGGCATTTGGAGATGTGCAGAATAGTGGACTAAGATTTGCTCCTTTTCCAGTCCAGAATTCCAGCTGCCTGAATTCTCCCTCTTCAAATAAACCTTGCAAAATAAGAGAGAAAAGGCATAAATATGGTACCACAAAGTAATATAACAGCCCATAAAGAAATAAATATCAACATGAAAGCATGATGCAAAATGGACGTATCAACTCCCCCAAGCTTAGACCTCGCTGTCCTCAAGCGAAAACCAAGTTCCATAAACATGTCCACATGTTTAGGGACGAAGGTGTCGATAAAACATAATATAGACATGAGGGCATCATGATCACACATAGAACATCAATACATCACAAAGATTCTTATGGGAAAGTAACAATTCCTTCACAAAGCAATGCATGAAGCAAAAAACCTTACCGAGAAGTAACCAACAATAATCCATAGTCATTGAAGCAATTGCAATTTATCACAACATCAGAAAGAGTCAAATAAGAGCTTGTAAGGCAAATCCACATACTCAATCATCTCTTTTGTTTTCCACAATTGTTACAACTCACGTGGTACTCATGGTGTCGAAGTTTCAGTTGGACACAGAGGAAGATAGGGGCTTATAGTTTTGCCTCCCAACGGCTTACCTCAAGGGTAAAGTCAACAATAATAAAGCATGAGTACTCAACTCCAAGTTGATATATGAATATAGATCTTTCCCAAACATGTGACGGTAGCCAAGACAAAGGCAAAAATAGGGAGTTGGTGAAGATCATCGTGACTCTTACAAGGGCAAAAAGTAATGGTACAAGATAGGCCCTTCGCAGAGGGAAGCAGAGGTTGTCATGCGCTTTTGAGGTTTGAATGCGTGTCCTCTTAGTGCGGAGGAATGCCACTTTATATTGCCTCCTGTGATAAAGAACTTTATTATGCAGTGTGTCGCTTTTATGTCTTCCTCATCACAGGTTCGTACAAAGCTTATTTTCCACACACTAATAGATCATACATATTAGAGAGCAATTTTTATTGCTTGCACCGATGACAACTTACTTGAAGGATCTTATTCAATCCATAGGTAGGTATGGTGGACTCTCATGGCAAAACTGGGTTGGAGGTTTATGGATGCACAAGTAGTATCTCTACTTGGTGCGGGAGTTTTGGCTAATATGAGGTGGAAGAAATCGTCACATGCTAAGGGATATCTAATCATATAACATTGTTTGGAACCAAGCAAACACAATTCATTATGTTGTCTTCCTTGTCCAACATCTACTCCTAAGCATGCAATAGTTTGGTGAGTGCTAACAATTGTAAAAAGTGTCTAAGATGATATATTTATATGTGAACCTCTCTTTCCTTATTACTTCTTATTAATTGCAACAATGACTGAGGTCTATGTTGATTTATTCTCAACAAGTTTCAATCATCATACGTGTCATAAGTGAAGTTATCACTTTCCATACGATCGTCTCATGATCTTTCATGCTATCGTTCTTTTCATACTTTTGATCATGGCACAAAGCAAAGCCCTTGACTAAGATACTCTTTATTATATAGCTCGTAAGCTTGATTACATCGGGGGAGAGGCAAAAGCAAAAGACTCAAACTAAACACTAAAGATTTATTCCTCTAAGAGAAGAAATAAAAACTGAAAATGAAAGAATTAAAACAAAGGTAAAAGCAAAAGATATAAAGGTGATACGATACCACGGAAACTCCCCCAAGCTTGGCAGAAGCCAAGGGGATTGCCCATACCAATGCTTAGTTGTCTTCCTTCGGTGGTGATGGTGGTGTTGTTGGAGCAGTCTTGAGCTTGTCTAATTTCCACTTGAGCAAAAAGTTCTGCTCCCTTAGATCGTCATTTTCTTCCTCAAGTTTCAACACTCTATGGCAAAGTTCCTGCTTACTCTCCTGCAAGAAACGAGAGGGGATAAATATGGTCTTAGGCTTCTTCCTAGAGTTGGAGAGGCTTGTCTTCTTGAACTCCACATGGGTGTTTGCAGGTTGAGGTAGAGGGGCCTCCTCTTCATCGGAACTCGGTTGTTCCTTCCCTTTGGGCTCATAGTCCTCTTCCTCATCCGTGGTCCAGCCATATGGTTCCAAGTCCCCATTAATCCTAGAGTTAGCACGATCATCGGCCACATAGATCTCTTCTTCTGAATCCTGAGAAGACATCTTGACCTAAATCTGCGGTAGACAACAAGCTCGAAACGAAAACAGAGGAAAATTGCGCGATACGGAGATCAAAACCTTCGGGCGAATATATATTGATATTTTCTAGACCAGAAGGAGTGCTCTCCAAGAAAACGGAGTTCGGGAGGCACACGAGGTGCCCACAAGCTTGTCCTCCGCCACCAGGGGGGTAGGGGGCGGTGGCAGGGCTTGTGGCCGCCTCGTGCGCTCTCTGGACTGCTTTTTATTTTTCTAATTTTCCAAAAATTCCAAAACGGAGGAAATTTCCTATTGGAAAAGCGTCGGAGTCCAATTTCTTTCCGAAACAGATACCTCTTCGTTTTCAGGGTCTGAAACAGGCTGATAAACATCCCTTATGTACTCCTCTGGAGTTATGACATTGATGATATTGGTCTCAACATTTATGGGAGTACCAGAGATGTAATGCTTGTTTCTTTGCCCATTTACCACTCTAGGAAAATTTCCTTCCGTGTTATTGATTTTGATGGCACCGGAACAATATACTTCCTCGATAACATAGGGACCTTCCATTTAGAGAGAAGCTTGCCTGCAAAGAATCTCAAACGAGAATTGTATAGCAAGACATAATCACCTACATTGAACTCTCGTTTCTGTATTCGTTTGTCGTGCCATCTCTTAACCTTTTCCTTGAACAACTTGGCATTCTCATATGCATGGGCCCTCCATTCATCTAACGAGCTAATATCAAACAACCGCTTCTCACCGGCAAGTTTGAAATCGAAGTTGAGCTCTTTGATTGCCCAATAAGCTTTGTGTTCCAGCTCAAGAGGTAAATGACAGGCCTTACCGTAAACCATTTTATACGGTGACATGCCCATGGGATTCTTATAAGCAGTCCTATAAGCCCATAGTGCATCGTCAAGTTTGCTAGACCAATTCTTTCGAGATCTATTGACGGTCTTTTGTAGGATCAATTTGATCTCCCTATTACTCAACTCCACTTGACCACTAGACTGAGGATGATAAGGAGATTCAACTCTATGGTTCACATCATACTTAGCGAGCATCTTGCGGAAAACACCATGAATGAAGTGTGAACCGCCATCGGTCATCAAATATCTAGGGACTCCAAATCTTGGGAAAATGACTTCTTTAAGCATCTTAATAGAGGTGTGGTGATTAGCATTTTTAGTGGGGATAGCTTCTACCCACTTAGTGACGTAATCCACAGCAACTAAGATGTGAGTGTACCCATTGGAACTTGGGAAGGGTCTTATATAATCAAAGCCCTAGATATCAAATGTATCAATGACAAGTCAATAGTTCATAGGCATTTCCTGACGCTTACTGATATTCCCTATTCTTTGGCATTCATCACAAGACAAGACAAACTTACAGACATCCTTGAAGAGAGTGGGCCAATAGAAACCTGATTGCAATACCTTATGGGCAGTTCTATCTCCAGCATGGTGTCCTCCGTAGGCTTCGGAATGACACTTCTGCAAGATCTGTCCCTGTTCATGTTCACGCACACAACGTCTAATAACACCATCTACTCCGTCCTTATAAAGGTGAGGATCATCCCAAAAGTAGTGTCTCAAATCAAAGAAGAATTTCTTCTTTTGCTGATAGGTGAAACTGGGTGGTATGTATTTGGCTACGATATAATTTGCATAATCGGCATACCACGGTGCACTATGTGAAGTGCGGATGACATTTAATTGCTCATTAGTAAAGCTGTCATCAATAGGTAGTGGGTCATCAAGGACATTCTCTAGCCTAGAGAAGTTATTTGCTACGGGGTTATCAGCACCCTTTCGGTCAACGACGTGCAAATCAAATTCCTGTACCAGGAGAACCCATCTGATCAGCCTAGGCTTAGCATCCTTCTTCTCCATAAGGTACTTAATAGCAGCATGATCAGAGTGAATAGTGACTTTTGAGTCAACTATATAAGATCTGAACTTTTCACATGCAAACACGACTGCTAAAAATTCCTTCTCCGTAGTGGCATAGTTTCTTTGGGCACTGTCTAGTGTTTTATTAGCCTAGTGAATGACATTCAACTTCTTGTCAACTCTTTGTCCTAGAACAACACCAACAGCATAATCACTAGCGTCACACATGATTTCAAAGGGCAAGTTCTAGTTAGGTGGTTGAACAATAGGTGCGGTTATCAAAGCCTTCTTCAGTATTTCAAAGGCTTCCTCACAATCCTCATCAAAAACAAAAGGAACATCCTTCTGCAAGAGGTTGGTAAGAGGCCTAGAAATCTTAGAGAAGTCTTTAATGAACTTTCTATAGAAACCAGCATGACCTAGGAAACTTCGTATGTCTCTGATATGTGTGGGGCAAGGCATTTTCTCAATTGCATCAACCTTAGCCTTATCAACTTCAATGCCTCTCTCAGAAATTTTGTGTCCTAAGACGATACCTTCATTAACCATAAAGTGGCACTTCTCCCAATTGAAGACGAGGTTGGTATCTCCGCATCTCTGTAAGACTCCATCAAGGTTGCTGAGGCAATCATCAAAGGAAGACCCGTAAACGGAGAAGTCATCCATGAAAACCTCGACAATCTTTTCACAAAAGTCAGAGAATATAGCCATCATACATCTTTGGAAGGTGGCAGGTGGATTGCATAAGCCAAAAGGCATACGTCTATAGGCAAAGGTACCGAAGGGGCAGGTGAAAGTAGTTTTCTCTTGATCAGATTGTGCAACAGGTATTTGCGAGAAACCTGAATAACCATCTAGAAAGCATAAGTGTGTGTGCTTTGATAGCCTTTCTAGCATTTGGTCGATAAACGACAAAGGATAATGATCTTTCCTGGTTGCCTTGTTTAGTTTCCGGAAGTCTATCACCATCCTATAGCCGGTAATAATCCTTTGTGGGATTAGTTCCTCCTTATTATTAGGAACGACGGTGATACCTCCCTTCTTAGGTATGCAATGTACTGGACTTACCCAATCACTACGAGCAATAGGATAAATGATTCCTGCTTCCAGAAGCTTTAATATTTCTTTTCTAACGACCTCTTTCATCTTAGGATTCAATCTCCTTTGATGATCACCAACTCGTTTGAAGTCAGGATCGGTTTTAACCTTGTGCTGACATAGAGTAGGACTAATACCCTTAAGATCATCAAGAGTATATCCAATAGCAGCACGGTGCTTCCTTAGAGTTCTTAGTAACTTCTTCTCTTCGTGCTCTGAAAGGAGGGCACTAATAATGACATGATATATCTCCTTCTCATCAAGATAGGCATACTTAAGAGTATCAGACAACTGTTTAAGCTCGAACACAGGATCACCCTTTGGTGGGGGAGGATCCCCAAGAAGTTCAACAGGCAGATTATTCTTGAGAATAGGATATTGTTCTAAGACAATTTTATCTATCTCATCTCTCTCCTCCATATGCATATCATTTTCATGCTCAAGAAGATATTGCTCTAAAGGATCCGTAGGAGGTACGGAAATAGAGGCAAGAGCAATAATTTCATCTCTACCAGACGACTCTCTTTCATGGGTTGTCTTCCAAACTTGGAGAAGTTAAATTCATGAGACACACCCTCGAAACTAACTGTGACAGTCTGGTTAATGCAATCAATGTGAGCATCGACAGTGTTGAGAAAGGGTCTACCAAATATGATGGGACAAAAGCTATCTTGTGCAGTACCAAGGACGAGGAAATCAGTAGGATACTTCGTCTTACCACACAGGACTTATATGTCTCTCACAATTCCCAGAGGGCAGATAGTGTCTCTATTAGCTAGCGTAATAGTGACATCAATGGGTTCTAGCTCAGCAGGTGCAATCTCATCTTTGATTTCATCATATAAGGAACGGGGTATTGCACTAACACTAGCACCCATATCACATAAACCATGGTAACAGTGATCTCCTATCTTGACAGAAACAACGGGCAGGCCAACTACAGGTCCGTATTTGTCTTTCGCGTGAGGTTTAGCAATTCTAGCGGAGTCCTCGCATAATTTGATAACATGCCCATCTATGTCTTCGGCTAAGAGATCTTTGATAATAGCAACACTAGGTTCAACTCTAATCTCCTCAGGGGGTGCAAGTGGTCTAATGTAACCCCTATGTATCACAGTTGGAGCTTTAGAATAATCCTTTATCCTAGCAGGGTATGGTGGTTTCTCAGTGTAAGCGCAAGGAACAACATGATCACTAAAAACAATGACTTTCTCCTCAACTAGATTGGTTTTGGCTATGTTGCTTTCTACAGGAGGATGATATTTAAACCACTTCTCTTTGGAAGATCAACATGAGCAGCAAAAGATTCACATAGAGAAGCTACTATCTCAGAGTCAAGTCCATACTTAGCGCTAAAATCTCTATAAGTGTTTGTCTTAACAAAAGATTTAACGCAATCAAACTGGAAATTCATACATGACTCCTTACCTTCTTCCAGCTCCCAATCTTCAGAGTTGCGTTTGATTCTCTCCAATAAATTCCACTTGTGATCAATATCCTTCTTCATAAAAGAACCGGTACAAGAAGTGACAAGCATGGTACGATCTTCATGAGAAAGCTGAGCATAAAAGTTTTGAGTGATGATTTATCTCGAGAGCTCATGATTGGGGCATGAATATAGCATTTATTTAAGCCTCCCCCAAGCTTGAGCTATGCTTTCCCTGTCACGAGGCCAAAAAGTTATAAATAAAGTTCCGATCACGATGTACTAAATGCATAGGATAGAACTTTTGATGAAATTCCAATTTCAACCGATTATAGCCCCATGATCCAGTATCATCACATAACCTATACCATGTCAAGGCCTTATCCTTCAAATATAAAGGAAAGACTTTCTTCTTTACCTCATCCTCGGGCAAAACCGCAAGCTTAAATAAACCACAAACTTCATCTACATAGATCAGATGCAAGTCTGGATGTGAAGATCCATCTCCTGTAAAAGGATTAGCCAGCAGTTGCTCAAGCATACCCGAAGGAATTTCATAAAAGATATTTTCAGTAGGTACCCTAGGTTGAGGAACAACTCCTCGTGCTTCCGTTCGTGGAGAAGATACCCCGAACAAACTCCTCAAAGGAACAGTTTCCATAGTGACAAGTGACAATAAATTTCAGCACAGTATAAAAATGTTTCCTTACCAATTTCCACTTACCAAAGGCGCTTCACTCCCCGGCAACGGCGCCAGAAAAGAGTCTTGATGACCCACAAGTATAGGGGATCAATCGTAGTCCTTTCAATAAGTAAGAGTGTCGAACCCAACGATGAGCACAAGGCTCTGATAAACGGATTTCAGCAAGGTAATAACTGCAAGCACTGAAAGTAGCGGTAACAAGTGATTGTGTAGCGAGGTGAAACGTAACAAGAAAAGAGTAACAAGTAACAAGTAGTAGCAATGGTGCAGCAAGTGGCCCAATCCCTTTTATAGCAAGGGACAAGCCTGAACAAAGTCTTATAGGAGGAAAAACGCTCCCGAGGACACATGGGAATATCTGTCATGCTAATTTCATCATGTTCATATGATTCGCGTTCGTTACTTTGATAGTTTGATATGTGGGTGGACCGGCGCTTGGGTACTGCCCTTACTTGGACAAGCATCCCACTTATGATTAACCTCTGTCGCAAGCATTCACAACTACAAAAGAAGAATTAAGACAACGTCTAACCATAGCATTAAACTAGTGGATCCAAATCAGCCCCTTCCGAAGCAACGCATAGACTGGGGTTTAAGCTTCTGTCACTCCAGCAACCCATCATCTACTTACTAGTCCCCAATGCCTTCCTCTAGGCCAAAATATGGTGAAGTGTTATGTACTCGACGTTCACATAACACCAATAGAGGAAAAGACAACATACAACATATCAAAATATCGAACGAATATCAAATTCACATGACTATTATCAGCATGACTTATCCCATGTCCTCAGGAACAAAAGTAACTACTCACAAAGCATAATCATAATCATGATCAGAGGTGTAATGAATAGCATCCAGGATCTGAACATAAACTCTTCCACCAAGTAATCCAACTAGCATCAACTACAAAGAGTAATCAACACTACTAGTAACCTTACGAGTACCAATCGGAGTCGCGAGACAAAGATTGGTTACAAGAGATGAACTAGGGATTGGAGAGGAGATGGTGCTGATGAAGATGTCTCCCCTCCGACGAGAGGAGTGTTGGTGATGACGATGGCGACGATTTCCCCCTCCGGGAGGGAAGTTTTCCCGGCAGGATCGTCCTGGTGGAGCTCTAGATTGGATCTGCTCAAGTTCCGCCTCGTGGCGGCAGCGAAACCACGAAAAAGCTCTCGAATGATTTTTTTTCTGGACCAAAACCCTTCATATAGCAAAAGAGGGGGGCTAGTGGGCCGTCAGGGAGCCCACAAGCCCCCACTCCGCCACCAGGGGGTGGCGGTGGCAGGGCTTGTGGTGCCCTGGCAGCTGCCTTCGGTACTTCTTTCGCCCAGTATTTTTTATATAATTCCAAAAAAATCCACGTAACTTTTCAGGGCATTTGGAGATGTGCAGAATAGTGGACTAAGATTTGCTCATTTTCCAGTCCAGAATTCCAGCTGCCTGAATTCTCCCTCTTCAAATAAACCTTGCAAAATATGAGAGAAAAGACATAAATATGGTACCACGAAGTAATATAACAGTCCATAAAGCAATAAATATCAACATGAAAGCATGATGCGAAATGGACGTATCAGCGGCCATGGCGCATGCCATGGCCCTCTCCGCAGGGGGAGACTGCGTCCTGCCGCCGGTGACCCCGTCGTCCCGTGTCAAAGCCGCTCCAGAGCCGGAGCCGGAGCTGTCCCCCATCGAGCGCTATTCCTGGACGAGAGTAGTGCGCGAGTGGGTCAGCGCGCCACCGGTCTGGGTTGGGGCAACACCGGCGCAGGAGACGGCGTACCTCGAACATTGGCGCCAACGATAGTTGGCCGAGGAGCGCCGCCACGACGAGTATCTCGAGATGCTTGAGCGCGATACCAAGGAGGAGCTGCGCAAGGCCGAGGAGGAGGCGCGCCAGGCCGCGGCGGCACATGCAGTAGCACAGCTCGTGGCGACACAACCCGCGCCCGACATGAACGCCCTCTAGAACACAGTGTTCCCCTCGGCCGGCCCTGGCGAACCCCGAGGACGATGACGACGTCTAGGGCAGCGCACCGCCTCGTAGTTAGTTTATTTTTAATTTTCTTAAATGCAAATGTGGACACGTGGATTCTTGCTGGCATTTGTGGCCGGCTTTAATGTTTAATTAATGTTGTTTTTATTTTAAATATGCATGCATTCTTCTTTTTTTCTTGCATCATCAAAATGAATCGGGCCAGCGTTAGAGCATGCGCCGACCCAAACGTAGAAGCGGACATTCGTATCCGCATGACCAACCCAAACGGATAAAAAAATGAACAAAATCGTCGTTCGTTTAAATCAGCCCGTTGAAGTTGATCCAACTTTTTACTAGAGATAATATAATATTGAGCGAAAATGGCATTTGGTGGCCAGGCTCACTGGAGGCCGGTATCACACGCGTCCGTTTCTGTCCAGATCAGCGCCAGCCACGTATTCCTTCTCTATATTTCCGCATCGAGCCCTTTACACGGGACTGTATTCCTCTTTAACAAACAGTGGTATCCCATGTAGACGAGTTTGTCCCGCATCGCGACACATGTTCGAGAGGCAAGCAGATTATGGACTTAAATTTGTCAACAACCGTAACGTCAAGACCCCGCTAAGCAGAACATCATGAATAGCTACTTGTTCTATTCCCCTAGCTTAATTCAAACACACGCACACATAACATTAAAGTAAAACAGTTTTCCATGTGCATAATACAAACAGCTACATGTCACAATTCCACCGCATTATTGTCGTCCACACAGACAACACAAACCAGATGTCTTTGAGGCACTTACACGTTGAACTAGACACTGAAGTTATACATGTTCATCACATGCAAATCTAGGCAAAGCGACAAGTAATCAACGAGCGCAGATTGACTGAAACTGCAGAAAGCATCATGACAGTAAACATGTCAATAAGCCTCTTTTATCATTCAGACACATCATTTTTAGAACATCTTCAGCCGCGTCCCCAACAAGTTCTCCCCCCTTTCTCATCAGCAAGTTCATTTGAGTGGGTCATTCTTAGAGTATCTACATGGGTCTTTCTCATCAGCAAGTTCATTTGACGTGGGTCATTCTTAGAGCATCTACACGGGTCTTTTGAATCGGAAGAAATCCAATAGTGACCATGTACCAGCCCCATGAATGGAAGCCAGGACTGATCTCACTCGTTCCACTCCCCCTAAGGCCTTGTTCGGTTGCAACGAATTTGAAGGGGATTAGAGTGGATTGGGGAGGATTAAATCCCGTGTAAGTCAAAATCCACCTCAATCCCCTCCAATCCCCTTGTGGTGGGGATTAACCGAACAAGTCCTAAGGAGGAGTTTGGCTACAGAAATGGTAACGACAACGGTAACGTAATCAGATCACAATGTTTAAGGAGGTGTAATAAGTTACTTTCGAGTTTGTTTGGTTTATGTTTAGGTAAAGGAGTCGATTACCATGATTGTACTCTTCTTGCTCGTCCCTGCTGCTCACCAGCCGCCATCCTTCCCCTGTAGATGGCCTGCTCTTGCTTGTCCCCAACCAACGAGGATAAAAAAGGCCATTGTTCGTCCCCGAAGTCAAGCGCTGCCTTCCATCCACGAGACCACGCCCGCCGACCGTTTGGATCTTGTGCACCGCCGACCACTTGGATCTTGTGCCCCGCCAGCCGTCCACAAAATCAAGTGCGGTCGGCCGTTCCCGAGATCAAGCGTCGCCGGCCGCCTCCAATGTCAAGCACCGCCAGCCCTTCCCGAACAAAAACGTCGTCGGCTACTCCGAACTCGACGGAGAGCAGGCAACAGCTGACTAGGAGGTGTAGGTCGCGATGGTGGGAGTGCGCCCGGGGGAGGGAGGAGGGACGATTTTAAGGCCCCCCCCCCCCCCAACGATCTGGTCATCCTAGCGGTTAGTTAGGAAGGGCACTGTTTTTTGTATGCAAATCTTATCTTATCCTATCTTACCTACTAATAAAGCAAATAGTGCTTCTTCCGTATGTCGTCCAAATTGCCCTTAAAGTTGACTAAAATTACCCACCAATGCCACATATAAGTCATAAAAAACGTTTCAAACAGGAAAATCTCCGGACTGGGCCGGCCCATGTAGGCACCTCCTATATTACGCTCTGGGCGTTGGAAAAAGATGAAGCACACCTGTTTGGGCCGGCCCATGTAGGCACCTCCTATATTACGCTCTGGGCGTTGGAAAAGATGCAGCACACTTGGCTGGGCTAGCCCATGCGTAGGCGCCTGTTTTTTTAGTTTAGTTTTTTTATTTTTCTTTTCAGTTCCATTTTGTTTTTTGACTTTAAATAATTTAGAACTTCAAACAACTTTTCTTAATTTTAAGAAACTGAGAATTTCGTAATAAAATATACAAAAAAACATTTTTTTTTAGAATTCAAAAACTACTCAGGAGTTTTGAAGAATGTTTGCATATAAAAAAATGTTTAAACTTTGAGAAAATGTCCATAAAATAAAAAAGTCAACGATTTTAAACAAAAGTCCGTGTAAAAAATCTTAAAAACAGTTCGTGCCTTTGTTTTTAGTCTCATTTTTTATTTTCATTTTTCTGTTCCATTTTTTAGTTTAAATAATTTAGAACTTTGAAAACCTTTTGCAATTTATAAAGCTGGGAATTTTAAATTAAAAGTTTGAAGAAAATAAAAAATGTTTGTGAATTCAAAAAAATGCTCATATTCGCATATTCAGAAAAATGTTCATAATTTTGAGAACAATGTTGGTGAAAACAATAAAAGTCCATGATTTTGAAAAAAGTTTGTGTGTTATTTTTTGAGTGCAATTGAAAAAAATGTTTGCTAATTTAAAAAATGTTCATGCATTTCAAGAAATGTCCTAAAATTTTAAAGACACAATATGGTCAGCACCATTAAGATTATAATTGTTTTTCTCCCGTTGCAACACACGGGTCATTTTGCTAGTATTATATACATGTCTTTCCCCCTTGCTCTCATAGGTACATACGCGCACGAGGAGGACCAAAACTGGAGGACGTCTTGATGGGAAGTAAATTGCCAAAAACTACCACATTTCGCGCAACCGTGTCCAGTAGTTGTCATTTTACGATTTTGTGCGGAAAACTATCAAAATTTTGCTAATCCGTTGCTAAAAACTACCAAGATTTGTAACTGCCCGTTTTAGCTCGTTTAATCGTTTTTCAGACAAGCCGTACCCACATGTCAGCCTGCATGCCGGACTCGAGCAGGTCCTGCATGCCGCGCCCTGCCGCGTACATCGGCTTCTCCTGCGCCGCCCGGAGACCTACGAAGCACCGATACTTCAAAAATTTGTGTATCGCCGTTCAGTACTTCACCGATACTCCGATACTTCAGATACGCCTTTGATACGGGTATCCCCGAAGTATCGTCATTTTCAATTTAAAAGAAATGACGATACATGTATCCTCAAAGTATCGCCGTTGTGTATTGTGCATGTCTTGATGTATCGTTGATCTGTTCATATAGGTAGTGCACGTGGACTGTACTAATGTACTAGTTGGATAAAAATGCTTTGTTAAGGATGTTACTTGTGCAATTCATTATTTGGCTCACTCGTGCAATCTAAAGTTGCTCTTTATATATGTTTGTCATTTGACAATCTCAAGTTTTTAATTTTAAAAGATTTATTAATTTTATATTGTCATGTTAATAGATATTACAGTCTAAATCGTACTGTGATAGTCTATGACCGTGGTCGTATTATTCATTGATGATAGTGAAATTTTAAAATGAGAAACAATAAGGTATGAAAGTAATTAGACAACCAGTGGGTCGGTATTTTGTTATCATCTCATACATTTATTATGTTAGTTTTTATTGCATGTTATTTTATCATTATTTATATATACTTATCGTATCGCCGAATTGCTGTTTTTAAAAATTGCCGTATCCCGTATCGCCGTATCAGTGTCGCCGTATCAGTGCTTCGTAGCTGGAGACCACCCTCAGCACCTGCCGCGGCCCCCTGCCGCCGCCGCCGCCGCCGCCGCCGCTGGGCTTCTTGTTGGTGAGGAAGGAGTTGTTGGAGCCGCGGGAGGAGGAGTAGCGGGACAGGGCGAGGCGGGAGGCCTCCTGGTCGTGCTCGTGGCGGTCGGCGCCGGCGTCGTCGCTGCGGAGCGGGGTGGCGTAGGCGGCCTCGGGGACAACCAGCTCTCCTACGTCAACGGGGACACCAAGATCCTCTCCATCGAGCGCCCGCTTCGCTTCCCCGACTTCGCCGCCCGCCTCGCCGGCCTCGCAGCCGCCCGCGGCGACCTCTGCGTCAAGTACCAGCTCCCCGGCGAGGACCTCGACGCGCTCGTCTCCGTCACCAACGACGAGGACCTCGAGCACCTCGTCATCGAGTACGACCGCTTCCACCTCTTCCGCGCCGCGCCGGGATCTGGCGGGTCGTCGAGGGGCGGCTCCACGCCCAGGCTCCGGGTCTTCCTCTTCCCCGTCCAGCCCCCGTCGCGCCCGCCCTCCCCGCCCAAGCAGTTGGAGCAGCGCGAGTGGTACCTTGACCTCAAGTCCGCCAGCCCGGCTCCGCTGCCGCAGGCCTTACCGCCGCCGCAGCAGCAGAACCAGCAGATGAAGCAGGAGGCGGCGCCCGTCGAGTCGCCCCCTCCAGCGGCGCCCATGGCCGTGCCCCAGTCGGTGGTGATGGCCTCCAAGACGGGCCCCGACTACCTCTTCGGCTTCGACTACGGCGGCCTCGAGGAACGGGGAGAGGATGAGCGCCGTGGACTCGGACGCCGTGTTGCTCAGGACGCCGGAGAAGAAGAGGAGGGCGCTCACATCCGACGGAGACAGTGAGTGGGCAGCTGACATGTGGGTCCGGCTTGTCAGAAAAACGATTAAACGAGCTAAAACGGACAGTTATAAATCTTGGTAGTTTTTAGCAACGGATTAGCGAAATTTTAATAGTTTTTCGTACAAAATCGTAAAGTGGTAGCTAGTGGACACGGTTGCGAGAAATGTGGTAATTTTTGACAATTTACTCCTTGGTGGGACCGTGGGAGTTTGGATTAGCAATGCATTAGCAATATCCTACGCCTATACAGTCCAATGCATTAGGAATATCCTACACCTGAGTACCACTACGTGCAGCAGCCGTGCAAGTTGGAATTGGCAGCCCGTACGCACGCACGCAGCGACGCGATTTACGCACCGGAGGCTGTATGTACGCACGCACGCATCGATGCGATTTACGCACCTGCAGTTGGCAAAGGCAGCTGCGCACATGTTTCTCTTTTTTGTGTTTTCAATCTACTCGCTGCCGCCGCCGGCTTATATCCTTCTGATCTAACTAGTAAAAGGAACCGTGTGTTGCACCGGGTGTATAAAAAATATATATATGCTTAGACAGTTGAAAAAAACTACCAAAAAAATTCGTGTGTTGCAACAGATGTATAGACAACATATTGTTAATAAAGATCTCCATGCACACCAAACAACATTGTGTGACTTTTTTACCATTATAAAACACATTTTGATTTTTGATTTTTTTCTTCATCTTTTTCACGAAGCTAAAAAGTTCAAAGTATCTGTGCATCAATTATTTTAATATGTATTCCTTCAGCCCCTTCATTTTTTTACCATGCACATCATTTTCCTTTTTCTGTCACCTCGTGTCCATTTTTCCTTTATTTCTTCTCTGTCACCATTCCTTATTTCCTTTTTATTAAACCTTACAAAAAGGTATCTACACGGTCAACATAGAGTGACCGCAAGGGGTTGGGGTTGGGGGAGGCAATCAAGGGGGAAGTGGGTCATGGCCAATCAAAGAAGATTATGTGTATCTGAGTTGGTGTTCACATATAAACAGTTCAACGGCACTCCACATATAAGGTGTTGAAGGGGCAACTTCAGAAAAGACAATCCCTGGTTTTCAGTTCTTCTGGGTTGCAGAGCACGCAGTTCGAATCCTCAGTGACATTAAATGTTATGCCTAAGAAGCATGCGAGTGGTGCTGGGTCTATCATTCTGGAGAAGCCATGCAAAGGCCTTAAGCTTGCAAGTGCATTTGCAGGTCCGAATCCGCTTTATAGGTGTGAGCCTCGAGGAAAAGGAAGAATAGCCCCGTAGATGGTGCAAATGCCATTGCTTTCCTTAGATAAACATGATGGTCGAGGAGGAGCTGTTGGAGATCGTATGTTCATCAACGGCTAGAAATTGGGGGGGGGGGGGAGTGCGCTTGCTTATTTGATGATTGCGTGTTGCAAAAAGGCTATTCTGTCATGCAGTATTAAATGCACTCTATTTGGTTTACAGTCCCGTGCGTTGCAACGGTAAATAAAAATATTACGTCGTAGCCAAATAACTATGGCTCAACATCCTGACATATGAGCGTTCTCTACTTTTGTATTTTACCACGATGGCCCATCATATTACCACTTATTTTTTTTGCCATCCTCGTTGATGATGGCCCTGGTGTCCATGTTATCAAAATTTTGTAACATTTTATAAAACTCCACACACATTTTCTTTGAATTCAAGGATATGTTTTGAATACATCACCATTTTCAAAATCTTGAATGTTTTACATTGGATGAATATATTTTTCGAAATTGTGAATTCTTTTACGATATCGGGACAGTTCTTTAAAATCATCAACATTTTTTAGTCCGTGAACATTTTATGTTTTCCTGAAATTTTATTTAAATTACCAAACATTTTATGATTTCATGATTCATTTTTCCAAAACTCAAAACCTTTTAAATACAGATTTTTGAAAAATTATGAATTAATTTACAGAAGAAAAATAAATTGAAATAAGAAACATTTTATATTTTCCAGAATATATTTGTCGAAATTGTGAATTTTTTTATAATATGCAAACTGTTTTTTGAAAATCATAAACAATTTTGAATTCCGCAAACAATTTATGATTTCCTGATCCTTCTTTTGAATTTCTAGACATTTTATGATTTCTTGAACATTTTTTCTATGTTTTGAATACATGATCATTTTCAAATCATGAATGTTCTATATTTTCTGAATATATTTTTGAAAATTGTGGATTCTTTTATAATATGCAAACATTTTTTCAAAACTCGAAACTATTAAAATTGGAATATTGAAAAGTTCCGAATTAAATAAAAGAATATATTTTTGAAAATTGTGGATTCTTTTATAATATGCAAACAGTTTTTCAAAACTCAAAACTTTTAAAATTGGAATTTTGAAAAGTTCCGAATTAATTAAAAGAAGGCAACAAACGAATTGAAATAATAAAACAGAAAATCCGATGAAAAAGGTGTTGTTCAGGAATCGAACCTGGGATTCCTGGATGGAGTAGCGGTGTTGTTCAGGAATCGAACCTAGGATTCCTGGATGGAGTAGCGGCACTAAAGACAATAGGCCAAGCTAGCTGTTGTTGCTTTTGAAGGTCTCGCCTCTCCTTTTAAGTACTGATACGGACGGTGACTTTGACAGATTTGAAAATCGAATCGTTTCCTCCACTTATGGATGACATAGTGGGTAATTTAATATAACATTAGGGGTAACTTTAATGACGTACCACAGAAGCAATAGGTGCTTTATTAATAGGTAAAGATTTCTTTATCAACAGTTGAGAAATTCGTCTGACCATCCCGAGAGGCCGAGACCCCGATGGCCAACGGCCAGACTTGCATTCGATCCGCTCATCTCGGCTTCGGCCAGACCCACATGGATACGGCTCAGCAATCAAACATGAAGAAAGGTCGATTTTTCAGGATTAGATTAATTTCTATTTTAAAATTTAATTATAGGAGTATAGACATTAACAGATAATTATATTTTTGTGATTGTTCAATTGTGTTCGTGTAGATATGAAGAGAAAGAGAGCTGAATCAGTCCGTATTTTATTCAAGCCAATTGGTTCAAGCAGTCAGCAATGCGAACATCATGCTAATACAAATAATATGCAACCTAGCAAAGATAATGACCCTAGTTGTGCCGAAGGTGATGCTCAAACTAGTCAAGATGTGCCAAAAGTTACAGAAGAAGCTACAATTATAACGATAAAGTATGATCGATACCCAGGGAGACGCCCTCAAATTTGGCAACTCCCTCCGAAAAAGCAAGATGATGCTAGGCGTTTTTATATATCTGAGGGGGCCTATCAACCGGAATTAGAAAATTTTGAATTTAATGAAACAAGTGTTGTTCATCGGCGATTCCAACAAAATTGATACACAAACTTTTGGTGGTTGGGATATTCAACTCATACAAAATGTGCCTATTGCTTCCCTTGTTTTCTCTTTTCAAAGAAGTGAGTTGGGAAGTGTGGTTCAGACACATTCACCGTGAAAGGATTTGATAAATGGAAAAAGGTCAACAATGGAAAAGAATGTGCTTTTCTCAAACATATGGGCAATACTCCTAGCTCGGCTCATAATTTTGCAGTTCGGTGTTATGAAAACCTGAAGAGGTATCCAACTCATATTGACACGGTGATTAAAAAGCAAACTAAACAACTGGTTCTGGATGCAAGGTTGAGGCTTAAGACTTCTATCGATGCCATGAGGTAAGCAATAAACATTTAATTCAAACCAATTTTCTTAATACATTATATCTAATAATTATTCCTTATTGATTGCATCAGGTGGTTAATGTTTCAAGCATGTCCATTTAGAGGCAATGATGAATCTAAGAATTCCAAGAATCAAGGTAATTTCAAGGAAATGATTAAGCTTTTGGCTTCCTATAATATGGAGGTACAAGAAGTAGTACAGAATGCTCCTAAAAATGCAAAGTACACCTCATCAACTATTCAGAAGGAAATTGCTGGCATAATTTCACGAAAAGTGCAAACCTCAATTAAATGAGAAATAGGTAATAGCAAATTTGCAATATTGGTTGATGAATGTAGGGATGAGTCTAAAAAAGAGCAGATGGCAATAGTTCTTCGGTTTGTGAACATAGAAGGATTGATAAGGGAGCGGTTTTTCGATCTTATTCATGTGAGTGACACTTGTGCTTTGACTCTCAAGAATACAATCATTGCTGTCCTAGTTGATAATGGGTTGAATGTGCAAGATATTAGAGGCCAAGGCTAGGATGGAGCAAGCAACATGAGAGGGGAGTGGAATGGGCTAAAGGCTCTAATTCTCCAAGAGTGTCCTTATGCTTATTATATCCATTGTCTAGCTCATCAACTCCAATTGGCTTTGGTTGCCGCTTAAAGGGAGGTAAATGAGGTTCACAGTTTCTTCCAGCATGCAAACTTTGTTGTAAATACAGTTAGTGCATCTCCCAAACGGAATGATGAGTTACTAGAGAACTAGGCAGCTGAAATTGCTAGAGAAATTGAATTAGGAGAGCTTGACACCGGAAGAGGCGCTAATAAAATAGGATCTTTACAAAGGGCTGGGGACACGAGATGGAGTTCGCACTATAAGTCAATCAAGAGTTTGCACAAGATGTTTGCTGCAACTGTTTCAGTTCTAAGAAGTGTAGCAACTAATCGGTCGGCTACAAGGAATTCAAGAGGGGACGCTGGAGGTGCCTGAAGATATTAAACACCTTTGATTTTGTCTTCATTCTGCACTTAATGGAAAAAATTATGAAAATCACGGATGTCTTGTGTGTCAAACTTCAAAATAAAAGTTTAGATATTGCTAACGCATTGGAGTGTGTTTCTAACACAAAGGCGTTGCTTGCTGAACTGAGAGAAGATGGATGGGAAAGTCTTTTTGAAGATGTCAAATCATTTTGTGTGAAACATGAGATTGACATCCCAGACATGGATCAAAGGTATGTCTCTTTACCTATCGCTCTATGTTCATTAAATTACAATGTAGAGATTTAGTCACCTACAAACTTACTCATCATTGTCTAAATCATGCAACTAATTCATGTTTTCTTTCGTATATATTGCAATTATAGGTATGTTGATGTAACAAAATCTCGCAATAAGCATGGCAACACCACCGTTATCCATCATTACAAAGTAGACGTGTTTAATGTTGCAATCGATCAACAAGTGATAGAGTTGAATGCCCGATTCAGTTCTCAAGTTACGGAGCTTCTAGATCTTTGTTCATCATTTGACCCTAGGCATGACGCATTTGACAAGTCCAAGATATGCACTATAGTGGAAAAATTCTATCCTGCTGATTTTTTTAGTCAAGAAAGAGATCGAATAGAGTGTGAATTACCACATTTCCAGCTTGATACATTCAACCATCCTGAGATCAAAAATTGCAAATCACTTGCTGATATGACAAAAGAGATAATTAACACTGGCAAGTCTTCTGACTATCCTATGGTTGAGAGGTTGTTACGATTAGTATAAACTCTTTTGGTGTCAACTCTAACAGCAGAGCGAGCCTTTTCCGCGATGAAACTTGTTAAGACACGTCTTCGAAGTAAATTAGAAGATGATTTTCTTCGTCATTGCACTATAGTTTACATTGAGAAGGAAATAGCAGCCAAGTTTAGCTCTGAAGAAATTATTGAGATCTTTGATACTGGTGCTCGTAAATCCAGCTTCAAAATAATAGATATGTAATTTTATTCTTATTATGGAGCAACAAACATACATTTACTAAGTTATGTGGGTGTGTATAAAAAAAATGCTTATAGTTCTTGCCCCCCTATCTTCATTTTTGGCTTCGTCCCTGGGAGGGAGGAAGTAGGGATCGTGCGGGGAGGAGTGCGCAGAGAGGAGGAGGGAACGGTATCGTAGTTATCGATGGGAGGTGGGCGGTATCGAGATGTAACTGGGCCACACCCGTTTATGGATGGACTTGTTTATGGTGTGGATTAAACAAACGAAGGTATCGTTTTTCCTTTACGGCATAAAGAAATGACGGGTGCTGAAACAAAGACCTTCTAAGATAGACCCCACATCCAATCGAGGAACGATACTGCGAACACAATCCAATAGAACACTGTATTAGATCCATTTCGTGCTACAAGAATCGTACCAAAAATGCTACCAATCACAAACACCCTCTAGGCTCGATTTATTCCAATCCAAACATCAAAAGCAGAAGAAAAGAACACCCATAAAACTTCTCAAGGCCTTTGCTGAGTTCGTCATCAGCCTAAAGACTAAGAATATATATCAAGCATGAGAACGACCAAGCAACGAACAATTGGATCACTACGCCAACTTCTTGCCGGGCTTTTAAACAGATCTAGCACGTAGGTGCTATATAGAAGTACACACATACGTAGTGGCGGAGCGTGATCCAAATCTAAGCAGGGGTCAAAAGACTAGAGAGATTAAGATGGCCGGAAGATTATCAAAAAGTTTAGGCTTAGGAGGAGCATATCCTTGCAATTTTTCTCTTGGAAGGGGGCGCAGGACCCTCCTTGATCCCGTCGGTCAGTAGTACTAGATAATGTTGTTTTCCCAAAATACTACTCGTATCTTTATATACCAACAACTCCGTTTTATGATACTGATGTACGCGTTGTCGAACTAATTGTATATAAGAAAAAAGAACTATATACAAGGAATTCAATACTAAAACCTTACTAGCTGCCTAACCAGCTAGCATACCGAATGAATTAAATAGTTTTATTGCTGAATGCAAATGAACTATCAACAAAGGATAGTGTATAATATGGAGTATGCATTGTATATCAGATATCGATATCTTATATATATATGATAATTAATACATACATGAGTATTTATGTGTTGCGTATGACTTGTGCCTGCAATAAGTTGCACCTATAATAATCGATGCAAATAAAACATAGGATTTGGTAAGTAGCCATCCCAGAAACCCTACCTAACCACATCTTATATATTTTCAGAAAGAGTCGTCTAACAGGGCTGCAACCAGTCCAAAATCCCTATATACCTAACCAAAGCGTACATAGTCATGTTATTTATTACAAATTAATATATTTGCTTGGCTGACACCATTACGATTGTACCCCCTATATAATTACTGCCCGACATTTAGTACTGAACCAATCATTTGTTAGAGAAGGGGGCATCTACTCATCATGTCTTGATTGAGAAAATGTCATCTAATTAACTAGGGTGGAAAACTAAGACGTAAGAAATTAATCAAATAGACTTATCGTACATAATCTATCCCGGGAGAATCGAATATGGTTTGTTTCTAGTTGTCGGTGGCCTGATGGGGGCAGCAATTTGCGTCAACGAGGTGAAAGTCTAGAAGAGCAGGTCTCCGAGCCGCTTTTGCGGTTTCGCACACGGCCTGTTGAATCAAAAGTGGAATGCTATACACATACACCTGTCACTATATCCATTTTTTTACCGCCGCAAAATATTATAGGGTTAAAAGCGCACACGAGGATAGTATTGGAAACGGGTGTTGTATGGTTATGTTAGCATTCAGGTGTAGGTTCTTATGCAAGGGCTGATGAATTTGACCATGTTTGAATGATCACGCTGCCCTGACATGAAAAACAGATAAGAACTAGAAATGTCAAATGTCCAATATTTAGAAGAAAACCTAGAGCGCCTCCAAACAAAAAGTCATCACCATTTGATGCAGTGCCGATCGTCGGGGCCACCCCACGAACATCGTGGATGCGGTGGTGACCGGGCCTACCATCGCTTCTCCGACAATGCATGCGGCCGTCGCGGCCACGCGTGCTTGCTCGCAACATTCTGCGTTCGGCAGCGTCAAACGAGCCTGCCGTCCTGCAATCTCCTCCGACCATCCTCGCGACCATCTCTCACACCGCCGTTCATGACAACATGCTCCGTAAGCAGGCCGCCAGCTCTCATCGTGTTGTCTCTGTCGTCAAGCTCCGTCGTAACGCTTGCCTCGCCGGACAGGAGACCCCTTTCTACAAGACCATGGCACAGGCGACTTCCATGGTCAAGCGGCAAAGTTCACCTGTGCTTCTGCTGCGCTCAAAAACGCGGTCGCCTCCTGCTTCCTATGTGAGTCGGACGATGTGCCGCCTCTGAGGGGGACGATGCCGCACACACCCTTGCTTCCATTGCTCTCGGCCGTGATGCTGACGAGGACGAGCTGGACGCGATCCGCGTGACTGGTGTCGTGCCATCGCTATGATCGCCTACAACTCTACCACCCAGAGCGAGCGCCCTAGGAGAGGGTGTTTTTGTGAATCGCGCCTCCAGTCGTGCCCTTTTTTTTCCTTTCCTCGACGTAGTTCTCAAATGTTTCCACCTGCTGAGACCCTATCACTAGACTGGACGCGCCCATCCAGCTGTATTTCTATTTTGTGCCTCGCAATCCGGCTTGTGGTGTCCTCAGTCTTCTTAAGAATCAAAATGGTTTCTTCGTCCTGTCCTGGAATGTTCGGGGCCTTGGCGATGATGACATGTGCTCTGATGTGTTGTCCGAGATCATTACCTTGAACCCCGCAGTCGCGCTACTCCAAGAATCTAAGTCACAATCCATCTCCACCCAAAGGGATAACTCATTCATGCCTTGCTCACTCCGTAACCACGTCCACCTCCCGGAGCTGGATCCGCCAGAGGGATCTTCTCTACCTTAACCCTAACCATTTAAACCTAGTGGACCACTCTCACAACAGGTTCTCCACCTCTCTCAACCTCTCCGCCCTGGACTCTAATACTCCTCTAACCATCACCAACGTATACGTCTCTCCACCCGAAGCCAAAAAACTATTTTTCTGCAAGAGTTAAAATCCTTGCTCCCCAGACACAACCCCTAGTTACTTATCGGAGGTTTCAACCTTATCCCCTTTGTGTACGAAAAATGACGCAAACTTCCACGCTTCTCAGGCTGATCTTTTTAACACTACTTTCCCCGAGCTCCGGCTGATTGAGCCCCCTGCTAGATAGATCCTTCACCTGGTCTAACAACCTCCAGAATCCCACTCTCGAATGCCTCGACCGGGCCTTTATCAACATCGCTTGTGAAGCTACTTTCCCAAACTCCACACTCTCATCTCTCACTAGGTTCACCTCTGACCCCCTTCGTCGCTAACATCTCGCCTCAAATTACGCGATCCAACATTTTTCAGTTTGACTCTTTCTGGCCTTTGCACTCCGCCTGCCACCACATTATCTCGGATATCTAGACCCCAAACCACGCGTTCCCCACCTTCGATCAAGCCCATCAAAAAACTAGATTCTGCTTCAAATCTTGGGCTAAACCCTCACTACAGGCCACATCAGGGAGCCTGAGTGTAAGCTAATCATTAACCATGTGGACTATCTCGAGGAGAAGCGGTGCCTCACGTGACCCGAAAAAATCCTTGAGACTGGTGATCATCAACTCCTCGGAAAGGACATTTCGACAAAAAATGCTCTTTTGGAAGCAATGGGGCAAGTTCAAAGCGGCGGTCAAAGGTGACGAGAACTCAAAATTCTTCCATGTCTCGGCCTCTTAGCGCTTCCGAAAAAATAAAATTGTCATCCTCGAGGGCAACGGGGTTGAGTTCTCCGCCCATGATCACAAAGTTGACCTGCTTAGATCTTTCTTCCATTCCCTGTTGGGAACTCAAAACTCGCCAATTTGGCACTTTGACCTGCTCGACCTTTACCCAGAGCAAGTAGCACAGTTACGCTACCTTGCCAACCCTTTCTCCCAAGAGGAGATTAGGGATGTTTTCTTCCAAATGAACCCTCTGGCTAGCCCTGAGTCAGATGGGCTGAGCCCGGGTTTTATCGTCGTTCTCGCACCACATCAAGCACCCGACCATTCCTTTTTTCAATGACTTTGCCTACCTTCAGGTCTCGGTTGAGCAGTTCAACTATACGCACATGATCCTCATCCCTAAAAACGAATCCACGAGGACTCCGGATGCCTTCAGGTCCATCTCCCTGCAAAATTGCCCCCCAAAAGCCATCGCCAAGCTCCTCACCAATAGGATTAAACCTCTCATCCCTCTTATCGTCCATGATAACCAAGCAGGGTTTATCTCGGGCAGAAACATAGCAGAAATTTTCATGTTCGCCGCTCATATTCTCAGTACATGCCATCTTAGGAAGGCACCAGCTAAGGTCTTCAAGTTGGACATTCGTAAAGCCATGGACTCTGTTTGCTGGGATTCTCTTGTGCTCGTTGTCGCTGTGAGGTTTTTCCCCTAGGTCTGGATTCAATGGATCAAAAACCTCTTAAACTCCAGTAAGACCGCCATATGCCTCAACGCTGTCCCGGGACGTTGGATCACTTGCAAGAATGGTTTCACCAGGGGGTCCCTATCCCCGTACCTATTCATAATCATCGCAGACCTGCTGCACTGCCAAATAATAAAGGCCTTCTCCCCGAACAAGCTCTACCACCACATCTACCTGGAACCCCCACCGATAGTCCTTCAATACGCCAATGACACTCTCATCATCGCTCATGCCTCGACCTCGACAGCTGAAAAAGTCAAATCCATCCTCGATGAATTTTCTCTAGCCACAGGCTTAACCATCAACTTCCATAAGATGACCTTCTTGTCCATCCAAGCCGACCCCTTCTCACTCAGGCTATTGTGCATACCTTCTCCTGTGATGTCTCCTCGTTCCCATGGATCTACCTTGTCCTCCCACTGTCTCCCACCAAACTACCTTGCACAACCTTCGAACCACTAGTGCAACATTTCCTAAAGTACCTACCTAGGCGGGCTGCTCGACTACTGTCGGGGGGGGGGGGGGTTGCTCAATGCTCATATTTGCTACCCTTGATGCCCTTGCCACGCACTTCATGTCCATCTTGAAGCTTTCCACCAAAGTTATCAAATGGCTAGACGCGATTGTGCGCTCCTTTCTTTTGGGCGACTGCGGAGACTTGCTCGGGGGCTAAAGGCCTCATTGCTTGGAAAAATGTTTGCAAGGATAAATCACACGATGGTCTAGGCATAAAAAACATTAAGCTTCAAAATAAATGCCTGCTACAAAACTTTGCTTACAAACTGCTCTAGAACCCTAATGTTCCTTGGGCTAAGTAGTTCATTCAACTTTACTTGCTAGACTTTTCCGTCCCTCCGTCTTTCCCATCCTTCCTATGGAAGACGATGCAAAACTAATTACACAACTTGCTGTCCATTTCATTTGTCCTTACAAACAGTGGCGATTCCACCCTTTTCTGGTTTGACACTTGGCTCACGATACACCTTTAGCTCAAAATATGTCACCCTCTTCTCCCATTCCCCCAAACCATATGTATTGGTCTGTGAGGTTATGCATGATGGCTTATTTCTGACCCTGCAGAATCACCTAACTAATGCGGCGTCCACACAGCTTGCTACTATTCTATCTTTGTTGTAGGAAATCACACCATCAGTTCTACCCGACGACAGGTTCCTCACCCATGGCGTCACATTCTCCAATCGGTATGCTCACTCGCTGCTCTCCTCCGCCAAAGAGATCGAGCCTCACTCCGACTGCATCTGGAGCTCACTAGTGCAGAAAAGCCTAGCTATGGTGTTATAAAAAGGGACATTTTGGCGTGATCAACCGACACCACCAATATGGCGCCACTGTTAGAATATATTGATGGTATTGGAGACTACGCAAGCAGTATTTTGAATACCTATGACCTTGGACAGAGTGGCACGCCAACACTGTTATATTTAACTAATTAAAAAATAGTACCAGCTTCACAAACTAAATGTTTAAGCTGTTTAGAAAAGATGCTACCAGCTCCACAAACTAAATGTTTCACAAAATTCAGAAAAAAAAGTACCAAGTTAACTTTTCCCTCTACAATGTATCAATTTTTTCCCTCTCAACACGACCTAATTTTTTCCAAGGACCGACTTAAGCTCATGAAGCTTATTCATGTTCATGTCCCCCTCCATCATGTAATGGGCTTTCTCTGTCTTTAATTAAATGTTTTCGGACTTTAGGACTTGTATCTCATTCTTGTAATGACTTATGTCAGTCCTCAAAAACTCGACCTGATGATTGAGACTAGAAATCTTACGAATGACAATAGCATTGTCATGAATAATCTTGTCCCTCCCCTTCTTCAGGGAAGCATTAAACTCCTTCAGGGCCTGGACAATACTCTCATGTGATGTGATTAGCTCGTGATTGAGCACGTTGACATCACATGTCTTCTGCTCTTTGGGTACTGGAGAAGGCGGAGCTCGTATGTATGCCTGTCAAGGGTTTCAAAGCATCAACAATTAATTATTTGGTTACATATATTGATGCTTGCAATGTGCCCATGCATGTTTTTTGTGATAATTACCTTGTTGGTGCTCACTTTGCCTTTATCTTTCGCAACCAGCGACGAGTGCTCACACGAGCCTTCCTAGATGCTAGAGTCGTCCATGCTGTAGCATCAAAGATGAGAAGAACTAAGATTGTCACTGAAACCTATCAAATGCATGCCAATGAAGAACTAAGTTTCTACAAATGTGTAGATGACTTGTTTTAGCTTTTGCATTTTTTACTATGATGTTTTCAAATGAGAAACTAATTATGAGTGTGCTGGATGCATAAAAGGAAGATGCATATCAATTGTGTAGGTACCATTTTTTTTTCTATACCACTTTGAAAGCTTGATAGATAAACAATCACAGAGATGGGGATTTGTTAATTCAATCTCTCACTGAAACCTATCAAATGCATGCCGAAGAAGAACTAAGTTTCTAAAAATGTCTAGATGACTTTTTTTAACTTGTCCATTTTTTACTATCATGTTTCCAAATGAGAAACTAATTATGAGTGTGGTGGCTGCATAAAAGGAAGAGGCAGATGAATTGTGTAGATACCTATTTTTCTATACCATTTTGAAAGCTGATAGATAAATAATCACAGAGATGTGGATTTGTTAATTCAATCTCAGTGAAACCTATCAAATGCATGCCAAAGAAGAACTAAGTTTCTACAAATATGTAGATGACTTTATTAGGTTATGTATTTTTTTACTATCATGTTTCCAAATGAGAAACTATGAGAACATATTTTGCTGTTAAAAAAGGGACAAATCCAAAGCAAATATTCATTGAGCTCTAGCTAGTAGCCTAGACAAACTTCAGTATTCTCAGAATACTTTAAAAGTGTTGAGCTACCAAACGGGGCCTTATGAAATACCTACGTTTTCTTCTCTGAATTTCACACAAACCTAGAACCCTAGTCGTCATCTACATGCCTAAAACAAACTAGCTAGAACTATGTGACCTCTAAGAAACATCTCCTATGGTTGGCTAAATTTTGCAGCTACAATACTTCTTTACATACCTCTTTCGATATGACATGGCGGGTGGCATCGGGCGAGGCGACGTGGTGCGGCGTCAGGCAGGGCGGCGTTAGGCGGCGTCAGGCGTGACGTCTGGCAGGGCGGCGTTGGGCGGGGCATCAGGCGGGGCAGCATTTGGCAGTGTCACGCGGGGTGGGAGCTGGGATTGAGAGGAGGACGAGGGAGTTGGGGCTCGAGAGTGTGGGGAGCAGGACGCACGGCGGGGATTAGACATATTATTGTTGGTGTGCGCCCAATGGGCCTAACATGCAACCTGGAGCTGAGCTTCAACGTGAGCACTAATCAGATAGCTACGGTGTTCTCGTGGACTTCAATGATCCGCCAATTCTGGTGGGGAAGCAAGATAGGCAAGAAGAAGCCATGCTGGGTTTCTTGGGATGTTTGCACCACACCGAAATCCCTGGATGGTCTAGGCCTTCGGGACATTCAAATTTTCAACCTTGCCCTCTTGGCAAGATAATCATGGTGCTTGATAGAGGGGCCCGAGACTTTAAGTGCAAGGATTCTCAAGGTTGTATACTACCCAACCAGCTCTTTCTTAAACTGCGAATTGGGTAGCCATCCATCACACATTTGGAGGTCTATCCTGGATGGGCATGATGTTGTGGCACAAGTCATCATCAAGAGGATCGGTACCGGTGAATATACAAACATATGGACTAAAAACTGGTTACCTAGGTCGGATGCTGAGGCCGGTTTGCTCCCTTGTAGCCAACCCTCCGCAACGAGTTCCGGAGCTCATTAGTGCATCTACATGCGAATGGAGAGAGGATGAGCTAAGAAGGGTGTTCCTCCCAACTGATGTGGAAGTTATACTATCCATCCCTCTGTGTACAAAGAGAATAGATGATTTTTTGGCCTAGTCAGAGGACAACCAAGGAGCGTTCTCGGTTAGGTCGGCATACAAAATGCTTCACAACATCAAAACTCAGAGGGAATATTGTTTGACGAGTAGTGGGAGTTCATCAGCGACTGAGATTGAGAAGAAAGCTTGGATATCCGTGTGGAATATCAATGTGCCACCGAAGCTAAAAAAGATTGTCTCGAGATTGTGCAAGAAATCAGTTCCAACTTCAGAGGTTTTACATCATCGGCATATGTCGCTCACCTCGGCTTGTCCTTTCTGTTTGGCGAAGGACTATTGGAGACATGCACTAATCAACTGCACTACTGCCAGGTATGCTTGGTTTTGTCGCCCGAGGACACGGTGGAGTTAATGTGTGAAAATGTGAATTTCAATGCTAAAGCTTGGGTCTTTACAATGCACGAGAAGCTGACGCCAAAGGAGTTTGTGCGCATGATAGCAACTCTTTGGGCAATCTGGAAATCAATGCGTAAACCCATTCATGAAGGTATATATGAAAGCCCCACGCAAATCCATAATTTTGTCAATTCATTTCTGCGGGATATACTGTTGCTATCACTGTCGAAACACCGAACGATAGCCATCCGCACGACCAGATCATCCCTTTGGCAACCTTCGTCGAGTGGATACGTGAAGATCAAGGCTGATGTTGCGGTCTCAAGTGGCAACTATTGTTCGGTGGGAGTCATTTGTAGGAGCATGGACGACACATTTGTGGGTGCATCTTCTCTTACATTCAAGCACATTTTTGACCCACTGGTTTTGGAAGATCTAGCAATAAGAGAGGCATTGGTGCTTGCGGAGGATCTATATGTTCATAATATACACGTGGCATCTGATTGCAAGATAGTGGTGGACGAGATCAAGCAAGGTACAACTGCTAATCATGCAGCCATAGTTCATGAAATCATAGAGAGAGCTAGTAATTTTACTTCCTATAATTTTGTCCACGAGTTTAGGAGCTCAAATTTTAAGGCTCATAATCTCGCTAAGCACGCACTTTGACTCGGGGTTGGCCACCGTGTTTGGTTAGGCCTTCCCGGAGATTTGATCTTTACCCGTGTAAATGTTACGACAGGTTAAATATAGCTCGGTGAGGTTGTCTCAAAAACAGATAGCTATGGCGTTTAAATTTGTCCAATGATAACACTATTTGAAAATGTTAGTGCTTACGTTGGTTGGAAATGGTGCGCCATGAACAAGAGTTGTGGTTAGCCATTTCTCCACTACTGGCTCCAGGGCGACCATCAAGGTCAAGATCTTTGCTTGGCTGCTTTTCAGGGATATGCTAAATATCAAGGTCAACCTTCAGCGCAAGAATATCGCAACCGACTCATCCTGCCCGAGGTGTGCACATAACCTCGAGAACCCATCACACCTAGCCCTTCGCTGCCTAGGGCAGTCCAGTTCTGGGGTCTTTACGGACTACAGCCATAGTCCAACATCGGTCTCATCTAGACCACTGCCACCCCGATCAACTTTGACATCAACATTTGACCCACGGCGGCACCATCCTTTGGAAACTCTGGGACTCTTCTAATGCTTATGTGTTTCGCAATGAGACTCACTACACTATGCACACCATTCGTAATGTAACCTCTGATTTCACCCTTTGGGTCTTTCAGTTTAAAGACCTGGTCGCTAGGAATGCTGTCATGGTTGGGTGCCACTTCCTCTCACCTCGATGTAACTTGTGATGTAACTCTCGCTATGGGCTCTATTTTGAGTAATGTTCAGTGGGCAAGCTCTCCTCCGGTGATTGTTCAAAAAAATAAAATAGAATAAAATTTGTATCCCTAAGTTTCTCTTATGTACCAACAGATCATCCCATCTTTCTTCTTTTGTACAAACATCAGAATTAAAAAGTTGTCCTTAACATGCTCACACTACACCGTACCCGATAATACACTTATATGACTTTTCCAATTTTCAAAATTTTGAAGAATATTTGTACTACATCTCGACATTTTGACTCACTGAGGGAGGGGGCAGGGGTGAGAGTCATTGTAGATTTTTTTTGAACATTGAAGTATATACTATAGAATAACTGTAGTGACTTTTTTGTGAGATACAAAACATAACCACGTGCTCCCGCCATTTTGAAAGAATCATTAAATACATTTTTTTGGGAGGTCCAAACAGAAAATTTAGGGCCTTTTAGCCTATCAAACAATCTCGTTTTTGTGTTTTGCTCCTCTAGATAACCTTCGTAGCTCCAAATAATGGACCCACTAAACCTTAATAAAGGAATGAACTATTCCCTCCGCTCCAAATTAGTTATCCTAAAAATAAATAAATATAGATGTACTTGAAACTAAAAACACATCTTGATACATTTATTTTTGCGATAATTAATTCATGACATAGGAAATATTACATAACTGTTTGCATTGATATTTTTGATAATATTAACAATTTTTTTTTAGAAAAAGAGGTCAAAACCCCGACCTCTACATCAGTTGATGCATATAATTATTTTTATTAATTGTTCCGTAAAGATCTAACAAGAACATACATCAAGCCGTTCGAAGTTACCACTCACATGTATAAACTCGATAATGTGAAGTGCTCTTATTCCCTAATCCTCATATTTAAAATTGATGTCGTCGCCGATTCATGCATATAACATATCGGAACCAACAGTCGATGCAGCAGACCTAAAGCGTACATCACATTTATACGTTTTAGAAGTTGCCATCATCATCGAACCATTGTCTCATCTTCAGGAAAGAGATCTGCATTATCCTTGTCAGTTCGGCCATCCTCGGCTCGAACGACCAGATCAGATCTGATCGGAGGTGCCTTCGAGTAGTCCACCAGGTCCTCCACGCCGTCGCCGATACAAAGCCAGATGGTGCGTCGTCGCAACATAGCCAGCCGCTCCCCGTGACCGAACAGCCAGACGCGCCTACAACCGTCATTGCCCGAGGCAGGTCCGGCCACCAACGACGTCGTCGCAGCCATCACCACCGCTCCAACAGATCAGCCGCGCCTCCACACGTGTAGGGGTTCCGCACCACCTCTAGGACGCGCGAGAGAGGGAGTCCCTGTCACCGTCGCCGGCCCTCGGGCGATGGAGGGAGTCCCCCCCCCGGGGTTTGGGTGGTGTTCTCACGTAGTTGTGTGGACCTAGCAACGGTTTTTTGGCCATGCACCTCACGGTCGTGGTCGAGATCATGCAGGGTGCATGCTACCGTGCATGTCAAGATCTGGAACCATGCATGTCGAGTTTGCGTGGATTATACCTGGCCATCTTTCGGGTCGGGTCGGGTTTCAGACCGGGCCTACCAAAGCTTGATGCAAAAAACCTAGGCCCGAGCCCGGCCCGACACGTCACATTGGTTAATAATCCTATCGTGCATCGAGCCTCGGGCCGGGCCTCTTTCTTAAACTGCAAAATTGCTAGACCCAAGTCTGACCCGGGCCGACCATCGGGCTCAAGATCTAGGCCCAGGCCCGACCCATGGGCAAAGTCGAGTATGACCGGGTCAGGCTTTTTCGGGCCGGGTCGGGTCGGGCAGACCGGGCTGGGCTGTCCATGGGCAGATCTAGCATGGACATACACCGACTCGACTCAGGATCATGTATTTTTTTCTGACACGGTACGGACACAAACGCTCATATACACGCGCATACATTCACTTTTATGAACGCATACACATCTCGTACCCTTATGAGCATCTCCGAAAGACTAAGCTGACATATCATTTTAAAATTTACAAACTTAGAGTAGGCACCTCGTCGTCGGTGGAAACGTCTTGTTCTACTAAATACGCATCGTCGAAAATTCTAAAATAAATTTAAAAATATATGCAAACATCAGAACGGACTGATATGCCACAATCCCTCCAACCATCCAAGCACAAGTTCGTTGGTCAGGATCACGCACTTGATCGCCAATTGATCTATGGCTTCTCGGCATCTACTCCGTCGATCGTCGTAGCTTGCACGATCATATGCGTATCGATTTGCCTGCACTAGAAATAATACTTCAAACCAGCTCCCTATTCCTAGTCCACGAACCAACCAAACCCACACACGGCCATAAATATAAAGTAATACTGTAAGAAGGTTAGTTGTTGATTGGGTCATGCCGCGTGGTCAAGCCCGATCGAAGTGCCCAACCACCCCGGCCTGCTAGTGGATACGATCGAACGGAATAAACGTTTATCGATCTAAGGATCTGGTAGGTAGGGCGGCGCCGTCGCGAGCAGGTGTGTACTTTCGGTGAAGCCGTCGGCTGTCGGGGCTCGAGCAATTTCTTGTTCTTTTTCTTCTTTTTGGTAAGAATATCACAAGCAATAGAGTACTCCCTCCGTTTTTAAATACAAAAGTCGGTTTGGAACTGTTTTACTTTTGAAAATTCAGCTTCGTTGTAAAAAAGTAAACCAAACTGGTAGCTTCACGATATACCGTTCTGAATTTTTTTTTTAGAATCTGGGATTCAATTCCTTGTTTTTTGCAAAGCTCTCTAAAATGTGCTCCATAAAATTATAGAAGCTGAAGTTCAAAAAATTGTACACACCACTAGCACCAGTAAGTAGATACCTCTTCGTTTCTTACCTTTCAGCCAATCAAATAGATCATTTTCGTCAAATTTTTCATTCATAAAGCTGAAGCTAAATGAGAGCCAAACATTCTCTTGAAATGGTTATAACTCCCATTCGCAAAAAAAAAAAGAAATGGTTATAACTCCTATATGAAACAGCTTTAAAGTGGATTGGATGAAGTGAAACTGATTATAATAGAGCAGAGCTGTTTCAAACAGGCCCTAAGACTTTTTAAAGATTTCACTAGGAGTCTACATATGAAGTTAAATAAGTGAATTTATACTTTAAAATATGTCTATATATTCTTATATAGTTTTTTATGATACCTGTAAAAATATTTATATTTAGAAACGGAGGAGATACTACTCTATATCAAATATGAAACGAATATGCATGCAGCTTGCACGCTGCAGCTACCTGCCTACCTGCCGTGCCCAAGCTTTCAACGATCTGTAGCTAGGGCGGACAGCGGAGAGGAAACTCAATCGAATCTCACCCCAGCTGTACGAAGCCGTTTCCACGACTCGGAGTCGGAGGCCTCCCTATGCAACGACCTGCAGCTGAGCAGTCGTGGGATGGTGGGAGTTTGACCGGATAACCTGAGAAAAGGCTCATGTTTGTTGTAGGCTTGTAGCCAGGCTTCAAGCTTATTGAATGTGAACAAAAATGTCTGATCTGTCCCAAGTTGCTTGCTGGGCTATCTAAGACGTGACACACGCACGATCTATGATCTCTCGGAAATAAAAACAGGTGCAACATGGCTGTTCGATCAGATCAGATCTTTCCCCAAAAAAGATCAGATCTGACGATCTCCCGGAAGAAAAACGCTTGGAGCCCGTTGATGCGTGAATTTGGCCTCGCGCCGAGCACCCTTGCCATCGCCTGATCCTCGTCTGACCTCGCGCTGCTTTGCCTAATCACAATATCAATTGCATGCGCAGCAGCAGCCAGGAACAAGCGACAAGAGCAGACGAGTATTGCACACAGTCGATCAGAAAAAAACTATCAATCGATTTTAAAATCCATGTGATAGAGCTCAAAGGTAACATTTCTGGTAGTTCCTTGTTCCTAAACTTGTTTCTTGTTAACTGAAGTTGATGCCGAGACTTGTTTTTGATAATCCAATCATTGAATCGGATTAGTGTTTTAAAAACTGCATTAATATTATTTGTGCTTAATTTTGAGACAACACGAAAATCAAATTATAATGTTTATGGATTTGTTGTTGAGGTATCACAAGGAGAACGCTGATGGACATGTACTTTCAAAGTTTAGTAGATATTTACTTTTTCTGGCAAATTTAGGAGATTTCTATTTCACATGAACTATAGTATATTTGTAGGCATAACTAATTTTTTAGGGTTTCAATATTCATCACACTTGTAGCATATTAGACATTCGTCCACACACCGTGTGTGGCATATTCAGGAGGCAGCCCACACGGTCATGTTTGGGCAAAACATTCAAATTACCCATACGTATGGACGCAGCTACTTCGTGCCACATGCCGAACTAGTGGCGGAGCTTGAGACAAAAACATGGGGGGCAATGAGCTTGAGGTAGGGGGGGGGGCAAACATAATTATTTTTAACTGATTTTAGTGAAAAATAAGCCTAATGGAAAGATATATAGGCTTGATTTCTTTTTGAAGAAAAGCAAGAAAGATTGAAGTGAATAGATGATTCGTTGATAGTGACTGCAGGTATTTATATGCCCTGAACATCCGTGAGTACATGCCGGTTACAATGATTGCATCGATTCTAAAAGAAGCGGCGATGGTTCGATAATAGGCAGCATATGGACAAAGCCAATATTCTAACCGCTAGATAGAATATTCTAAAGAACCTACTAATTGTCTAATTAGCCTAAATCTAAAGATATTTCATTCCTAACACTTCTCCTTGGACAACACTGGTAGTAATCTTCATTGTCCCGAGTGCTAACAAATATTGAATTTGCTTGATTGTCTTGGTCTTGTAACTTCGAGAATCCTTGATCTTATATGGTCTATGTTTTCCAAAAATCATGTGAAAAATATAAGGAGAACAAATAGGGATTTGATATATACTCTTATTATAATTAATTATCTCATTCAAAACTAAATGAGAAATCCGTTGGAAAGCTCATAAGTTTATTTCTAGGAAATTTCTTCCCAAGAATTTTGTAAATTTCGTAGACGTCTCATGCCAATGCCATGAATGCACTTTTGAAATGTTGCGGTCGTAAAGACTTAGTGCACAAATCTGCAAGATTAATAGAAGATTTTATTTGCAAAATATTAATTTTTCCATCTTTTTATAATTTATGAGGAAAAAATAGTTTTGGAGAGATATGTTTTGTGATATTACTTCTAATATGTCCCATGTGCATTTGAGCAACACATGCAACATGATCTTCATAGTTAATAGTTGGTGATTCTAAGGAACCAATACCGCATGATGTGTGAATATGATTAACCACTCTGCGGAGCCATACACATTCTCGTGAGGCTTCAAATAATGCAATTATTTCAGAGTGATTAGTGCAAGTTGCTACCAATGTCTGTTTTGTTGACTCCCATGAAATAGCAGTTCCACCATGTAAAAATACAAACCCTGTTCGTGACCTGGCATTATAGGGGTCGAAAAGATATCGAGCGTTAGTATAACCAATGAGGGTCATGCACTACTAGGAGAAAGCCTAGTAGTAGCGCTTGATTTATCCATACCAGTAGCGCTGGTGGCAGCGCTACTACTAAGGCGCTACAGCTAAGTTGTAGCAGTAGCGCATTTCCAGCTAGCGCTAATGGTAAGTATAGTTAGTAGTAGCGCTTTATGGGACACCGCTACTACTAACTATCTGTAGCGCTGCGCTATAACAAGCGCCGCTGATAACCTAGCATTGCTGCTAGACGCCAACCAGCGCTACTGCTAAGATTTCCTGCTTTCACATATTTATTCCTCCTTTACGGATTTGTGTTGTATTTTTGCAGGCTCCATACAATAGTTTCATCATATCATAGTAAACATACATTATTCTCATCATATCATACACATACAATAGTCTTGTCATACCATCATCATAATCATCATTATTATCCAACACAAATATCATCACATCTTGAAAATTGCGATACACAAGTTATGGCACACCCACAAGTTTTATCGTCCCTATCTAAACCATGATGTATAAGAGAAGAGTGATCAACATGAGCAAGAGTGCAACTATGTAGTACTTCTTGAGGCACCGGTTTCAATCCGTCTCTTGTCGTAGCATCCACCTCAAGTAATTATTTTCCGCTTCGGCTCTGCTGTCGAACCCTCTGTGGCTAGCGCTCGGGTACCTGTCCACCTGGGCCAGAGCGTCTGGCCAGTGGTCGTACACTCCTGGAACTGTCCCAATGAATACGAGGTAGCAGTCCTTCGCCATCTCCGATCTATGTACCTGCATCGTAAGTTGATGAATTGAACGATAATATGCAACATAATATACTTGAGAAACACAAAGAGGCATAGTTAGCAAAATACAGGCAACCTATAGTAAACATAAATAAGAAGTTCCTCATACACAAACTAATTAACTAGAGCGATGTATACGCTAGTTCATAGAAAGCCGGTAGTACTAATTATAAACACACATTGTCATCGTCAATCACTCCTCCATGTCGGCGCCCCAATCTTCATAGTCAGATATGAACGACCCGAGCTTCGTGAAAGGATTTAGGTCCAGACGCTGAGTGCTAGCAGTTCTCGGACATTTTCCCGCCTCATTGTCCCATGGAAGAACATCCCTTTTTGTTCGACGACCTCCTTCATGATCATTTGGGCAAGTTCACACTGTATGTGATAAAACTCAGCTCGGATTCGATGATCCGGTGTCCTTCCTATGTCTGTGGCCCAGTTGACAATCTTGGCATCGCCGGATGTAGCTGACATGCGAAGGCATTGTTTATCCCTTCTGTACTCGATCATATGATGCATGAGGTAGAATCCATCAGCCTTACTACCGTTCGGTTGCTGGATGCAGCAGAAGTCGGTCTTATGGCCGAAAGACGCCGCTTCATTCCTATACTTTTTCACCTGGATATATCCACTAGTAAGGTTGAAGGTTAAAATGGCACTATCTAGAACACCCTTTATGTGCATGTAATCCTTTTTCTTTATGTTCTTCATTGAGTCCAAGTACAGAGCATGGGATTATTGTGGGCACCGATAGATGAGGATGCCCCCCCTCGTTGCGCAAAATAAGTACACCTCAAATTAGTCTCCATGCTTGCAAAGGAATGATCAAAACTTACGGAAGGATATCCGCGGATGACTTAAGTGGGATGGTAAGGCAGGAGAATCGTTTCCTTGTCCTTATTAGCGATCATGAAATCGCTGATGTACTTGCTCGCATAGTCACGGTGCTCTTTGCAGACTGCCAAGAAGCTCTTGTGAATATAGTACGGGTCCGCGACGCAGATATATACTATGTTCTCGCGCCTGATGATGTAGATGAGATACAACGCATACAGGTGGATGAACTGAAAATCTAGCTTGGTCATGTGAAACATGTCGTAGATGTAGTCAAATCACAGGATGAAATTATCCGCTGTCCATTCGTCGACGTATGACATCCCACCCAGAAGCTGAGTCGCATAAAGCGGGTATCTTGGTTTTTCATGCTGAGAAGTCTTTTCTCTATAGCGAGACATCATCATGAAGTCTCCTTAGATCATTGTTCAATATGTTCTCTAGCACTTTCTGGGGTAGGATCGGGTGGCTGGCGACATGGAAACGCTCCGCACCTATGACAGGTATTCTGTCTACCTCCCGGGGCTTTAGAGGCGGCTGGCTGCTTGAAGCAGCTCTGGCACCTTTAGAGCCTTTCTTGTCCGGTTTCCTCCTTCGCTTCTTGGCGGGTGGCGGTAGTGAGCCCACCATACCTTCCCTAACCACCACCCCCAGCTTCGTCGAGCTAATTATCAATGGACGCCCCCCCGTGTTGTTCTTGCTGGGTAGAGGCGGCATCTCGAGGCGTCCCATGCGAGGATCGCATGAAGAGAGACTTTTTGCAATCAGCCATAGGACGTTCCGGCTCCAGAAAATCAGGCATCATCAAGTTATCTCCATGCTCATAGCCTCAGTCATATTCCCGAGAAATGTCATAGCCGGTATTGATATACTCGTTAGGATCATCAACATCCTCCTCCATGACATCATCTGCATGTGCTTCTTCGATGGGGGCAACGTCATCTGGCACTAATGGAGGCTCTCCCTCGCTGCGTCATCCGCTATCAACCACCATGACAGGTGTAGGTAATTGGGTAGGTGGGGTGGTGTTCATACCTTGTTGAGGAGTTTTCATTGGTGTGCTATCTGGCGCCTCGACACGAAGGTGAGTCTTAGGCCAAGGCAAGATCCAGCTCTTGCATGCGCCTATGCATTTAGGGGTCTCGTCGTCATCGAATGGCGCCGGAAGAGGAAAATCCTCGAAGCCCGCTTTGACACTGGCCACGCAAACTTTGAAGATGCCATGGGGCACTATCGGTTGTGGAGCTAGCGGTCCTTCGGCTTCATGATCGTTGCCTTTCCCATGTCCACCTTCTGGCCGTTGATATCTTACAGTAGGGTGCACGGGGTTTCGTCGGCCTACGAAGACATGACTACGATGTCAACCATCCGAAAGGCAACTGAAAAGAAGACTACAAATATGCTGGTGCAAAGTGTATGACGCGTAATTACCGTGATGGCGAGCTCAGCCAAAGACGAAGCCCCGCCGAGCACGCCAGAGACGGAGGACGGGCTGCTATGAACGGGGGCGAGACCATGTACGGGAGGATGTGCGGTTACGTGAGCAGGTGCTGGTGTTGCGATGTTCACCAAAATGCTCCGGACAAAGCTGAGAAGGGGAAAGTCCTCTGGCCGTTTTTCTGGATTCCTCTTCGACCAATCAAAAACTGTTGGAACCAAGTTGACCAAGCTAGCTGCCATAGCTGCATTGACCCTATCTTCGACTACCTTGACCAACTCTTCTTTGGTCTCATCTTGCCTCTTATCGACTGTAAGCGTGACCTTCTCATCGATGGTCAGTTGTGTAGGCATCCGTCTGTGCCTTTTTTCCTTCGGCTTCTCGTGGTAGCACTTCATGAGGCGCCATCTCTGACGTCGTGCACATGTCCATACGACGGAGGTTTGTCCATCGAGACATTTTTCAGTATGTTTAGGGCCCGGTTGAACGGGTTGTCCCACTTAGTCCTCGTCGACGACTGAGACGACTAGTCGCTTTCGGCTGCCTTTTGGTGCTGCTCTTTCTGCAAAAGGAACCTGTATGGTTTACAAATGTGACAAAAATTGTTGTCGAATTGATTGGACGCTAATTAATATAAGGTGGTAATACAACAATTAACAGTAGTCTCATGAACTCCCTTGTGTTCGGGTCCGTGTAAAAGTTCTAATTGACGGGGTCCCACTTGTGCTAGGCCCTGATCCAGTCACACTCTTGCAGGTCGGTGAACTCCGCCAAGGGGTCTGGGATTCCGTGACTTTCACGTTTGGCGTCCTCCTTGGCACATACGCGCCTCTTCCCCTCGTAACCACGGCTTCCGAGGCAGTGGGCAGGAGTGTTCCTGGCCTGGAGCTCCTTCATTTTCTCTGACTTTTTCTAGACTTCTTCTGTAGTGCAAGTCTCCTTGAACTTTTTGAAGTCCTCTTCTGTTAGTGTGAGATTGTCACCATGAATCTTGGACTACAGTTCATTCTTCGCAATCGCTATTTTCACCTTTACTTTCCTGGCGGACAAGGCGTTGGTGAACGTCACCATTGCCTTGCTGTTTATCTTTATCATGGGTTCGACATCCCATAGAAGTTTACTTTCAGTCCGCCTGGGGAACAAGAACCTATTGTGCAACTTCATTAGGAGTGTGTGCTCCATATGTGGTATCTGACTTAACTTTACATCATTGATGTTGGCGGTTTCCATGAGGATGCATCCTAGTTGATTGCCGCATCACTTGCGCGCTTCCTCCGGTGTCGTTGGCTCTAATTTCGTGGGGTGCATCGTTGTGACCACAATTTTTCTGGTGCCGAGCTCGTTTGATTTTCTTGCCCTCTTCAGCTTCGGTCCTTCATCGGCTACGTCAGCTTCATCGTCGGTCTTGGGGATGGTGGTGGTGTCGGTGTCACTGTCGGTGCCGCTGCCACTATCGGTGCTGGTGGTAGTGTCGGTGTCGGGGTTGGTCTCACTATCTGCATCCGCATATGGTGTTCGTCCAGGTAATTGAAATAAAGATTTGCTTCCTGAAAATGGTCTTCTTCGAGGCGACCAGAACCCCCTGCTTCGTCGTGGCTAGACATATTAGTTTCCTACGAGTATTGAAGTATAATAATTTAATTCTAGGCCAAATAACATGAATAATAAAAAGGGGCCTATATTTGGTCGGAGTGTTGATACATTCCCCTTTCCGACAATTCTCGGGCACTCGATATGTCCTAGTTTCTAGCACAAGTCATGCCGAAATTCACAAAAATTTTCGGCATGACCTTTGCTAAAAAAGTGAACACATGGACGCGTGAAATTTGCGAGAACATAAATGAATCAACATTCCAGCAAAACATATGCCACTCCTACATTCATGATTTATACAGTTTCCAGACTTCTCAAACAAAATAGTTTGCCTGAATAAAAGTGCATCGTGTATGTTCAATAGGATTGCTCACATCAAAAATCAAGATTATGCACAAGTGTCAAACACAAGTGTCCACAACATCAGAAGATTATATTTGAACATATCAAAATTGCAATGGCAGCAATTTCATTTAACTTCCTACTTAGCTTTGATCTGCCTCGAACCACATGGAGGAAAAATGTACATACATCAACTTATAAAAAGAAACCAGATGTCATCAAACGAAGTGTGCTCGAATAGGTTATAAAATGTGATATCTTATTCATCATGTTCATTGGTACTACATATGTTTAATTTATTCATCATGATGCTGCTACTAATCATGTATTTTCATGCTTGTTATGCTATTCATCATGTTCTTGAACATCATCATGTTGATCTTTTGAAGCATCGAGTATCTATGCTATAGAAATTTTCAACTGCTATTTTGTAGTCATTTTCACTTCATATTTTGAAGAAGCATGAATTGCAAAAGAATTCTACATTCTATTCACATGATTCTTTTATCCCCAAGCATTCATTTGTTTTCTTTTTAAGAGAAAAAATCACACTTGACCTTTCGTAGAATCTTAGTTTTTCATGTGGCGTCAAACACACTTTGTTTCAAATTCCTATTGTTTTGTGATCCAAAAGGACACGCAACTCCAAATCATGCGTTTTTTTAATTTGTACTTTTTTATAGCGTGCATTGTTTCTATTTCTGCTTTTTAATAGGCAATGCAAGATGTTTCAATGGATGAAAAAATCCTCTAAAATAGTGTATAAATTAACTGCTAGGAAAAAAATTCTAAGCGCCCCCTCCCACAAAAATAATAATTCAAATCCTGCAAAATGCCGCAGCAGCCACAGAGGAGGGGAACCGAGACACTCAGCATCATCGTGGTAGATTGATTTGGTAAGTTTTTTACCATTCTACATTCAGATACAGAGGCGGGGGTTGATCCTTGTTTTGTAAAAAAAATATGAGGGGGCGGGGGGCTTACTAGAGCGGGAGGGGAGGGGAGGAAGAACGAATAAGCCGTAGCGAACCCTAGACCAGAATGGGGAGGAGAGGGGAACCTTGGCCTCGTAGAGGAGGGGGGCGTTGTAGGTGCGCACCTTCTCGTCCTACGTGAAGGAGGCCGAGGCTCGGGAGGGGCGGCGGGGACGGGCGGGGAGGTCTCCGGCGGGCAGTGTGAGGTTGAGGGCACGTAGGGACGGGCGGGGAGGTCTCCGGCGGGCGACGACAGCGACACAGGAGCGGGGGAGAGGGGGAGAGGGAAGGAGTGGAGGGAGAGGGGGAGTTATGGAATTTTTCGAGTCGGGTTAACTAAACATAGTAGTAACACTGGATTGGTATCGGCGCTACTAATAGAGCGCTACTACTAACTGTTATAGGACATATAGCAGTAGCACTCGATTAGAACGAGCGCTACTTCTAACTTAGCAGTTGCGCTGGTACAAATTCAGCGCTACCGCTAACTTTCATTTCTTTATTTTCTTTATTTATTTATTTTTATTATTTTTTCTTTTTATTTTCTTTTTATTATTTTTCTTTTATTTTTCTTATTTTCCTTTCCTTTTTTGTTTACTTTTCTTTTTTCTTTTGTATTGCTTTCTCCCTTTTGTTTTTTTTGTTTTTATCCCTACTGCCTCGCACGTAGTCGACGACGAGAATATCTCCCTCCCACACACTACGTGTATATTATCGGAACCATGTGTTGTTTCGTACACAAAATACATACATATGTATAAATGATTGTTTATCAGTTGCGTCGAAGACATTTCACATTGAGCTTCTTCCCTTTCATGTTCGTTGTTGTCTTGATTCTTCTTTTCCGGCGCCATGCAGTACGATCTTTCTTAGGTAATGTAGTACTGATTCCTATTTTCACGCATGTTTCATCGTCATCGTCATTTTCCCTCATCGGGTTGCCGTATTGGTCGTAGTTTTCCTCGTTGGCGACTCCATCCATTCCGACGATGTTCCTTTTGCCTCTCCTCACGGCAACACGACTAGGATTCATCGGGTCGGTTATGAAGAAGCATTTTGTCACGTGCTTAGCGTGTATCCATGGCCACTTTTGGCGATGATGTTAACATTCACGGTAGCGCTCTTCCCGTCTGGTATAGAAATGGTAGTGAAATACTTGTTTTCTCTTACGACGACCTTAGCCCACCTAACACGGAACATCGTCGCATCGTGCATTCCAGCGTAGTTAAGCTCCTAGATCTCTTTGGCCCTTCCGTAGTATCTTTTAGTTGTGTCGTTGTAGTTGGTCACACATTCAATCGTCACCCCTGAGTTCTGGTAATCACTGTCCATGTCTTTGGCCTCCGTGTAGAATGTGTACCGTTGATATTGTATGCCTCATATGACGCGAGTTTGGGCGCGGGGCCATGTGTTAAGACGTGTGTGAGAAACACGTCTGCACTGCCCTCTTCTGGGGGATTAGCATGAACTTGCTCTTTGAACCAATGCAATAAAGTGGCGTTGTGCTCTACAGTAACTTCGTTGTCTGTCTTGGGCATCCCCGTATCACGATACTTATTTGCGATGATTTCTCAGTGTAGTGTCACATAATCATCTACCACATCTAGGGGTTGTACCACTACCAAGTTATCCCTGTCAAAGGCGTCCCATCGATCCGAGTAGTCCACGTGCATTTCCCTTCGGTCGTTGTTGTGACCTTCTCCTCCGAGCCTCCCATAGTGCTTGTTGACGGGCAAACCAACAACAGGGTCTTCTTTGCCTATACAATTCTCGCTAAAGGACATGCACTCTTGGGTCAGATACCCCTGGACGATGCTCCCCTCGGGACGGGACATGTTACGAACGAATCCTTTGATGACCCCATTCATCCTCTCGAACGACATCATGTTGTGAAGGAATGTTGTCCCAAGGTCGATGATGTTGTCCACGATATGGACACACAGATGCACCATGACATCAAAGAACGCGGACGGGAAGTACATCTCAAGACCACATAGTATGACAACGATCTCTTCTTGTAGCCTTCGGAGCTCCTTCACACTGATGGACTTCCGAGAGATAACGTCGAAGAAGTTACAAAGACCAGTAAGCCTCTCATGAACGTGCTTGTACATTATCCCTCTAATGGCAACCAGGAGTATCTGCATCATCATCACATGACAGTCATGAGACTTCATCCGTGTGAACCTTTTCTTCTTCCTCTCTAGAAATCTGCTTATCTTCCCATAGTAACTGGAACTGACTTTGATTTCTGTAACGCACTTGATGAATTGATCGATCTCCTTTGAACTTAAGGTGAAGCAAGAAGGGGGGCAACAATTCTCCTCATTCTTGTTGACTTTTCTTCCCATTGGTCCCGCCGGCGTCTCCATCTGTGTCTCCTCCATCGACTTTTTACGGGGCATGTGGAGATCCCTCCTGATCTCCAAATCTTCCAAGTCTTTCCTGGCCTTTGGCCCATCCTTGGTCTTCTTCGGCATGTTCATCAGTGTGCCAAGCAAGCTCTCCAGGACATTCTCCGTGATATGCATTTAATCAAGGCAATACTGCTTGTCGTGATTGGGCCAGTACTACAAGTCCCAAAAAATAGACCTCATTTTCCATACCTTGAGCAGCGGCTCCGGCGCCTTTTCCATCTTTCCTGGCGCGGGGCACTGTTTCCGGTTATTCAACAACTCGTTGATTTTGGCGTCGCTCCTCTTACATGGAGGTCTTCGATTCTCAGCCAAACCATTGAATAGATCGCCATGTTTTCTCCAACGGTCATCCTTTTCGAGCCATCTACGATGCCCCATGTACACGATTTTCCCAAACCCGCAATCTTTCGTTGACGTAAGCTGCTGAGACGTTGTATCATCCATGCACCTCGTGCATCCGCGGTATCCTTGGCACACCTGCTCAAGGTGTACCCGTAACCGAGATAGTCGTGCACCGTCGTCATTAGCATAGCTCCCATATAGAAATAATTTCTTGTGCTAGCGTCCGATGTCTTGACCGGCGATTTTCATAACGTGTCTAGCTCCTCTTACAGAAGCCCCATATATAGGTTAATATTAATCCCCGGTTGTTTCGGACCTTCAATCAGCATGCTCATGTGTATGTACTTTGTCTTCATGCACTTGCATGGGGGGAGGTTGTACATCCATACAAAGACCGGCCATGTGATGTGGTTGGTGCTCTGGTTTCCAAACGGGTTCATGCCATCGGTAATCACACTAAGGATGATGTTACTTGCATCTTCTTTGAAAAATCCATATTCGGCATTGAATGCTCTCCATTGGCAAGCATCTGCGAGGTGTCTCAGCTTCGGATCATCTCCATCATCGGGCTTCTTCCTCTCCGCGTGTCACCGCATGAGCTTTGCTTCCTTAGGATCTATGAAATACTGCTGCAGACGGGGATTGATCGAAAAGTACCATATAACTTTCTGAAGAGCTTTCTTTCCTGCCTCTTGTATCGAGAAGCATTGCACACTTGACACCTGGGTTTTTCCGCGTGCCCCCCCTTTAAATGATGCAATCATTGATGCATGCGTGGTATCTTATGTGCGGCAAATGAAGGGGGCAAACGATTTTTTTGGCCTCCTCGACACTAGTAGGACACAGGTTCCCCGCAGGAAGAACTTCATTATGTAGATACTTCAAATGCTCATCGAGGCTTTTGTTTGTCCATTTTTTTGGCATTTGTCTTTAGAACTTCGAGCGTGAAACTCAAGTGGGTAACCTCGGGATCGCAATCGTCATATAATGGAGTCTTCGAGTCTACTTCAAGTTGTGCCAGCTTGGCCTCCTCTCTAGAAGCAACTCTGTCGCTATTCATACTCTTGCAAAGGAGGTCTCAAACATGAGGGTCCTTCACGACTGAACTTAGTAGCATTGAAGACTGCGGCATGCCCGTCGCCTTTTCTCCGTCATGTCCGGACTCTGCCCCTCCGCCATGCCCGGACTCTTCCCTACCACCGTGTCATGACTCTTCCCCGCTGGCATGTTCGGACTCTTCCCCGCCACCGTGTCCGGCCCCATCGTCTTCGTGTCGATTGGTCATCTCTTCGTCTAGTCTCATGTCGTTATTCCCTGCCATGTGGACATCCTCATCATCACCTTCACTTACCCACTGAGTATAGCCATCCATGAAACCATTGATCAGCAAGTGGGCCTTCAAAGTACCACAATCAAAAGGGTCCAAAATTACTCCTTTGTATCTTGTACACGGACATCTAATCCAAGTCCGTTTATTTGCATACATGTCTATCTCCGCGGATTGCAAGTATCGCTCCACCTTCCTTCCACTCACCTTCATGAATGCACGGTATAACAAGCAAGAGAGTGATAAACAAAATGCATGCATGCATCAAAGTCATATAAAAATTTGGCATGACCTTGCCTAAAAATAGGACGTATCGAGTTTGCTCGAAATTCATCGAAACGGAAATAAATCGACATTTCGGCCAAACGTAAGCAACTCACGGGGCATGTCACTCACACAAATCCCTTCATATCGCAAACACACGTATTCCCATCATCGAAATGCACAAATTTTTGCTCACCTATATCCCAAGAGAGATTGTGCACGACTAAATAAATAGCTAGATCTAGTTATTATGAGGAGAGATGACTCCAGCTAACTAGTGGAGAGGGAGAGAGATGATTTAGCTAGATCTATATGTATGGAAGGAGGGAAAGCCAAATAAATGTGGAAGATAGAGTTAGAAGAGAGGTCATTTATGGAGGAGAATTAGGGTGGAGGGGGCATTAATGCGGAGAGAAGAGATGTAAAAGGAAGAAAGAAGAAGGGCAACAATGGTGGAGAAGTAACTTAGAGAGAGGAGAGGAGAAAGGAGGGGAGAGGGCAAAGGGGGGAGGAAGGGGAAGAGAGGGGTGTGTGGGTTAAAAGCTGCCACCAGCCACACGTAGTAGTAGTGCAGCTTTCCAAAGGGCGCTACTACTATTGGTCTTAGTAGTAGCGCTTTTCTGTGGCAGCGCTACTGCTAAGTGGGGCCCAATAGCAGTAGCGCTCGTTCCCGACGAGCAGTACTGCTATTCTACTTAGCAGTACCACTTTTTACGAGGGTGAGTTGCTACTATTGCTACCGTCAATGGGCTCGTTGGGTCCCGTTTAGCAATATAATTTTTAAATTTCCACAGCTACTTCTAAGGCCTTAGCACCAGCGCTTGGCAGAGCTAGCGCTACTGCTAAGTGATAACCCATAAGTATAGGGGATCACAACAGTTTTCGAGGGTAGAGTATTCAACCCAAATTTATTGATTCGACTCAAGGGGAAGCGAAATAATATTCTCAAGTATTAGCAGTTGAGTTGTCAATTCAACCACACCTGAAAGATTTAGTATCAGTAGCAAAGTAGTGTGATAGCAACAGTAGCAATGGTAACCAGTAGCAGCAGAGTAACAACAGTAGCAACAGAGTAACAGTAGCAGCAGTAACAGTAGTAGCAGCAAAGTAACGTAGCAAGGACCAGTAGGAAAAACTCGTAGGCATTGGATCGGTGATGGATGATTATGCCGGATGCTATTCATCATGTAACAGTTATAACACGGAGAGATAAATAACTAGCTCCCGTTCGTCAATCTAATGTAGGCATGTATTCCGTATATAGTCATACGTGCTTAGGGAAAAGAACTTGCATGACATCTATTGTCCATCCCTCCTGTGGTAGCAGGGTCCTAATGGAAACTACGGGATATTAAGGTTCTCCTTTTAATAAAGAACCGGACCAACGCATTAACACTTGGTGAATACATGGACTCCTCATACTATGGTCATCTCCGGGAGTGGTTCCGGCTATTGTCACTCCGGGGTTGCCGGGTCATAACACATAGTAGGTGACTACAACTTGCAAGATAGGATCTAAAACACACATATATTGACGAGAACATAATAGGTTCAGATCTGAAATCATGGCACTCGGGCCCTAGTGACAAGCATTATGCATGGGAAAGTAGTAGCAACATCAATCTCAGAACATAGTGGATACTAGGGATCAAACCCGTCAAAACTAACTCGATTACATGATAGATCTCATCCAACCCATCACCGTCCAGCAAGCCTACGACGAGATTACTCACGAACTGTGAAGAGCATCCTAGAATTGGCGATGAAGGAAGGTTGGTGATGACGATGGCGACGATCACTCCTCTCCGGAGCCCAGAACGGACTCCAGATCTGCTCTCGAGATGAAGAACAGGAGGTGGCGGCGCCTTCGTATCGTAAAACGCGATGAACTCTTCTCCTTGATTTTTTTCGGGCGAGACGGACTAAATAGAGCTGAGATTGGAGGCGGTGGAGCGTTGTGGGCCCCACAAGCCTGCCAGGCGCGGCCAGGGGGGCCCCGCGCCTGGTGGGCTTGTGGGCTCACGACTCCACTCCCTCCGCTGATTCTTGCGCCAATATTTTCATATATTCCAGAAAAATTCTCCGTAAATTTTTAGGTCATTCCGAGAACTTTTATTTGTGCGCAAAAACAACACCATGGCAATTCTGCTGAAAACAGCGTTAGTCCGGGTTAGTTCCATTCAAATCATAAAAATTAGAGTCCAAAACAAGGGCAAAAGAGTTTGGAAAAGTAGATACGACGGAGACGTATCAACTCCCCCAAGCTTAAGGCCTTGCTTGTCCTCAAGCAATTCAGTTGACAAACTGAAAGAGACAAAAGAAAAACTTTGACGAACTCTGTTTGATCTTGTTGTTGCAACTATGTCTAACTCATATCCAGAATTTCAGCAAGATCCCAAGCAAACCACATAAGCAAATGACATCTAGGTCTCACGGTAACTCATCTCAATAGCATAATCAACTAGCGAGAAAATAATAATAAGTCTCAAACGTCAACACTTCAATGAAAACAATCATGAAGCAGTACGAACAGATGGTATCTCGCTAGCTCTTTCTGGGACCGCAAAACATAAATGCAGAGCACCTTCAAAGACCAAGGGCTGACTAAACATTGTAATTCATGGCAAAGAAGATCCAGTCATAGTCATACTCAACACAGTTAAAAGCAAAGCATAAAAATGACAGAGGTGCTCTCTAGTTGGTGCTTTTATAAGAAGAGGATGACTCAACAGGAATATAAATAGACAGGCCCTTTGTAGAGGGAAGCATTGATTTGCAGAGGTGCGAGAGCTCAAGCTTGAAAACAAAGATAATAATTTTGGGTGGCATGCTTTCATTGTCAAGGCAATGACTAAGAGTTCTCACCATCTTCCACGCTACAAATGCTATAGGCGGTTCCCAAATAGAAAAGTAAAGTTTTGACTCCCCCACCACCGATCAATCACACTCCACGACTAGCTGAATACTCGGGTGCCGTCCATACCAACATCAATCCAGGGGGAGTTTTGTTTGCAGTTATCTTTTAGATTTGAGCATGGAACGGGGAATTCCAATTATCGGCCCCTTTCTCGTGAATGATAGTGAATAAACACATATCGAGGATAACACACCTAGCATGGAAGATACCGATAGCCCCCTGTCACCACATGAGCGGTTCGGGCATGCAAAACAGATTATTTCTTGAAGGTTTAGAGAGTGGCACATGCAAATTTACTTGGAACGGCAGGTAGATACCGCATATAGGTAGGTATGGTGGACTCATATGGAACAACTTTGGGTTTATGGAAGTGGATGCACAAGCAGTATTCCCGCTTAGTACGAGTGAAGGCTAGCAAAAGACTAGGAAGCGACAAACTAGAGAGCGACAACAGTCATCAAAATGCATTGAGATTAACTAACATTGAGTGCAAGCATGAGTAGGACATAAATCACCATGAACATGAATATCATAGAGGCTATGTTGATTTTGTTTCAACTACATGCGTGAACATGCGCCAAGCCAAGCCACTTGAATCATTCAAAGGAGGATACCATCCTATCATACTACATCATAGTCATCTCAACATTCATGATGGCAATCAAGACAAACCATTATAAGCTCCTAGCTAATTAAGCTTGGCATCATAAACTATGATCTCTAAGTTGTCATTGCAAACATGTTTCTCTCATAACAAAGCTGAATCAAGAACGATGAGCTAGTCATATTTACAAAAACAAAATAGATCGAGTTCATACCAGCTTTTCTAGGCTCAGCCACTTCATCATATATCGTCATTATTGCCTTTCACTTGCACAACCGAACGATGTGAACAATAATAAGAGTGCTTGTGCATTGGACTACGCTGGACTGTGCAAGCAAACACAAAGGATAAGACAAAGTAATATGGCTCTTTAACAAACAAACAGATATGCAGGCGAGAGCCACTAAACATTGTAACCATGGTCTTCCACCTTGACCCAAAGAAAAAGAAAACTATTTACACAGGAAAGCTCCCAACAAGCAAAAGAAGAAAAGAAAATCTTTTTGGGTTTTCTCAAACTAGACAGACACACAAAAAGAAAACGAGAAAAAGAAAGTAAACTAACATGGATGATACAGTGGCAAAGTGTGAACACCGACAAACAAAGTGAAAGCATAAGCAAGAATATAAAGTCGGTGAGAAACACGTACTCCCCCAAGCTTAGGCTTTTGTCCTAAGTTGGTCTACTCCCAAGGATGGTCCGGGCGACACCCAAAATCATAATTGGGGTTGTACGGGAGCGTGGCAGCCACTGCCTGAATAGCTGCCTCACGGAGGCGAGCAACCTTTGCCTCCCTCTCATACTCCTCTGCCTCTCCTCTGGTTATGTAATATATCCATTTTACCTGAAAGTCAAAGAAGGCAGGAGCAGGAAGGGTAATATGGAAAACATGCTACTGGTTAAATATTAAACGGTATAGGAGGGATTCATCATCCCTCTCAAGGAACTGGTAGCGTGTCAAAGCAACGCGGTCAAGGAAAGCTGTATGGAGCGGGGGATCTCCTTCGCGGATGGGTACTCCAAGAAAATTTGCTATGCGAGTGGCATAGATGCCACCAAGGAAATCCCCTTCATTAACATTATTATTCAGCCTCCTTGCTATTATAGCTCCCATGTTAAAACTTCTGTCACCCATTACTGCGCTCTTAAGAATACTAAGGTCGGGTGCGCAGAGGTGACAATGCTCAATCTTGCCATTAATGCATCTGCCTATGAAAAGGGCAAAGTAATGCAAGGCAGGAAAATGAATGCTCCCCATGGTAGCCTGCGTAATATCTCTAGTTTCTCCAACAGTTATACCACAGAAAAAAAATCTAACCGAAGATTTAGGAGGATCATTGAGACTACCCCAAATAGGTATCTTGCAAATTCTATTGAAATCCTCTAAATCCATGGTATACGATTTTTCATAGAGATCAAACAGTACAGATGTATCACGGCCAACTGAAAATTTGAATCTACGAACAAAAGAGGCAGTGAGACCAACATACTGCTCACATTTATCGGAGATGAATTCTTCGAGTCCGACGTTGTGGACAAGTGTATCAAACTTGTCTTTGAAACCTACCCCAATCATGAATTCATCAGAAGGCCATTCACATGGTTGTACCTATGCGTTCCTCAGTTGGTAAGGATCAGGCTCCCGAATCGCAAGACGGGGACCTCTCTTGCTTGAGGAACCACCATGATAGTTTCTCCTGAACATCTTCCTTTTCTGAAATTTTCAGTGACTCTAAGGAAAAGTTAACAAGGCTCAACTAAACAAGTGCCTAGAGGCCATATTACGTATCAAAACTACTTGGGACAAGCTAGAATTAGAATGCAAAGCTCAAGAACATGGTCACCAAGGCAGCAAAAATACGCGAAGTATAAGGCACTAGAGAAAAAACTAATTGGACCAATGGAGGAGTCACTTACCAAGGAGTAATTTCCCCAAAACAGTTCGGAGAATGGTGCTTTGAGCAAAGAGATCGAAAATCCTAGCAAGAAGAGCAAGAACACGGGTTTGAGCTGCGAAACAATTTTTTCTGGAGGTAGGAGAACCAGATGGAAGCTAGAATGAGTGGAGGGGGTGCATGTGGGCCCCACAAGCCAGGTAGGCACGACCAGGGGGGTGCCCGCGCCTCCAGGGCTTGTGGCCCACTGGTGCAGCCCCCAGACTAGCTCTTCGTCTAAGTATTTTCAAAAAATCCAGAAAAATCATACTTGATTTTTGCGTCGTTCGGAGAGTTCGGGGAACTTTTCTACGCGGCGCTAAAACAGAAAACAGGGAAAACTAAACTAAATCTATCATTTTTCTTCTAAGCAACCGAAGGTGAAAGCTTGGAACAGAAGTTTGTGACTCCTCGATTCATCCATTTCATGGTCATCGAAAGAAATCTGTCAGTGAGGTTGATCAAGTCTCTTTGGCAAACTTTTTTGAATCGCCAAAGAGAACAGAGAATTTTTGAATGGTCACTAGGTCACCTCAATGGGGATATGTATCTCCCCAACAAGCAAATCATACTTCATCTTAACAGGAGGTATAGGGCATTCAAAGCTCCCAATAAGTATCGATGAAGTTTTTTCGATAGCATTGATGCAATGCACTCGATATTGTTTCTTCAGAAAGTGCACCGTATGCTCATTACCGTTGACATGGAAAGTGACATTGCCTTTGTTGCAATCTATAACAGCCCCTGCAGTGTTTAAAAAGGGTCTTCAGAGGATGACCTCCATGGCATCGTCCTCGGGAATATCCAGAATAACAAAGTCTGTTAAGATAGTAACGTTAGCAACCACAACAGGCACATCCTTGCAAATGCCGATAGGGAAAGCAGTTGATTTGTCGGCCATTTGCAGAGAGATTTCAGTGGGTGTCAACTTATCCAGTTCAAGCCTACGATAAAGAGAGAGAGGCATAACACTAACACCGGCTCCAAGGTCGCATAAAGCAGTTCTAACGTAGTTACCTTTAATGGAGCAAGGTATAGTTGGCACTCCGGGATCACCTAGTTTCTTAGGAGTTCCACCCTTCAAGGTATAATTAGCGAGCACGGTGGAAATCTCCACCTCAGGTATCTTCCTCTTATTAGTAACAATATCCTTCATGTACTTAGCATACGAAGACATTTTGAGCATATCTGTCAAACACATTTGCAGAAAGAGAGGTCTAATCATTTCAACAAAGCGCTCAAAATCTTCATCATCCTTTTTCTTGGATGGTTTGGGAGGAAAGGGTATGGGTTTCTGAACCCATGGTTCCCTTTCTTTACCATGCTTCCTAGGAGTGAAGTCGTTCTTATCATATCTTCTATTCTTAGGCTGTGGGTTATCAAGATCAACAAGTTCAATCTCCACATCCTTATCATTGCTAGGTTGAGCATCTTCATGAACATCACTATTGATATTATCATTAGGCTCATGTTCATCACCAGATTGTGTTTCGGCATCAGAAACAGAGACATTGTTTGGACTCTCAGGTGTATCAGCATCTGGGTTGCTAGCATGCAGGTTCCTATCATCTTTCTTCTTCTTTCTAGGATGACTAGGTGCATCAGTGCTAACTCCTTGAGAATCTTGTTCAATTCTCTTTGGATGACCCTCAGGATACAAAGGTTCCTGAGTCATTCTCCCGCTTCTAGTGACGACTCTGACAGAATTGTCATTCAACTCATTGAGCAAGTCATTCTGAGCCTTAAGTACTTGTTCTACTTGAGTAGTAACCATAGAGGCATTTTACTCAGGAGCTTAAGATCTTTGACAGTTATGTCCACACAAGCATTTAAATGACTAAGCATACGAGCATTCTGTTCCAATTGTCTGCTAACATAATCATTGAAACTCTGTTGTTTAGCAATAAAGTTATCAAATTCATCCAGGCATAAGCTAGCAGGTTTATCAAAAGAAATATTACTCTCATCAAACCTATGCAGAGAATTTACTTCTACTACCTGTATCGGGTTATCGAGGCCATGGATCTCTTCGATAGGTGGTAGATTTTTGACATCTTCAGATTTAATGCCTTTCTCTCTCATAGATTTCTTAGCTTCTTGCATATCTTTAGGACTGAGGAATAGAATACCTCTTTTCTTCGGAGTTGGCTTAGGAGGTGGTTCGGGAATAGTCCAAGCATTCTCATTGCACAAGATGTTATGCAATAGGATCTCAGCTTGTTCTATGGTTTGTTCCCTAAAAACACAACCAACACAACTATCTAGGTGGTCCCTAGAAGCATCGGTAAGTCCATTATAGAAGATATCAAGTATTTCATTCTTCTCAAGTGGGTGATCATGCAAAGCATTTAGTAGCTGGACGAGCCTCCCCCAAGCTTGTGGGAGACTCTCTTGTTCAACTTGCGTAAAGTTGTATATTTCCTGCAAGGCAGCTTGCTTCTTATGGGCAGGGAAATATTTTGCAGAGAAGTAGTAGACCATATCCTGGGGGCTACACACACAACTAGGAGCAAGAGAAGTGAACCAAGTGTTAGCATCATCCTTTAGCGAGAAAGGAAACAACTTGAGGATATAGTAGTGGCAGATCTTTTCCTCACTAGTGAATAGGGTGGCTATATCGTGCAGTTTCGTAAGATGAGATACAACCGTTTCAGACTCATAACCGTGAAAAGGATCAGATTCAACCAAAGTGATTAACTCAGGGTCGACAGAGAATTCATAATCCTTATCGGTCACAAAGATAGGCGAAGTAGCAAACTTCGGGTCGTATTTCATCCTAGCGTTCAAGGATTTTTTCTTTCCACTTGAGCAGTAATTTCTCAACATCATAGCTATCCTTACAAGAAGGAAAGTCCTCAGCTATCTCTGCCTCCATAACATAACGCTTAGGCATATCAGGCAATTCAAGCATAATAGCAGGTTCTACTTCAATAGTATCAGCAGTTTCAGAAGTATCATCACATCTAGGAGCAACTCTAGCAATTTGTGCATCAAGGAATGCACCTAGTGGCAAAGCAGTATCAAGCATAGCATCATCAGGCAAAGCAGTATCAAGCATAGCATCATCAAGCAGAGGCGACATATCAAGATTTCTAGCAGGAGGTGGTGTCGCAAACTTACTCATAACTGAAGGTGAATCAAGTGCAGAGCTAGATGCAGTTCCTTACCTGTCCTCGTAGTGGAGGGCAAGACTTTAGTTCTTGGATCTATCGGATTCCTCATAGTGACCAGCAGACGTAAATCCCAAGTGACTCAGAGAATATAGCTGTGCTTCCCCGGCAACGGCGCCAGAAAATAGTCTTGATAACCCACAAGTATAGGGGATCACAACAGTTTTCGAGGGTAAAGTATTCAACCCAAATTTATTGATTCGACTCAAGGGGAAGCGAAAGAATAGTCTCAAGTATTAGCAGTTGAGTTGTCAATTCAACCACACCTGAAAGATTTAGTGTCTGCACCAAAGTATCAGTAGCAAAGCAGTGAGATAGCAACAGTAGCAACGGTAACCAGTAGCAGCAGAGTAACAACAGTAGCAATAGAGTAACAGTAGCAACAGTGACAGCAGTAGCGGCAAAGTAATGTAGCAAGGACCAGTAGGAAAAACTCGTAGGCATTGGATCGGTGATGGATGATTATGCTGGATGCTATTCATCATGTAACAGTTATAACACGGAGAGATAAGTAACTAGCTCCCGTTCGTCAATCTAATGTAGGCATGTATTCCGTATGTAGTCATACGTGCTTAGGGAAAAGAACTTGCATGACATCTATTGTCCATCCCTCCCGTGGCAGCAGGGTCCTAATGGAAACTACGGGATATTAAAGTTCTCCTTTGAATAAAGAACCGGACCAACGCATTAACACTTGGTGAATACATGAACTCCTCATACTATGGTCATCTCCGGGAGTGGTTCCGGCTGTTATCACTCCAGGGTTGCTGGGTCATAACACATAGTAGGTGACTACAACTTGCAAGATAGGATCTAAAACACACATATATTGACGAGAACATAATAGCTTCAGATTTGAAATCATGAAACTCAGGCCCTAGTGACAAGCATTAAGCATAGCAAAGTAGTAGCAACATCAATCTCAGAACATAGTGGATACTAGGGATCAATCCCCGTCAAAACTAACTCGATTACATGATAGATCTCATCCAACCCATCACCGTCCAACAAGCCTACGATGAGATTACTCACGAACGGTGAAGAGCATCATGGAATTGGCGATGAAGGAAGGTTGGTGATGACGATGGCGACGATCTCTCCTCTCCGGAGCCCAGAACGGACTCCAGCTCTGCCCTCCAGATGAAGAACAAGAGGTGGCGGCGCCTCCGTATCGTAAAATGCGATGAACTCTTCTTCTTGATTTTTTTCCGGGCGAGACGGACTAAATAGAGCTGAGATTGGAGGCGGTGGAGCGTTGTGGGCCCGCGCCTAAACCCTAATGGGCTTGTGGGAGGCCCGCGCCTGGTGGGCTTGTGGGCTCACGGCTCCACTCCCTCCGCTGATTCTTGCGCCAGTATTTTTCATATATTCCAGAAAAAATCTCCGTAATTTTTTTGGTCATTCCGAGAACTTTTATTTCTGCGCAAAAACAACACCATGGCAATTCTACTGAAAACAGCGTTAGTCCGGGTTAGTTCCATTCAAATCATGCAAATTAGAGTCCAAAACAAGGGCAAAAGAGTTCGGAAAAGTGTGTACGACGGAGACGTATCACTAAGTAGCAGAAGCGAGTGCTATATTCTAGCGCTACTAACAAGGTCCTACGTATAAGGTTTTTCCTACTAGTGATGTCTTGATTTTTCTGATAGAATAAACCAAGATCTTTAGTACCTTGTAAATATCTGAAGATATTCTTACTCCCGTCCAATGACGTTTTGTTGGAGCTGCACTATGTCGAGCCAGTAAATTTACCGCAAAAGCAATGTTTGGTCTAGTACAATTTGCAAGGTACATCGGTGCTCCTATGGCATTGAGATATGGGAACTCAGGTCTCAATACCTCCTCTTTATCATCCCTAGGTCCAAAAGGATCCTTATTCATATCAAGGGATCGGACGACCATAAGTGTTTTAGACGGATATGATTTATCCATGTTGATTTTTTCCAAAAATTTCTGAATATAAGCGGGTTGATAAATGAGTACTCCTGAGGGAAAGTGCTAAGTTGTAAACCTAAGAAGAATTTGTTTTTTCCCACATCTTTCATCTCACACTCTGTCATTAAAGGATTGCGTGCTACATTTATATCTGCTGCTTGCCAATGATGTTGAGATTATCAGCATATACTGAGATGATGCAGAATCCCTTTGAGGATTTCTTTATCAATACACATGGGCAATCATTGCTATTCGACTATACTTTACAGAGAAGAAACTCAGTGAGTCGGTTATACCACATTTTACTAGACTACCTCAAGCCATATAGTGACTTTTGTAGTTTTACACAATACATGTTGCGGTTTATATTTGGATTCAGAATTTTAAGTCCATCAGGGACTTTCATATTAATTTCCGCATCAAGTGACCCATATAGATAAGCGGCTACCATATCCATTAACTGCATTGAAAGATTCATTTGCACTGCCAAAGATATTAAATATCAAAATGTAATTCCACTCATTACATGAGAATTTGTATCGTCGTAGTTGATACCGGCTATCTTCATAAACCCTTGAGCTACTCGTCTTGCTTTATATCTCACCACCTCATTGTTTTCGTTCCTTTTTCGACCAAAACCCCATTTAGCTCCCACCGGGAAGACATTATGAGGAGTAGGCATAATTTTAGAAAATACCTCTCTTTTGTTAAGCGAGTGTAATTCTGTCTCAATTACTCTTTCATACTCCCTCCGTTCCTAAATACAAGTCTTTCTATAGATTTCACTAAGGGACTACAACCGAGGCAAAATGTGTGAATCTACACTCTAAAGTATGTCTATATACATCCGTATGTAGTTTCCTAGTGGAACCTCTAAAAAGACTTATATTTAGGAACGGGGGGGGAGTAGATTTTGGGTCTCGATCCAGTTGAAGGTTTCAGTAATTTTCGAGGAGAAATCTATGTCGAAAACTGTAGTGCTTCTCTTGTATGTTTCTCTTGAATCAATATAATTTATGGCTATTTCAATAATTTCTTGAGGCTCCATCTGATTTCCCATATCAACGGAGTCAGATTGTTTCGATATCCAACATTATAAGTTGTGTGCACGTTTATGTTGCGTTCTTGATATTGAACATCTATTTGGTGTCCATCAACTTGAGGTTGATTTGCATTTACTGTCATAGATTTTGTTTTTCTTTGTTTCCACGGAGTCTTTAGAGAAGCTTTTCCCCCTGGGACCATATTTCTCCCCCTTTTATTCGTAATTGGGAGTTGAGTAGTTTTATATGGTACATCTACCCATTCTGGTGCATGATACGTCTCCAACATATCTATAATTTTTGATTGTTCCATGATGTTATATTATCATTCTTGGATGTTTTATGATCATTTTATAGCAACTTTATATCATTTTTTGGGACTAACCTATTGACATAGTGCCTAGTGCCAGTTGCTGTTTTCTGCTGTATTTTCCTTCGCAGAAAATAAATATCACATGAAGACCAAATGCCACGAAACTTTACGGAGAATTTTTGGACCAGAAGGAAACTTGGGAGCCAAGGATTATCACCATAGGAGGTCTAGGCAGACCACTAGGCAACAAGGCGCGTCGAGGGCCCCTGGTGTGGCCTAGTGGCTTGTGGAGGACTCGGGTGCCTCCTCCATCGCCTTTGAGCTCTATAAATACCCCAATATTCCAGAAACCCTAATGGAGTCAACAAAAAATTGTTTCACCTGCCGCAAGTTCTAGAAGACACGAAATCCAATCTGGAGCCCATTCTGGAGAGGAACACGATCAAAAAGGGGTTCATCATCCTCATTGGTGCTCCTCCGATGATGAGTGAGTAGTTCAAATCACACCTACAAGTCCATAGGCAGTAGCTAGATGGCTTTCTCTCTCGTTTTGCTTCTCAATACAATGGTCTCTTGGAGATCTATTTGATGTAACACTTTCTATTATGGTGTGTTTGCTGGGATCCGATGAATTGTGAGTTTATGATAAAATATATGAAATTATATTCATGCTTGATTTTTATAGTCTCGTATTTCTTCCCTGATATTTGCTTTTACTTGATCTTTTATCTTGCAATGGGAAGAGGTGCTTTGTGATGGGTTCGTTCTTGCGGTGCTCAACCTGAGTGACAGAAAGAGACATGACACGCATGTATCGTTGCTATCAAGGATAAAACGATGGGGTCTATTCCTACGTGAATAGATCTTGTCTACATCATGTCATCATTCTTAAGGCATTACTCCGTTTCTCCATTAACTCAATACACTAGATGCATGCTCGATAGAGGTCAATATGTGGAGTAATAGAAGTAGATGCACACAGAAGTCGGTCTACTTGTCTTGGACATGATGCCTATATACATGATCATTGTCTTGGATATCGTCCTAATTATTCGTTGGTCTATCAATTTCCCAACAACAATTTGTCTACCCACCGTTTGCTATTTTTTTGAGAGAAGCCACTAGTGAAACCTACAGCCCCGGGTCTATTTCACATCACCTATTTGCAATCTCTACTTTGTTATTCGCATTTCTATTTTATTTGCTCTTTTATTTTCACATCTATATTATAAAAAACCAAAACTATCTTGCTTAGTTTTATTTTTTATCACTTTTATTTGCATCTATAAATCTATCTTTTACTTTACCCACGAGGGATTGACAACCCCTACACGCTTTGGGTTACGAGGTTTTGTTATTTGTGTGTAGGTATCGCTTACAGAGTGTTGTGGATCTTCCTACTGGATTGATACTTTGGTTTAATAACTAAGAGAAATACTTTCCATCTCTGTGCTACATCACCCTTCAAGCTTGGAGGGAAACCAATAAAAATCAGCGGGGAGTCAAGATCTCTGGCGCCGTTGTCGGGGAAGATCAAGTCAAGATCTATCAAGTTCCTATACACAAACTCTCATCTGCTTGCAATTACATCATTTTCCATTTGCCTCTCGTTTTCCTCACACCCACTTCACAAAAAAAATCCTTTTTATTTGCCTTCTTTCCGTTTGCCATTTTCTTGCCGGATCTCTTGTTTGCTTGTGTTCTTGTTTGCGTAGTCACAATGACTCAAGAAAAAAAAACTAAGCTGTGTGATTTTTCCAATACCAATAACAATGATTTTATTATCACCTCGATTGTTCCTCCCACCACTAATGCAGATTCTTTTGATATTAATGCCGCTTTGTTGAATCTTGTTAAGAAGGACCAATTCTCTGGTACTCTCAATGAGGATGACGCATCCCATCTGAATACTGTCGTAGAATTGTGTGATATGCAAAAGAATAAAGATGTTCACAATGATATGGTTAAGTTGAAATTATTTCCATTCTCATTGCATGGTCGTGCTAAAATTTGGTTTTCTTCTTTGCCCTGAAATAGTATCGATTCTTGAAACAAGTGCAAAGATGCTTTTATCACGAAGTACTTTCCTCCCGTGAAAATTATTTCTCTTAGAAAACATATTATGAATTTTAAAGAACTTGGCCATGATCATGTTGCATAATCTTGGGGAAGGTTGAAATTGATGATAAGAAATTTCCCAACTCATGGTTTGAATTTATGGATGATCATACAACATTTTTATATGGGATTGAATTTTGTTTCTAGAAATCTTTTATATTTTTCCACGGGTGGTACTTTTATGGAAATTACTTTGGGTTATGCTACTAAATTTCTTGATAATATTATGGCTAATTATTCACAATGGCATACTAAAAGAGCTCCTACTAGTAAAAAGGTTAATTCTTTTGAATAAATTGATGCTTTGATTGATAAAGTTGATGCTCTTATGAAATTGGTTGCTAGTAAACATGCTACTATTGTTGCTAATGATGTGACTTTGTCTACTTTTATTGAGAAAAATAATGATCCCGTAGATGTGAACTTATCTCGCGAAATAATTTTAATAATAGTGCTTATAGGAACAATTTTAATCCTAGGTCGTATCCCAGAAGTTCTTCAAATAATTATGGTAATTATATGGTAATATTCATAATAATAAAGCTAGGATACCCTGTGATCTTGAGAGTAATATTAAGGAATTTATCAATGCGCAAAAAGCTTTCAATACTACGATAAAAGAAAAGTTGAATAACATTAATCATATGTCTAGAAGCATTGATATAATTTTGCATGATGAAGAAAATCTCAAGAATATTTTTTTCCTAAGGTTGATATTAATGAATCAATTAAATCTTTATATGTTTCCATAGATGAAAGTAAGAATGGAACCGCTATGCTTAGAGCTAAAAGAGAATTTCTAGAAAGACGTTTCCCGATTGCTTTCATAAAAATGATGAAGAAACTAAAATGATTGGTGTTTATTCTATAGATTCCTTGTTTAGTAATGTTAAAACTAATGATGAGGGAACTGAAGAAGATTCAACTTTAGCTAGAAGGCGTTCCCATGATTCGGAGGGTGTGAATCTTGTTGAAAAAGTTGATGAAAGTGGGATTGAAGAGGTCAATACTTTAGCTAGTAATGCACCCACTATTTTAGATTACAAAGACTTTAATTTTTATAGTTTCTTTTTGATTGAGTGTATTTCTATGCTGCAATCTATGATAAATTCACCCAATGCCTATGAACAAAACAAAGCTTTCACTGAACATATTTCGGATGCGGTAATAGAAACTTTGTAAGAAAAGTTAGAATTAGAGATTTCAATTCCTAGAAAGGTATATAATAAATGGAACCCACCATTAAGACCAAGATTAAGAATTTTTTTCTATGATTTATGTGATTTGGGTGCTAGTGTTTCCACAATTTCGAAATCTCTTTGTAATGTGCTTGATCTTACCAATATTGATGAATGTTCCCTGAATTTGCACTTGATGGATTCTACTATTAAAAAGCCTATGGTAAGAATTAATGATGTTCTTATTCTTGCAAATATAAATTATGTGCCCATAGATTTTATTGTTCTTGACATTGATTGCAATCCGTCTTGTCCAATAATCCTTTGTAGACTGTTTTTGCGTATTGTAGGGGACGTGATTGATATGAAAGATGGGAATATTAAATTTTAGTTTCCACAAAGAAAATGCATGGAAAAATTCCCTAGAACTAATATTTAATTAGCATATGAATCAATCATGAGGTCAACATATAGATCAATCATTAAGGAGAACATTACTTGAATCTATGTTATATACCTAGCTAGGGGCGTAAATCGATATCGCTTGTTGGGAGGCAACCCAATAAATAAAAATTGTTTTTTACTTTTTATTTCTGTTATTGAGTGTTTACGCAATTATGCTACTGTTAAGAATGTGTTTTTTAATGTTTTATTAAGTTTTTGTGCCAAGTAAAGCCTTTGGGATCATGTGGGGTGTTAGTTGCTTTAATCCTGTTGAAAAACAGAAACTTTTGCGTCCAGTAGAGCAAATCCTAAAAATCATAGAAGCGTCAAACGTGTATAAATATTTTACACATTATTTATATACAAATTCCCTATGTTTTCCTAATTGTTAAGAACTTTTGGAGTTACAGAAATATGAGTAAAAGTCGAGTCTTTACAGACTGTTCTGTTTTTGACAGATTTTGTTTTCTTTGCGTTATGTGCTTGTTTTGATGATTCTATTGTTTGTATTGGGGGTATAAGCCATGGTAAAGTTAAAATACAATAGGTATAATGCAAAAAATAAAATTGTAATATGTTTTCAACAACACCTAAAGTAATGTTTGGTTTTCTTATACTAACGGATCTCACAAAAGTTTTGTTGAGTTTTATGTGATTGAAGTTCTCAAGTTTTGGGTGAGATCACGATGGATGAAGGAATAAGGAGTGATAAAAGCCTAAGCTTGGGGATGCACCATGGCACAACAATGTAATATCCAAAGATTACCAAGCAACTAATCTTGGGGATGCCCCGGAAGGAATCCCCTCTTTCTTCTAACAACCATCGGTAATTTTACTTGGAGCTATATTTTTATTCGTCACATATCATGAGTTTTGCTTGGAGAGACTTGTATTATATGTGTCTTTGCTTTATTTTCTGGTTATTTTGTCATGATAAAACTTGTTGTGCACACCCATTTGAGAGAACCAAAGTATTCTACAATTTGTTAGAATCGCTCTTTATGTTTCACTTCAATTTTTAGAGCCATGGAATTTCTCTAACGCTTCAATTATATCTTTTTGAGCGCAGTGGTGCTGTTATTTTGAGGAAATTTTCTCTAATGAATCACTTAGATTATTTTAAGGGTACTAGAAATTTTGGAGAAATCCTCACATGCTTCACTTATATTATTTTGAGAGTTTAAAATTTTAAAGAAACTTGTGCTCTCGTTCTTCACTTATATTTGTTTGAGAGCTTGTTATTTGCAATGACAATTTGCTTTAAATGAAATTAGTCCCAAAGTCATAGATATCGAGGAAGGATATAATAACAACTTTCATGAAGATCATTGGATATTAAACTTGATTCTTTGCAATAGTTTTGCGATATGAAGATAGTGATATGTGAGTTATGTTGATGAGTAATTATTATTTAGTAAGAATATTGGTGTTAAAGTTTGTGATTCCCTATGCATGCACACGAAGTCAATAATTATGCTACGAAATTACATCCTACTTTTGTTGCACTATTCGGTGTCAGTTATGTTTAATGTTCACTTTTGATGATTTTTGTTCCTTCGTTGGGCATTTCTCAATCTATTTGCTAGCGTTCACTTGTACTAAGCGCGAATACTTTTTGTGCATCCAAATCCTATACCCAAAGTTTTGCCAAACGAGTATCATACCTACCTATATGCGGTATATCAACGTTGTTCTAAGTAAATTTGCAAGTGCAAACTATATTGTTCAAAATAAATTTATGTTTTGTGTGCCCGTACCACTCATGAAGCGGCGAGGGGTGGATGGTATCTTCCATGTTAAATAGGTTATTCTCAAGATGGGTGTTTATTCACTTGTCATTGCACGAAAGTATGGAGATAATCGGGATGCCCAGTCCAAAAATGGAATGAAACTCTATTTTATGTTGTCAAATAATAAATTCGTTGGGTGTGTTGCATGAATGGATCAATAATGGGGCATGATGGGCTAGGGATAACATTCTTTAGCATTGATATTTTGAATGACTTGGTTGCTTGTTGATATGCTTGAGTATTGAAATTTTCATGTCAAACTATAGACTATTGTTTTGAATCATCTACAAGTCCATATGTCCATGAAAAGAAAAAGAATATGATGAACTTGTGAGGCAGCATTCCACATCAAAAATTCTATTTTTACCATTTACCTACTCGAGGACAAGCAGAAATTAAGCTTGGGGATGATGATATGTCTCCAACGTATCTTTAACTTTTGATTGTTCCATGCTGTTGTATTATCATTCTTGGATGTTTTACGATCATTTTATAGCAACTTTATATCTTTTTGAGACTAACCTATTGACATAGTGCCTAGTGCGAGTTGCAGTTTTTGCTCTTTTTTCCTTCGCAAAAAATCAATATCACATGAAGTCCAAATGCCACGAAACTTTACGGGGAATTTTTTAGGCCAGGAGGAAACTTGGGAGCCAATGATGATCACGAGAGGAGGCCCATGCATCCCACTAGGCACCAGGGCAAGCTCAGGGCCCCTAGCACGGCCTATTGGCTAGTGGGGGCCTCGGGCGCCTCCTCCATCGCCTATGAGCTCTATAAATACCCCAATATTCCAGAAACCCTAGAGGAGTCGACAAAAAATCGTTTCAGCCACCGCAAGTTCCAGAAGCCACCAAATCTAATCTAGAGATCATTCCGGAGAGGAACGCGATCACGGAGGGGTTCATCATCCTCATTGGTGCTCCTTCGATGATGCGTGAGTAGTTCATATCAGACCTATGCGTGTGTAGGTAGTAGCTAGATGGATTTGTCTCTCGTTTTGCTTCTCAATACAATGGTCTCTTGGAGATCTATTTGATGTAACAATTTCTATTGTGGTGTGTTTGTTGGGAGTCGATGAATTGTGAGTTTATGATCAGATATATGAAATTATATTCATGCTTGATTATTATAGCCTCGTATTTCTTCTCCAATATTTGATTTTTGTCTGGCCAACTTGATATTTTATCTTGCAATGGAAGAGGTGCTTTGTGATGGGTTGATCTTGCGGTGCTCAATCTGAGTGACAGAAAGAGACATGACACGCATGTATCGTTGCTATCAAGGATAAAACGATGGGGTATATTCCTCCATGAATAGATATTTTCTACATCATGGCATCGTGCTTAAGGCATTACTCCATTTATCCATGAACTCAATACACTAGATGCATGCTGCATAGCAGTCGTTTGTGGAGTAATAGAAGTAGACGCTGGCAGAAGTCGGTCTACTTGTCTTGGACGTGATGCCTATATACATGATCATTGTCTTGGATATTATCATAATTATTCACTGTTCGATCAATTGCCCAACAGTCATTTCTTTACCCATCGTTTGCTAGTTTCTCGAGAGAAGCCAGGAGTGAAACCTACGGCCCCAGGTCTATTTCACTTCATCTATTTGCAATCTCTACTTTGTTATTCCCATTTCTATTTTATTTGCTCTTTTCTTTTCAGATCTATATTTAAAAAACAAAAATACCTTGTTGTGTGTTATTTGCTATCACTTCTATTTGCATCTATCAATCTATCTTTTACTTTACCCACGAGGGATTGACAACCCCTACACGTGTTGGGTTGCAAGGATTTGTTAGTTGTGTGTAGTATCGCTTACATAGTGTTGCGTATCTTACTACTAGATTGATAACTTGGGTTCATAACTTAGGGAAATACTTGTCGTCGGTGTGCTACATCACCCTTTAAGCTTGGAGCGAAATCACCGTAAATCAGCAGGGAGTCACTGCATTAACTTTGGGGGATATAAGATTTAGTGACACCTTTGTGATCAGTAAATGCGGTTGGCAGCTTATTTGCCAAGTGTTGCAAATCTATTATTTCCAAAACTTGAGATTCAGATTCTTTAGTACGTGGATCTAAGGAGTGAATGCTTGTTTCATTCTAATCTATTTCCTGGCATTCTTTGTGGTTTGGTTCTCTCCCCAATGCGTGGAAATGGTCCTCATCAAAAATTGAGTCAGCGTACCGGGTTGTGAACATGTCCTTGTTAGGGGTTCTAAATATTTTATTATTGATGGAAAATTATATCACACGTAGATTCCAAATTTTCTATGGGGGGCATAGAGGTACGTTGTGGTGGTGATATCGGTACGTATACAGCGCAACCGAATTTTTACAGGTGGGAAATACTTGGCTGATTGCCACGTACTATTTGAAACGGGGAAGTTTAATGATATGCAGTTGGTTTGACTTTCATCAGATCTGCGGCGTGTATAATCTCATGTCCCCAAGAAGATGTTTGTAAATTGCAATTATGTAATAGGGGTCTAGCAATTAATTTTACTCTTTTGATTAAATATTCAGCCATTCCATTTTGAGTATGAACATATGAAACTAAATTTTCTAGATGGATTGCTAAAGCCATACAATAATCATTAAATGCGCGTGAACTAAATTCAGCAGCACTATCCATTCTTATTGTTTTTATATGTGTTCAGGATGATTTGCTCTCAATTTGATAATTTGAACAATTAATTTGGCAAAGGCACGATTACATGTGGATAATAGACACACATGTGACCATCTAGTAGATGCATCGATTAGCACCGTGAAGTACGTAATTGGTCCAGATAGAGGTTGTATTGGAAAAAATATATCTCCTTGAATTCTTTTAAGAAAATTAAGTGACCCATTTTTAACTTTAAGATAAGATGTCTTAATAAATAACTTCCCCATAGCACAGGCGGTGCCTACAAAATCTGATGATTTAGGAAATATTTTAGTTGGTAAATTATGACTAAAAAATTACTTATAATTTTTCTCATCATACCTATTCGAGGATGACCAAGACGATCATGCCAAGTCTTGAATTTATCAAGATTTTGAAAAATTATTTTGTACGCAACATAATGTATGGGTTTTATGTATGTAAAGTATAATCTAGATGAAAATGAAGGAATTTTTTCGAGAGTTAGTTCCTCATATCCGTTGATTTTTGTTAAAAGCAAATATTCTTTATTATCCATCTCTAGTGTTTTTAGATGGAAATTGTTAGATCAGATATCTTTGAAACTTATAAGGGTACTCGTAGATTCGGGATACAAGAGTGCATTCTGAATTACGATAGTACTACCCGTAGGGAGTGTGAATTTAGATCTTCCTGAACCAATAATCGCTTTGTTACTTCCTATTATGATCATAACATTTTCCTTTATCTTAGTAAGAGTCCAGAAATATTTTGCTCCCCTTTGAATTGTGTTAGTGGTAGCACTATCCACTAAACATAACTCTTCTTCCATCGGATTGTTCCCACTAAAATTCTATAAACAGAAAGAGAATATTTTATAATAAATTTACTTCTTGTTCATATATTCATCAAATTAAATACATAATATTTATATTATAATCTTAAATATAAATTTATTACAATACTATGTTTGATTCACATAATATAATATACATAGTGTGAAAGACTTTATTCTACTTATTGTTATACAATATATAACATCTTTTAGTATTTAAATAACTAAGTGACATCAACTTGCTTATGGAGATTAACTGAGGTCTCCAAAAACATCTCGGGTGTAATCCACAAGCATGTCTTCATCGAGTATGATATCGTCCGTTGTCTTGTATACCTGAATAGCGGTTGAGAAGGACCAGCTCGAGGGTTATCTTGAATAGCGTTGAAGTGAGCTTCAATTTTATTTCCATGAACTTGTTTGTTTTTCCTCCATACTACATGTATAGATCCATAAGGTGCTTGGGAATTCGGCATTGATTAGTACGATGATTCATGTATCCACACCTTCGACAAGTTTGAGAGTTGTCATTTTGATCATTTTTCTTGAAATGACCTTTCCCTTAGTTTGACCGTTGGTCTTCATACCATTATTCTTTTTTCCATTTCCCTTGAATTTCTGGATGTTCCTTTTACATTTTCTAAACTTACTAGTAAAATGAGCATTAGCATGTGCTTCAGGAATAGGCATGGCACCCGTTGGGCGAGCATTGTGATTCTTCATGAGAAGTTTATCATGCTTCTGAGCATGAAGTAATGTGTATAAGCTCAGAATACCTTGTGTATTTCTGTTAATGATGCTGTTGTTGCAATATCCTCATTGAGGGATGGAAAGTGCATGAAGTTATCCCTATTAAGTCTGCATCTGAAACTTGTTGATTGCAAATTCTTAGTTTGGAGTTAAGTTTATGAACGGGAGAATTATATGCAGCAACGGACTTAAAGTCATGAAATCTTATAAGATACCATTCTCTTTGGGCTTCTCACAACGTTACTACTCTTTGTTGGTCATATCTCTCCTTCAGGGAGTCCCATAAAGCTAATGCATCGTCCTTCATCAAATTTTCTGTTTTTAAATCGGGATGGAGGTGGTGCCTTATGTAGCGCAATGCTGCATACTTTACCACTTCAGGTATTTTTCGAGCATTTATGGGGGGGGGGTGCGACAATGCAAGGACCAATGTTACGTCCACTTAAGAATAGTTTAATATCCATTTCCCTTGATAGATAGTTACTTCCATCTATTTGCATTTCTTGGGATTCTTTCTTATTGATGTCAGCTATATTTCCTACACGTATGATCATGCATTTCATTATTTTTACTTGATAGTAAAATTTATTTTTGTAAACAAAAAATATGTTTTAGAGGAACATATATAATTTGTAAGCCATGTATGTGAAGATCATTGAATTTTAATATATTTGGAAGAGCACTATAGAGGTATAAGAATGCCTGTGAGTAACGGGCAAACGGTAATATATAGTAGATGCCATTACCTTGTGATTGCACAAATATAATTCAAAATAATCTCATATTTCATTTGGCCTTTTTTATCTCATCAGAATAATAGAATTTTGCAAGAAAGATAATATTCCAAATGCAAAAATAACATGTTATAATATAATAAAAGCAAATTTATTAACAACATCTTTTTTTACAATTTTGAAAATTCTAATAGGCATCAGGTCTAGAAATATAAATTACAATACTTAAGTTGACGAAAGGACAAACTGGGTCCTAAACATAATTTATAGCACACTTATATAATGTGAATGTACGATTGGTAGTAGTACATTAGCACACTAAAGGGATGAGGCCTGTTGTTGGCCCATAGCCTGAGTCGGCACCGCTTTGGCTTGGACCAGTTGGTCAAAAGGGGATCGAGGAGTGGGTGGATACGTATGAACCCAAATCGAACTCCTCATCACCTGAACCACCAGTGCTACTGGCCATGCTTCACGCTGGCACCCATGGTCGGCTTCTTCAGCGGTGGAGCAGCCCCTCCACACAGGAGGAGGGGAGGGCAGCCTCATGGAGGCGGAGATCCACGACACAGTCGAGGAAGCTGAGTGCCTCAGAGACACCGGATTCGTAGATTGGGGCTACTTCACTCAGAGTCTTGGTAAACCACTACGGTTTCACGAGTAAAAAATTCCGAGTGTTTGAGCATGTCCGCATGCTTGCAATCGATACCAATTATTTATCTTTCGGGAAGATAAGTTGTCGATTCGGATGATCGTGAGCTCGGAGCTCCGAATGCCCAGTGACGAGTTAGGACGGATCCCAAGCGCGCTATGGTAGGGGTGATCAGGTCACCCTCTCGTTTATCCAGGTGATTTGGGTCCCGTAGAAGGATGAGTCACCGGATGTTTGGCTCACCTCATTCTGCATCGAGTATGCGGAATCCATTCGGGTTATGAGTGAGGAAGTATTTCCGTGCTTTTTGAATTGAGGGAGCGTGCAGGTGGGGCAGGAATGGCGGCAACGTGGGTAGTGAAGGAAGTGGCGAGGTGCCTTGATTCGCGTGCCTGAGATGTCGGTGTCATGTCGCACGCGCGTTGTCCTTGGGATCCCGTGGATCCCCCTCGTGGACGCGCAGTACTCAATGGGGAATCCCTGGGTGGCGTATAAAAGAGAGAAGATAGAGATAGGGGAGGATCACACCACCAGATCTGGGTCATTTCCCTCTCCTCCCCAAACTTTGCTACCGCAGCTGAGAGTTCTTCCCCCTCCCCAGCCTCCACCCGCTTCGACCAACTTGCAGTGAGACATGGTGACGGGTACGACGGTTACGGCTAAGCGATCGAAGAAGGGATCTCGTGGGTCTTTGTCGAGTGCCGGAGCGGTCCCCCCGGGCTGGATTTAGGGCGACTGGATGTCGTCCCATGCCTCCAAGGGACACCTACTAGAGCTGGAGAGCGAGGGACTGGTGGTCCCAGGGAGTTGGCGACTGCCGAAGGAGGGAGAGCGGGAGCCCGCGCTGAGAGGGGACGAGCGAGTGCTCCTCGTCACCCATGTGGACAGAGGTTTTTCTATGCCCCCGCATCCATTCTTTTGTGCGTTGCTTGATTTCCTTGGTGCGCAGCTTCGTCACCTTCCCCCCAATGTAGTCTCTTATTTATATGCTTTCATGTCTTTGTGCTAGAACTTCCTCGGATGCTATCCGCACTAGGGATTGTTCAAGACATGTTTATTTCCCGAGTGATGACGGTGAAGAAGTCTTCTCAATCCCGGGGGGGGGGGGAGGAGGACGCACATAGTGCAGCTCTGTATGAATATGACTTAGATGGAAGAGTAGTTTCCCCCACATGTCCTTCCCTGATTCCGTGAAAGGTCGGCAGGACTCTTTGTTCTATTGCCAGGATGTTCCAGTTGGTGGGGGGTCAGTCGGGTCTTCCACCTTATTCGGCTGAGAAAATCCAGTCGGCTCCTTCTTTTACTGTGTCGAAAGAGGAGAAGGTGGATGTAGACATTCTGGTGATCGTGCTAGTTACACTGTTACGGAAGGGTGTTAACGGGATGGATCTTCTGGAAGTCTTCTTTCAGCGGCAGGTCCAACCCCTACAGGCTAGAGCCCACCCCATGTGGATGTATGGAGGGCCGAATGATCCAACCCGCATTCACCCGGAGGAGATCAGGGCGGAAGAGTTGGAGAACAAAGCTCAAAGCCATACCCCCCCATGCGAGAAACCCTAGGGGCACCAGGCTGGTGCCTCCTTTCTGAGAGGAGAATCCGCTGAATGTGGTAAGCTTTCATGCGTTCGATCTGAGTGAACTTCATTGTTATCTTTTGTCTTTGTTTGTAAACTTGTTTTCCTCATTTGACATGCCTTTATGGCATTGGTCAGTTCTATGCCGGTCGTTGATCGCACACCGATTGACGTGGCGAGTGGCACAGCGCGCCTAGAGGGCTCGAAATATGATGAAGATGACGATGATGAAGACGACGATAATGAAGAGGAGACCAATGAGAGTGATGATGACGATGAACATGGGGACATGGCGGAATCTTCTCCTTCCGATGAAGTCCCACCTGCAGCCAACCCCAAGGTGCATCACGACCCCGAGGGTGAAAAACCCGACTCTGTCGGCCATGCCGACCCGTAGTTCTAAACGGGACCGGAGTGAGCCCGAGGTGCCACCGGAAAAGGCCGCTAAGCAGCCCAAGACCATGTCCTGCAAGCATTGGAAGGCCGTGCTGCCGTGCATCAAGGCTGACGTGCAAGCGGCTTCAACATAAGTATTCTTGCCGAATGATCTGTTTTTTTATCAATCTAGGTACCCCGAGTGATTGTTGATTCCCTTGCTATTTTTGTTGCAGGCCTGATATGTTGACTGCTTCGCTGGAACCCTAGACTTCAAATAAAGGTTAAGCCGACGCCAACGTCCCCTCCTCCGAAATTAATTCTTGAGGTCATTTGTTTTTCACTCGGGACTTGAGATTTTGCAGTGAAATGATCCTTTGAGTGTTTGTCGACGTGTGCAGGGCTGCGAGATGTGATCAAACTTGACCCTACTAGTACTCTGGTCGTTGATGAAACACCAAAGCAAGACGTGACTCCCAGCCGAGTGGTTAAGCCCTCGGTTGCCAAGGTTCTGACTCCCGTGGTTCGGGGGACTACCTCAACTGGGGCGTGACTTGGAACTTGTTCGTCTGCGACTCCGCTGCCTCCTCCCATGGCCCACAATATTTTCCAGCTACGCCATATCCCGGATGACTGATACGTCCATTTTGCATCATGCTTTTATGTTGATATTTATCGCTTTATGGGCTGTTATTACACTTTACGGTACAATTCTTATGCCTTTTCTCTCTTATTTTATAAGGTTTACATGAAGATTGAGAATGCCGGCAGCTGGAATTCTGGTCTGAAAAGGAGCAAGTTTGGGACACCTATGCTGCACAATTCCAAAAGCCGTGAAAATCAACGAGGAATTATTTTGGATTTTATAAAAAATACTGGGCAGAAGAAGTACCGGAGGGGTGCCACCAGGAGGCTACAAGCCTGCCAGGCCCGACCTACCCCCTTGGTCGGGCCTGGGTGGCTTGTGTGCCCCTTTTGCCGCTCCGACACTCATCTTTTGCTATATGGAGGGTTTCGTCCCAGAAAAAAATCATAAGGAGGCTTTCGGGAGGAGCCGCCGCCGCCACAAGGCGGAACTTGAGCAGAACCATACGAGAGCTCCGGCAGGGCCGTCCTGCCGGGGAAATTTCCCTCCCAGAGGGGGAAATCGTTGCCATTGTCATCACCAACACTCCTCTCGTCGGAGGGGACACATATCCATCAACATCTTCATCAGCACCGTCTCATCTCCAAACCCTAGTTCATCTCTTGTAACCAATCTCCGTCTCACGACTCCGATTGGTACTTGTAAGGTTGCTAGTAGTGTTAATTACTCTTTGTAGTTGATGCTAGTTGGATTACTTGGTGGAAGATTATATGTTCGGATCTTTGATGCTATTCAATACCTCTCTGGTCATGAACATAATTATGCTTTGTGAGTAGTCACTTTTGTTCCTGAGGACATGGGATAAGTCTTGCTATAAGTAGTCATGTGAACTTGGTATTCATTCGATATTTTGATGCGTTGTATGTTGTCTTTCCTCTAGTGGTGTTATGTGAACGTCGAATACATAACACTTCACCATTATTTGGTCCTAGGGGAAGGCATTGGGAAGTAATAAGTAGATGATGGGTTGCTAGAGTGTCAGAAGCTTAAACCCTAGTTTATGCGTTGCTTTGTAAGGGGCTGATTTGGATCCACTAGTTTAATGCTATGGTTAGACTTAGTCTTAATTCTTCTTTAGTAGTTGCAGATGCTTGTGAGACAGGTTAATCATAAGTGGGATGTTTGTCCAAGTAAGGGCAGCACCCAAGCACTGGTCCACCCACATATCAAACTATCAAAGTAGCGAACGCGAACCATATGAACATGATGAAAACTAGCTTGATAGAAATTCCCATGTGTCCTCGGGAGCGCTTTACCTCATATAAGAGTTTGTCCAGGCTTGTCCCTTCCTACAAAAGGGATTGGGCCATCTTGCTTCACCTTTTTTACTATTGTTACTTGCTACTCGCTTCGAACTATCTTATCACACAACTATCTGTTATCGATAATTTCAGTGCTTGCAGAGAATACCTTGCTGAAAACCACTTGTCAGTTCCTTCTGCTCCTCGTTGGTTTTGACACTCTTACTTATCGAAAGGACTACGATATATCCCCCACACTTGTGGGTCATCAAGACCCTTTTCTGGTGCCGTTGCCGGGGAGTGAAGCGCCTTTGGTAAGTGGAATTTGGTAAGGAAACATTTATATAGTGTGCTGAAATTTATTGTCACTTGTCACTATGGAAACTAATCCATTGAGGAGCTTGTTCGGGGTATCTTCACCTCAAACGGAAGCACAAGGAGTTGCTCCTCAACCTTCTGCACCTACTGAAAATATTTGTTTTGAAATTCCTTCGGGTATACTAGAGAAACTGTTGGCTAATCCTTTTACAGGAGATGGAACATCACATCCCGACTTGCATCTAATCTATGTAGATGAAGTTTGTGGTTTTTTTAAGCTTGCAGGTTTGCCCGAGGATGAGGTCAAGAAGAAGACCTTTCCCTTATCTTTGAGGGATAACACATTAACATGGTATAGGCTATGTGATGATTTTGGATCATGGAACTACAACCGACTGAAATTGGAATTTCATCAAAAGTTTTATCCTATGCATCTAGTACATCGTGATCGGAATTATATTTATAATTTTTGGCCTCGTGACAGAGAAAGTATCGCTCAAGCTTGGGGGAGGCTTAAGTCAATGTTATATTCATGCCCCAACCATGAGCTCTCGAGAGAAATTATTATTCAGAACTTCTATGCTCGGCTTTCTCATGATAATCGCACCATGCTTGACACTTCTTGTACCGGTTCTTTTATGAAGAGAGATATTGACTTCAAATGGAATTTTTTGGAAAGAATTAAATGCAAATCTGAAGATTGGGAGTTTGATGAAGGTAAGGAGTCAGGTATGAATCTCAAGTTCGATTGCGTTAAATCCTTTGTTGAAACAAATACTTTTTGTGATTTTAGCGCTAAACATGGACTTGACTCTGAGATAGTAGCTTCATTATGTGAATCATTTGCTGCTCATATTAATCTTCCTAAAGAGAAGTGGTTTAAATATCATCCTCCCTTAGAAGTCAATGTGGTTAAACCCAATCCAGTTGAAGAGAAAGTCATTGCTTATAGTGATCCTATTGTTCCTAGTGCTTACATTGAGAGACCACCTTTCCTTGTTAGAATAAAGGATCATTCTAAAGCTTCAACTGTGATACGTAGGGGCTACATTAGAACACCTACACCCCCTAAGCAAATTAGAGTTGAACTTAGCACTGCCATTATCAAAGATCTCCTGTCCGACAATGGTTATGGGCATGATATTCACTTCTGTGAAGATGCTGCTAGAATTGCTAAACCTCATACTAGAGACAAACATATGCCTCTTGTTGGCATGCCTGTTGTGTCTGTTAAGATAGGAGATCATTGTTATCATGGTTTATGTGACGTGGTTGCTAGTGTTAGTGCAATACCTTAGTCTTTATATGATGAAATTAAAAACGAGATTGGACTTGTCGAGAGGGAACCTATTGATGTCACTATTCAGCTTGCCAATAGAGATACTATCTGCCCTTTGGGAATTGTTAGAGATGTTGAAGTCTTGTGTGGTAAAACTAAGTATCCTGCTGATTTTCTCGTTCTTGCTACCACACAAGATAGCTTTTGTCCCATCATATTTGGCAGACCTTTCCTCAATACTGTCAATGCTCATATTGACTGTGAGAAGCAAACTATCAGTGTTGGCTTTGAAGGTGTGTCACATGAATTCAATTTCTCCAAGTTTGGTAGACAACCTCATGAAAAAGAATTGTCTAGTAAGAATGAAATTATTTCCCTTGCTTCTATTGCTGTGCCTCCTACTGATCCTTTAGAGCAATACTTGCTTGAGCATGAAAATGATATGTGTCGTGGGTATAAGTCTGACAGTAGAAGTATGGGGTACGAAAGTATATGGGCAGAGCCTTAGGTACGGCGAGGATGTATGAGTTCAGGCCCCTCTATGGTGGAGGTAAAAGCCCTACGTCTCAGTGCTCTTGGGAGCTTTGTGTCGAGTGTATTGTGAGATTACAGCAAGTGCCAACCCCCATACCAGTGGTGAAGGGCGGCTTATATAGAGTGCGCTGCCCTTCATAATGGCCCGGTGAACAGGGGTGGAATAGTGGCGAGTAAATGCTTACGTTACAAGTAACGTAAGCTTTAAATGCTAAAAATGGTGTATGAAAATGTATGAATGTTGCCCTCGTGGGAGGTTACGATGTACAGAGTGGATTCCAGTCGGTACGTTAGACATGCTCCGAGTGGATCATCGCCGACTGGATGATGGGGGCGTCCTTAGTTCAGTCGGAACTGTCTAAGGGCCTTGTCTTCTATGAAGGATAGTCCTTGGGTAGGACCTATAGGGTAGACCTATGACCCTACCCTGGGACTATAACCCCATCATTAGTCCCCGAATGGATCGGGGTTGGAACGATGAAGTGATGTCTGGAGTTTGGAAGCGACTGGTATTGAGGTGACTTTAGCGTTGTTTGCCTCGATCCGTTTTATCTTTTCAGCTAGTGATCCGAGTGAATATGCCAGTGAAACGAACTGTCAGGGACTGAGTGCTTCCGCGGAAACTTTCGACGTGACTGGTCAAACTGACAGCGCCGGATTTTCTGGGATCCTCAAATTTCGGTTGCCGCGCGCTCAGCGGGGATGACGACATCGTCATCGAGTAGGTTTTGCCTCCTCGATTACTGTGCCATTATCTTCTCCACTAATCTTGCAGCGGCCGGTTGGGGGGATAAGATCGTGGGCCCGCCTGTAAGTGACCCAGTCGGAGGCCTATTAAAGCCTCCGCGGCGGGATTTCCTGTTGCGCTGCTCATCCTCCTCCCATTAATCTCGCTCCTCCCGCAGCTCTCTGCACACCTCAAGCCACCTCCTTACCCTCCCCCCTGCGGATCCGTCGCCCTCGCCATGATGAAGGGGCAGACCAGCAAGCTCGAGGCGCAGAAGAAGAAGAAGAAGGGGGCGGCCTCCACTCAGCGGCGGCAACGGGCGTTGCCGGCGGGCTGGATCCAGGGGGACTTCCTCCCCTCCTCGGCGATGGAGAACGACGTGCTGGAGCTGGTGGAGCACGGCATGGTCGCCAACAAATCGTGGAGGCTGCCGGAAGGCGAGATGGAGCCAACGCCGAAGGAGGGGGAGCGCGTTCTGCTGCTCAGCCACGTGTCCAGAGGTTTCTCCTTGCCTCCCCATCCTTTCTTCCGAGGTATCATGAATTATTTCGGGGCGCAGCTCCATCACTTTCCTCCGAATGCGATAGCTCATCTTCCGCATTTGTCACCCTCTGCGAGTGCTTCATAGGATGTCCCCTCCCCATTGGGGGCTCTTTAAATATGTCTTCTCCGCTAGATCCCAAACTATTAAGAAGCTTAGCCAGTCAGACGATAAGACACACATCCTCCAGCTCTGCGGGGGTTTAGGGTTTCAGAAGAAAACAAAGAGTAGCTATCCCTCCCTCCAGCTATCCGAGTCAGTTAGGAACTGGCAATCGTCCTGGTTCTATTGCCAGGACATTGCTTGCCCGAATGCTTCGAGTGGGTTGCCACCTTTCAGTTTAGACCGTCCGGGCCCTCCCAGGAAGCTAGCGCTCTCTAAGGGAGAAAGAACCCAGATCCAGCCTTTGGTCGACGCGCTGATAGCCATCGTCCGGAGGGGAGTCACCGGCATGGACCTGCTGGAGAGTTTTCCGGGTCGGCGCATCTAGCCGCTACAGGCCCGATAGCACGCTACGTGGCATTACATGGGGCCTTCGGATACCACTCGGTCTCATCCAGAGGACGTGAGCGGGGAGACTGTGAGTGCGTGGGCCCGTAGCATCACAGTCACATGTGATAACCCCGTGGGAGCTCGGCGGGTGAAGCCCTTCCGCGCCGAAAATCCTCCTCCGAATGAGGTGAGTACATGTTGTCGAGTGCTTTTAACCTTCTCAGCTTTATTGCTTTTCTTGTCTCGCTGACTGACGTTGCCGACTGTGTTTTGTGCAGGAGTGGACGAACTGGCATTCTGCAGTTTCGAATGGGAATCCAGTCGAGGAAGAGGAAGGCAGCATGGAGGGCAGCGCGGATAGCGCCGAGTACGTGTCTGACAGTGGGGAGACGGAGGAGGAGACGGAAGAGGAGGAGGAGGAGAGTGGAGAGCAGAGCTCTTCACCCTCACCACCAGAGCACCGAACCAAGCGCCGTCATGACCCCGCTACTCCGCCGGCTCCTCCCGCGGCTCTGATTGCTCTGCCAGCTCCTCCCGTGGCCCCGAGTGCTCAGAGTGTGAAGAGAACCACGGGTGCTTTTGCCGAACCCGTGAACCAGCCATCCAAGGTGGCAAAACCTAGCGGGTCTAAACCTCGGAAAGCCTTGCCCCGGATGAGGATCGCTGTTCCGGTCGCCTCAGCGTAAGTGTCTTGTTCTTCCATCTTCCTTCAGTATCCGATTGGACTCTTCTTTTTGGGAACTCATGTTTATCCGTCGAGTGGATTTCACTCGACAGAGCTGCTACCTCCGCCACCTCTCTGCCGCGCCAGGACGATGATCCCATGGACACCGATAACGCCGCCACCTCCTAGCAAGGTACGTTGTCACGACTCCGAGAGCCGTATTACTGTTTCGCGAGTGCTGTCTTTGATCTTGACCTTTTTTCAGTAATTTTATTTCGTTCAGTCGGGCTTCCTTCGGAGGTGATCCATCTGGACGACGACGACCAAAGGAGGTCGGAGCCAGCTTTGGCGCCTGTCCCGGGGATTATCCAACCTGCTGCCAATCCTGCCATGAACGTGACGCCGACTGAGACGGTGGCCCTCATGGCGGAACCGACTGGACCAGAGCTCGGGATACCCAGGGAGCCTTCTGCCACGCCGAGTCCGTCGGTTGTTCAATATGATGCCCGACGCCTCCCGGAATATCAAGTAGGAGCTGCCAAGGACGCCATGGTACAAGTAGAGCTGATGGTGGGCGACGCCAAGGGAGCATATGACTCCATCGCATCCCTGTACAAGAAGAGCTTGGAGCTTCGGGGTGATAACCGAGTAAGTGCGCTAGTAAGTCTTTACATTCCTCTTGGTGCCCACTGGGGGTTTCAGCGAGATACTCGGATACAGTAGGATGATTTTGAAGTGGGTTCACTCTGAGTGAACCCAGTGGGTGTAGTCCCCGAGACTTCTACCGAGTGCTTGCGCCGACAGTTGTATTTATATGTATTTTTCATAATCTGTACAGATCAGAGCTGATCTGCCCGAACGGTACCAGTGGGGGCATGCCGAGTGCACCCACTGGGTGTAGTCCCCGAGAGTAGTGTTACTCGGGTCGAGTAATAGTAATCTCATAGTGTTGTTGGTTTGCTATGGAGCTCAACGGGACCGACCTGTTCGAGCTTCATACCAGTGGGGTCACTCTTAGTGAACCCACTAGGTGTAGTCCCCGAGACCGCTGTCGATTGCTTGCATCGGCAGGGGTCTGAAGAAGTTTGAGTTTTGATTGATTTGTCATATCTGTCGAGACTTTTTCCTTGTTGAATGTGGCTGATGCGTCCCGATTGTCTCCCTTTGTGTCTCTTTGACAGAAGACTTGTGAAATGGGCTCGGCGTATAATGCTCTGAAGGCTCAGAAGACTCAACTTGCTGCGGACTTGGAGGTGGCTGTGAATGACCTGCCTGGCGTGAAGAAAGCTCTCGCTGACCGAGAGAAATCTTTGGAGGAATCTCGGGAGGCTAGCAAGGCACTGCTAGCCGAAGTAGAAAAAATGAAGAGGTTGAGATCCGAATGGATGGGCCAGCTGAAGGTAATGATCACTCGGTGCAGAGCGCAGGAGAACTACCTCGGCGACTGGGCGAAGAAGATGGTCGCACTGCTTGGTGGTAAGTTCTTGCCGAGTTCTTTTTGACTTTGGAGTTCACTCCGCGCTTATTTTTTGCTTGTCTTTTCTTTGTAGATTTCTGTCGGGACGTTGAGGCCGAAACAGCCGAAATTGAGCGATCGCTTGTTCCGAATGTTCCACTCGGCGATGAAGCTAACCGGGACATGTTCCGAGCGCATTCTCGCCTTAATAGGGTGGGCCCTTCCATTGGTCTCCTGAGAATAGTGGTCGGCCGAATTGACAAGGAGCTGTGGCCTGAAGATGACTCCCGGAACGAGATAGAGGGGTTGATGACTCGACTGGAGGACGTTCCAAGCAGAGTGCAGGCATGGAAGAAGTCTGCCGCTCAGTGTGGTGCGGACGTGGCGTTGTCTCTGGTCCGAGTGCACTGCAAGGAAGCCCGTGAAGACAAGCTGAAGACGTTGCAGGTCGCCAACACCAAGAAGCTTCGATTTGAAGATTTCATGGAGACGTTCCTCGACACAGCCACTCGGATTGTAGATGGAATCGACCTCGACACCTTTGTGGAGCCTGCCAGTCCCGGCGACGCTTGATAAACGTTATGTTGAACGCACATTTACCTCGTATTAAACTTTGGCCACTGCTGTTGGCCGGTACATTCGTGGCTCGGTGTGGATAAGCTTGATCCACACCGAGCCGACTGATCGTAGAACCAATTTGAATTCGAATCGAATCTTTTGCTCTTCTTTCGCTGAGTTTTTTTTGACACAATTTTGTCTCGTGGTTTTTGTTTGGGCGTCTCTTGGTGATGCCAATGGCAAACTTGCGGAGCATGTAGTTGTCAGTTGTCTTCACATCCACATGAGCCTCAATGAGGGTCTGCTAAGCCTCCGAGTGTATCTCGAGTGCCCACTCGGAGGAAGCTTTTTACTTAGGCGACTCTGGTTCGCATCTAAGTCGCCGAGTGTGACTTGGAATGCACACTTGGAGCAATTTGTTTACTTAGGCGACTCTGAGTCACAGCTAAGTCTCCGAGTGTGACTTTTGGTGCACACTCGGAGCGAGTTTTTACTTAGGTGACTCTAGGTCGCGGCTAAGTCCCCGAGTGTGACTTTTGGTGCACACTCGGAGCGACTTTTTACTTAGGCGACTCTGGGTCGCAGCTAAGTCCCCGAGTGTGACTGTTAGTGTGCACTCGGGGCAAGTTGTTACTTAGGCGACTCTGGGTCGCAGCTAAGTCCCTGAGTGTGACTTTTCGTGCACACTCGGAGTGAGTTGTTTACTTAGGCGACTCTGGGTCGCAGCTAAGTCTCCGAGTGTGACTTTTGGTGCACACTCGGAGCGAGTTTTTACTTAGGCGACTCTGGGTCGCAGCTAAGTCCCCGAGTGTGACTTTTGGTGCACACTCGGAGCGAGTTTTTACTTAGGCGACTCTGGGTCGCAGCTAAGTCCCCGAGTGTGACTGTTAGTGCGCACTTGGAGCGAGTTGTTACTTAGGCGACTCTGGGTCGCAGCTAAGTCCCTGAGTGTGACTTTTCGTGCACACTCGGAGTGAGTTGTTTACTTAGGCGACTCTGGGTCGCAGCTAAGTCTCCAAGTGTGACTTTTGGTGCACACTCGGAGCGAGTTTTTACTTAGGCGACTCTGGGTCGCAGCTAAGTCCCCGAGTGTGACTTTTGGTGCACACTCGGAGCGAGTTTTTACTTAGGCGACTCTGGGTCGCAGCTAAGTCCCCGAGTGTGACTGTTAGTGCGCACTCGGAGCGAGTTGTTACTTAGGCGACTCTAGGTCGCAGCTAAGTCCCTGAGTGTGACTTTTTGTGCACACTCGGAGTGAGTTGTTTACTTAGGCGACTCTGGGTCGCAGCTAAGTCTCCAAGTGTGACTTTTCGTGCACACTCGGAGTGAGTTGTTTACTTAGGCGACTCTGGGTCGCAGCTAATTCCCCGAGTGTGACTTTTAGTGCACACTCGGAGCGAGTTTGTACTTAGGCGACTCTGGGTCGCACCTAAGTCTGCGAGTGTGACTTTTAGTGCACACTCGGAACGAGTTTGTACTTAGGTGACTCTGGGTCGCAGCTAAGTCTCCGAGTGTGACTTTTCGTGCACACTCGGAGCGAGTTGTTTACTTAGGCGACTCTGGGTCGCAGCTAAGTCCCCGAGTGTGACTTTTCGTGCACACTCGGAGCGAGTTGTTTACTTAGGCAACTCTGGGTCGCAGCTAAGTCCCCGAGTGTGACTTTTAGTGCACACTCGGAGTTGGTTTTTAGACCGGAGTCTGCAAACGCGGAAGAATTTTGAATCGACAAGAAATCAATCCGCTTTGTCTTACTTCGATGATACTTGTTCTTTACATTGTCTCCGTCGGAGGTTATGTGTAGAAGCGCTTCAGTAGATCTCCATTCCATGCTCACGGCTCGTCCATTTCCGTGTCGAGGTTGTAGTGTCGATATGCTCTGTTGTTCAGCACCTTAGAGATGATGAACGGTCCTTCCCAAGCAGGAGCCAACTTGTGTGGTCTCTGTTGATCCACTCGGAGCACTAGGTCGCCTGCTTGGAATGTGCGGTTTCCTGACGTGCCGCGCATGATATCGCCGCAGATCTTGTTGATAAATTGTTGAATGGATCAGTGCCATCTCGCGCTCCTCTTCTAAAAGGTCCACTCCGTCTTGCCTGGCTTGCTCTGCTTCAGCTTCGGAGAAGAGTTCAACTCGTGGAGAGTTGTGAAGCAAGTCACTCGGAAGGACCGCCTCTGCTCTATAAACGAGGAAAAATGGGGATCACCCTGTCGATCTATTCGGAGTTGTGTGGAGGTCCCACAGCACCGAAGGCAGCTCGCTGACCCATGCGCCGGCGGCATGCCCAACTTCTCGCAAGAGTCGAGGCTTCAACCCATGAAGAATAAGTCCATCCGCCCACTCTGCTTGCCCATTTGTTTGGGGGTGCGCTACGGATGCAAAATCCACTCGGATACCTTGGCCTGCGCAAATACCTTTGAACCTGTCCGAGTCAAAGTTTGTGCCATTGTCGGTGATTATGCTGTGCGGAATCCCGTATCTAGCGATGATGTCTCTGATAAATTTGATGGCCGTAAGGGCATCAAGCTTCTTGATAGGCTTGGCTTCAATCCACTTGGTAAACTTGTCGACTGCTACCAGCAGATGAGTGAATCCTCCTTGGCCTGTTCTGAATGGTCCGACTATATCTAATCCCCACAGGGCGAATGGCCAAGCAAGAGGGATTGTCTTCAGCGCAGACGTTGGCTTGTGGGACTTGTTTGAATAGAACTGACAACCTTCACAACGGTCGACCATATCTTTTGCCATTTCATTCACCTGCAACCAGAAGAAACAAGCTGTGAATGCTTTGACGACGATTGCCCTTGAGGAGGCATGATGACCGCAGGTTCCCGAGTGAATTTCTTCCAAGATTAACTGCCCCTCCTCAAGAGAGATACACCGCTGAAGGACGCCTGAAACACTTTCCCTGTATAACTGATCATCAATGACGGTGAAGGACTTCGACCTGCGAACGATCTGACTAGCTTGGACTTCGTCTTCTGGTAACTCTTGCCTCATGATGTACGCAATGAACGACACAATCCATTCAGGAGTGACAACTAGAATCTCCATGATCAAATCAACCACAGCGGGGACCTCGACTTCAGTCTGATCTGTTGAGCTCTTCGGTTGTACTGGTTCCTTTGTAAAAGGATCTTCTTTTACCGAGGGGAGGTGTAGGTGCTCGAGGCAGACATCACTCGGGACCGGCCTCCGAATGGATCCAAGTTTGGCCAATTCATCTGCTGCTTGGTTTTTCAGTCGGGGAACATGGTGAAGTTCCAGACCTTCGAACTTCTTCTCGAGCTTCCTTATTGCGTTGCAGTATGCAGTCATGGTGGGGTTCCTTACATCCCATTCCTTCATTACTTGATTAACCACTAGATCTGAATCGCCATAGACCATCAGGCGACGGACGCCGAGTGTGATGGCCATGCGCAACCCGTAAAGGAGAGCTTCGTACTCTGCTTCGTTGTTGGAAGAATCAAAATGGATCTGCAACACAAAGTTGAGTTTATAAACTTTTGGGGATATGAGCACTACGCCGGCGCCGGAGCCATTCAACATCTTGGACCCATTGAAGAACATGGTCCAATGAGCCGAGTAGATGTGAGTCGGTTAATGTTGTTCTACCCAGTCTGCTATGAAGTCAGCAAGAGCTTGAGACTTTATAGCTTTCTTGGCTTTGAACTTGATGTCGCAGTATAGCATCTCCATTGCCCACTTTGCCACTCAGCCTGATGCGTCCCGATTGTGGAGATTTTCTGACAATGGAGCATCAGATATGACAGATACCGAGTGGTCTTGGAAATAATGAGCCACCTTCTTTGCAGTCATGTAGATCCCATAAATAAGCTTCTGATAATGGGGATACCTCTGCTTGGAAGGAGTCAGGACTTCGGAAACATAATATACTGGCCGCTAAACCTTGTACGCCTTGCCTTCTTCTTCGTGTTCGACTGTCAGAACGGTGCTGGCGACTTGATTTGTAGCCGCGATGTACAGAAGAAGGGGTTCTTTACTGAGCGGGGCAGTAAGAACTTGCTGGGTGGAAAGCAGGGCTTTGAGGTCGTCGAATGCGATTTGGGCTTCGTCAGTCCCCTCGAAGGTATCTGATTTCTTCATGAGCGGTACAGAGGTAACGCCTTCTCACCGAGTCGAGCAATAAACCTGCTCAAAGCCGCTAGGCAACCTGTGAGCTTTTGAACATCATGTACTCTTACCGGTCGCTCCATTCGAACAATGGTCCCGATCTTTTTGGGGTTGACATCGATTCCCCGTTCGGAAACGAAGAAACCGAGTAACTTCCCGCTCGGAATGCCGAACGAACACTCGGCTGGCTTGAGCTTGATATCGTACCTACGTAGGTTGGCGAATGTTTCTGCCAAGTCAGTCAGCAGGTCGGAACCTTTGCGTGACTTGACGATGATATCATCCATATATGCCTCCACATTTCGACCGATCTGGTCTAGGAGGCATTTTTGGATCATGCGAATAAAAGTTGCTCCTGCATTCTTCAAACCGAATGGCATAGTGATGTAACTGAAGCACCCGAATGGGGAGATGAAGGCTGTTTTGAATTCATCCGGACCATACAGACGGATCTGATGATAGCCCGAATAGGCATCAAGGAAGGATTAGCGCTCGCAGCCCGCAGTCGAATCAACGATTTGATCAATGCGGGGGAGCGGGAAGTGATCTTTTGGATAGACCTTATTGAGATGCTTGAAATCGATGCACATACGGAGAGACTTGTCTTTCTTGGGCACCATGACAACATTAGCGAGCCACTCGGAGTGGTGTACCTCGCGAATGAAGTTGGCTGCCAAAAGTTTAGCCACCTCCTCTCCGATTGCTTTCCTCTTGTGCACGGCGGACCGACGCACGCGTTCTCGGACGGGCCGAGCGGCAGGACCCACATGCAGTCGGTGCTCAGCCAACTCCCTGGGTACACCTGGCATGTCAGCAGGCTTCCATGCAAAAACGTCCCAGTTCTCACGGAGGAATTGGATGAGCTCGGCTTCCTATTTTGGATCAAGGGTGGTGGAGATGTTTTTCGGGGCAGCGGTGTCGTCCGTCGGGTGGATGCTGACTTTCTTCATGTCTCCCGCCGACTGGAATGCGGACTCGGAAGCTTGCTTCTTTGAACGCATCAGGTCAGCGGGGTCGGCGGTCTTCTTGTACTCATCCAGCTCGAGTATAGCCATCTGATGATCGACAATTCTCGACCCGTGCTGCAGACACTCCTTGGCCCGCTGCCGATTGCGTGTGACAGTAATCACACCTTTGGGACCGGGCATCTTCAGCTTCAAATAGACGTAACATGGACGGGCCATGAAACGCGCATATGCCGGATGGCCCAGAATCGCATGGTATGCACTCTGGAAGTCTACCACCTCGAATGTCAACTTCTCTTTCCGGAAGTTCTTGTCAGAGCCGAAGACGACATCCAACGCAATCTGACCGAGTGATTTGGCCTTTCTTCGTGGGACGACTCCGTGGAACTGCATACTGCTCTCGCTAAGTCTGGACATCGGAATGCCCATTCCCTTGAGAGTATCAGCGTACATGATATTCAAGCCGCTGCCGCCGTCCATGAGGACTTTGCGCAGCCTAGCTCCTTCCACCACCGGGTCGACGACCAGAGCTTGCCTTCCTGGGGTGGGTACGTGTGCTGGGTGGTCTGACTGATCAAAGGTGATTGCAGTCTGTGACCACTTGAGGAACGTGGGAGTGGATGGGGTTGCCATGTTTACCTCCCTGTTGACCAGCTTCAGTCGACTCTTGCTTTCCACATCAGCAAAAATCATCAACGTTGCATGGACTTGGGGGAACGGATCCTCCTTGTCCTCATCATCCTGCTCGGTGTCCTTCTCACTCGGTTGTCCTTCACGAAATCCTTGGATCAGGAGGCGACACTGCCGAGTGGTATGCTTCGGCAATATGACATTGCCTTCTTCACCCGTCTTCGTGTGGATTGGACACAGTTGATCTAGGATGGAATTCCCTGACTACCTCTTCTTGGGGGTGTACTTTGCTTTCCCCTTGCCTTTGAACTTGGCATTTGTAACGACTACTGCCTCTGCCTGCGGAGTGGATTGAGCTTTCTGTTTCTGCTTCCGAGTGTTGCTCCCATCTCCATCGGCGACTGACTTATGCTTGCCGCTACGTATGCGGTCCTCCTCTTCGCCATTTGCATAGCGCGTGGCTATCTCCATCATCTTGCTCATGGAGATGTCGCCTGTCTGACCAAACTTCAGGTACAGATCTCTGTACCGAACGCCTGCCTTGAAGGCGCAGACTGCTTGGTGCTCTGTGACATTCTCCACCGTGTGGTAGAGGGTCGTCCAGCGCTGGATGAAATCGTGCAAGGGATCGTTTTGCTTCTGGACACACTGCTGAAGCTCTACGAGACCAGCAGGGCGTTTGCACGTTCCCTCGAAGGTACTGATGAAGACTCGGGCCAGATCTAACCAACTGTAGATGCTTGACGGAGCCAACTGGTTTAGCCAAGCTCGTGCCGAACCGTCGAGCATCAGTGGGAGATGTTTCATGGCAACATGGTCATCTCCGCCACCGATCTGGACCGCCACTCTGTAATCGTCCAACCAAGTTTCTGGTTTGGACTCTCCCGTGAACTTGCTGATTCCCGTCGCCAATCGGAAGTTGGGAGGGATGTCAGTCGAGCGGATGGCCCGACTGAAGCACTCGGGACCAGAAACAACGGTCCTGCTTCCACTCGGACGGTCTCTATCGTGACCATCACGGTGGGCTCGACTTCTATCGACCTTCTTCTGGGTGATGTACCCTCTTGCATCAGGCGTTGGATCATGTGCGCCACCGCCCGAACGACGATCATCGTAATGCCGGGGCCCGTAATGCCCACTCCCCGGAGGAGTACGCGAACGGCGACGATCTTCAAGATGAGACCGAATGGGAAGCGGATTCCAACTCGGGTCCCTCGAACGGTTGCCCCCTCTGCGTCGCTGGTGAGAGTCGGGACTGAAAACCGACTGATGCGTGTTCGCTTGAACAGAACTGTTGTGGATCCTGTTGTGCGACTGGGAGACCGCCGAATTTTGCTGCTGCGCCGTATGCAACAAGGCACATATCTTCTTGATTCCTCTACCAGCCTCTGAATCAGTCAGCTGGAGAGAATCGGCTATCCTGGCGGCTGCAGCCGAGTTGAGGATGGGTGTGCGGAACAACTCGACGTTGCTCTGGCGAGTGCGCTGACTGGAAGAACGATGGTGCTGACGACGAGCGTCGGATGATTCTCCGAACTCACGCTCGTTCCGATCTTTCCCGAGGGGACTTTCATGGGAATCAGCCATGAGAACTTCGGCTGCGGGCCCGTGACCCAGATACTCGGAAGGTAGTTCAGTCGGAACTGACTCCAAGCACTGGGATGACGGCGGGACCACAACCGATTCGAGCACCGCCACTTGAGAGGACGCGTTTTTCGTGCCTGGGCGTGTCGCACCCAACGCTGGAGCCGCGGACGACGGGATCACTTGTTGCGGCGCGTGACGGGGGCGAAGATCGACACCGGGGTCGATGGCTGGAGAAGAAGAACGCCGCAGGAACTGGCACGGAAGTGCGTAGCTCCTTGACTCGGAAGCGCCTCGACATCGAGGGGCGCATCCCGAAGCCATGCCGAATCGTCGGCGATGAAGGAGAGTGCACCGAAGAGGATCTCATGACCCATGCACAGATCTCCTCCGGACGACATGACGAAAAGATGAAATCGCTAACTCGCCGGAAGTCGCTTAGACGCCGGCCCCAAGGTGGGCGCCAACTGTCGTGGGTATAAGTCTGACAGTAGAAGTATGGGGTACGAAAGTATATGGGCAGAGCCTTAGCTACGGTGAGGATTTATGAGTTCAGGCCCCTCTATGGTGGAGGTAAAAGCCCTACGTCTCAGTGCTCTTGGGAGCTTTGTGTCGAGTGTATTGTGAGATTACAGCAAGTGCCAACCCCCGTACCAGTGGTGAAGGGCGGCTTATATAGAGTGCGCTGCCCTTCATAATGGTCCGGTGGACAGGGGTGGAATAGTGGCGAGTAAATGCTTACGTTACAAGTAATGTAAGCTTTAAATGCTAATAATGGTGTATGAAAACGTATGACCGTTGCCCTCTTGGGAGGTTACGATGTACAAAGTGGATTCCAGTCGGTACGTTAGACATGCTCCGAGTGGATCGTCCCCAACTGGATGATGGGGGCGTCCTTAGTTCAGTCGGAACTGTCTAAGGGCCTTGTCTTCTATGAAGGATAGAACTTGGGTAGGAACTATAGGGTAGACCTATGACCCTACCCTGGGACTATAACCCCATCAATATGCATATGGATGAAAGGAATGAGATAGATAGTGTTATCTTTGAATAATATCCTATCCTAAAGAATAATTTGCCTGTTGAGCTGCTTGGAGATCCACCCCCACCAAAGGGTGATCCTGTGTTTGAGCTTAAACAGTTACCTGATACTCTTAAGTATGCTTATCTTGATGAGAAAGAGATATATCATGTTATTATTAGTGCTAGCTTTTCAGAGCATGAAGAAAAGAAATTATTGAAAACTCTGTGGAAGCACCGTGCTGCTATTGGATATACTCTTGATGATCTTAAGGGTGAAAGGATCGATATGGTTCACTAGAGGGGGGGGGGGGGTAATAGGCAACAACCACTTTTTAATTAATCTTAGCAAGTTAGGGTTAGCAACATAAAGGTTCTCTAAAATGTCAACAAGGAGGTGAACCTATATGATGCTACCAACTAAAAGAACTAAGGCAAGTAAGAGATAGTTAAGAACAAAAGCATACACAATGTAAAGGTTAGAGATAACCGCAAGTGGAACCAATGAAGACGAGCATGTGTTACTGAAGTTCCTTCCCTTTGACAGGAAGTACGCCTCCGTTGGAGCGGTGTGGAGGCTCAATGCTCCCCAATAAGACACTAGGGCCACCGTATTCTCCTCACGCCCTCACACAATGCAAGGTACAGTGATTCCACTATAGGTGCCCTTGAAGGCGGCGACCGAACCTTTACAAACAAGGTTGGGGCAAACTCCACACAAAGCTTGGAGGCTCCCAACAAGACCACAGAGCTTCACCACAATGGAATGTGGCTCCGAGGTGACCTCAACCGTCTAGGGTGCTCAAACACCCAAGAGTAACAAGATTCGCAAGGGATTACTGGGGGGAATCAATTTTCTCTTGGTGGAAGTGTAGATCTAGACCTTATCAACCAATCCCTAGGAAATCAACAAGTTTGATTGGCTAGGGAGAGAGATCGGGCACTTTTGAGCTTAGGGAGAAACAATGGAGCTTGGGAGGGTCAAAGGTAGGGTTCTAGAGTAAGAAGAACCCTTTATATAGTGGGGGGAAAATCCAACCGTTTTCCCATTCACAGCCCGAGCCTAGCGGTACTACCGCTGGCTGCAGCGGTACTACCGCTAGCACTCCAGCGATACTACCGCTAGTTGCAGCGGTACTACTGCTAGCACTCCAGCGGTACTACCGCTGGCTGCAGCGGTACTACTGCTAGCACTCCAGCGGTACTACCGCTGGCTGCAGCGGCACTACCGCTGAGACCCTAGTAGTGCAGAGGCACTACCGGGCCAACCACCGCCAAGAAAGACTTCGCAAAAAGTCCGATGAAGTATAGCCGCAAGGAAGGCGGTACTAAGTTCCTCTAGCGGTACTACCGCTGACCAGGGGCGGTACTACCGCCAGCTCTAGAGGTACTACCGCTAGGGCTAGCGGTACTACCACCAGCTCTAGCGGTACTACTGCTAGGCCCAGCGGTACTACCGCTAGGAGACCTTTTTGCAAGAAGAGATAAACCAGAGACGGGAACAACTCCAAAGTTTCAGGGAAAGGAGATGGAGATAAAATGTGTGCGTGCAAAATTGATTCCACCCAAGCCTTTCCACTACGGATCCCCTCTTAATAGTACGACGTACCTACGACTCACAAACAAAGAGAATCATAGAGGACACCGTGCTTGTGTTCCACACAGGGTGCTGAATCGTCTTGTGCCGTTGATATATATTAACCTAAAGCTTAATGCACACGATTAGTCCTTTAAGGTACTGTCATCAATCACCAAAATTACTTAGGCACAAATATGCCCTAACAATCTCCCCCTTTTTGGTGGATTGATGACAATACCGGATTTGCACAGAAGAAAGCATGTGAACATAAAGATAAATAATAGAGATAATTGAAGAGCATATGACTCACAACATATGATAGAAAATAAGTCTCACAATAAAACCAAGGTCTCACATCACACGTAGCAAAGATAGCAAAACCGATCAAACCAAGTTCAAAGCAAACACGATAAAGATAAGCAAACTAAAGCAAAGTGCAAATCCAGCTCCTAGACTCTCTCCCCCTTTGGCACAAGAAACCAAAAAGGGGGCACACCTAACGACAGAGGTGGTCACTCCACATCCTCGTTATCCCCAGATGTGTCCATGGCATCCGGATCCTGCTCGTCGTGCTCCTCCTCAAAGTCCTCCTCAGAAGCCTCCTCCTCAGCAGCAGACCCAGTCCAGTGATAACCTTGAGCCCTCATCCAATCAGGCTCTGGAGTGATGTCGTCCTCTGAGCCGCTTGAGATAGCCATATCAAGGGTCCTTAAGACACGCTTGTGCCTCTGACGGCTCTCCTTCCGGGCCACATGAGACTGATATTGTCCCTTGAACTGCATACAGAAGAGAGTTTTCATTTGATCCTTCAGTTTCACTACCCAAGATGGCATAGCAGAAGAGCGAGTCTGTGAAGCAGGTCCTCCTCCAACAGCAGTCTCTGTGTCCGTGTCCATGTGCTGAGAAGAAGTTGATGGGTTGGCCCATTTGTCCTTGATACGAAGCTTGATGGGATCATGCACAAAATAGTCAGCCTGAATAGGGAAGGGATCTACCAGATAGACCTCGTGCCAGCTCTTCTGAATATAGGAAAACAGGTAAGGCCCGTAGATGGGAACCTTACGGTTCATGATGTAGTTCGAGAGCTCATTGAACATCACATGGGCAATGTCGAGAGGCGCAGTCTCCTTAGTCCTTGCCTCCTCACACAACAGAAGCATCTCAGCTAGATGACCATGCACCTCGTCCTTGTTGCCAATACGAGGGAAGAGAGAGTTGCAGAAGATCCGATGCATGATATCCAAATGCTTGGGGAGCACACCTTTCTTCACAAAATGTTGTTGCAGCCTGTCCTTGGTGTGGCAGTAGATGAAGGAGCATGAGGACGCATCCCAAAAACAGTTTCGTCCCCCTGAAAGTCGACTTTGAGAAACTGCATGAACTCTGTCCACGAACCAGTCATCTTCTGAGTACCGGTCATCCAAGTCAAGGCGCGCACGTCATCAGGTGCAAAGTGAACAGTGACATAGAACTGGGCCACAACATCTGGATCAAAGTCTTGTCTGAAGGTGATGATCTCTGTAAGGCCGAGCTTTTCAATCAATGAGAGTGTCTCACCAAAGTAGTCCGGATTCTGCGGAAGGTGAGCAAGGTCAATCCATTGCACTGGGAAAATCTTCTTGAAGGGCTTGATGATGTCGCGATAGATCACGCAGTGATCCCATGACCAAACATAATCGATGTTCTTGATCTGAGCCTTGTCTTCAAGATAGTGGTTGCGGGTGAGGAATACTAGAAAATCTCGAGGGGACATAGTGCGAACGTTGATCCCTTTGTTCTTGGAAGCAGTCTTCTTAAAGGACATCTTCTTGGGATTCAGACTAGAAGTGGCGGAACCCTCTGGAGCCTCTGAAGTGCGATACTGCTTGGGTTGGGTGTTACGTGCGGGATTCGAGCGGCGAGCACCACCGGCGTCCATGGCACTTGACGGAGGAAGGAGGAGGGGAGCAAACCCTCCAACTCAAGGGAGAGAAGGGGCTCCGTGGAGGGAGATCTGAACGGGGGGAGTTCGGAGTAAAGGAAGGAAGAGCCACGAGGAAGAAGAGACAGGGCAAAAAACGGGGTCCCCCCTCCCTTTTATAGCTCAAGGGGTACGGGACCAACGGTAGTACCGCTGGGGTCCTAGAGGTAGTACCGCTATCCTAGCGGTAGTACCGCTCCCTCTTGCGGTAGTACCGCTAGGGTCCTAGCGGTAGTACCGCTCCTCCTGGCGGTAATACCGCTCCCCCTTGAGACAACCCTAAAAAGCCCTAGTCAAGTCGTGATAGGCTCGGGTCCTGGCGGTAGTACCGCTACCCCTGGCGGTAGTACCACTAGGGTCCTGGCAGTAGTACCGCTACCCCTGGCGGTAGTACCGCTGGGGTCCTGGTGGTAGTACCGCTACCCCTAGTGGTAGTACCACTCAAAATGACACAACAAGACATAGGATTTTGTGGAAATGACGTGGGCAACGACTAGTCAGTGTAATGAAAAGATAACACCAGCAAGGTATACGGACTAGTCATTTTGTATCCTTTCTTCCATATGAGAGAAAGGTGGGGGTCGTGGCCGAGGCCACCTATGTTTGAGGCAAAGGTATGACACCGCGAAGAATTATCATTGGGTTCATGACCAACGCTCATCTTTGAAGCACAAGTGCCATTTAATAATGGCCAAAGTGAAAGACTTGATCGATTTATGCATAATGGGGGGAGGGAAAGTTCATTGAGATAACAACACTCACCCTATGTCCATGCCTACACCTAGAACAAGATGTAATGCATAGTGAGGTGTAAAGTGCCTTGTTTCAATCCACATTACTTGAATCAATGATATTTAGCTCATGCCTTAACTCTCGGAACCTTGCTTCATCTAGGGGCTTAGTGAAAATATCTGCAAGTTGCTCTTCAGTGTTGATGAAGTGAACCTCAATATCACCTTTCTTGATATGTTCATGAATGAAGTGATGGCGAATATCAATATGCTTGGTCTTGCTATGTTGCACCGGATTGAGGGAAATCTTGATAGCACTTTGATTGTCACATAGAAGAGGCACTTTGTCACAAGTGACACCGTAATCCTTTAAAGTTTGCCTCATCCATATCAACTGTGCACAACAACTTGCAGCTGCCACATACTCAGCTTCGACGGAAGATAGTGAGACACAATTCTGCTTCTTTGAAGACCAACTTACCAGTGAGCGACCAAGGAATTGGCATCCTCCAGAAGTTGACTTCCTCTCCGCACAATCTCCTGCCCAATCTGAGTCAGAATAGCCCACTAGGTTGAAGTTTGCTCCTTTGGGATACCATAGACCAAAGTTTGGGGTATGAGAAAAATATCGAAAGATTCGCTTAACAGCCATAAAATGACTTTATTTTGGTGCGGATTGAAACCGTGCACAAATCCGTAAACTCAACGTAATATCTGGCCTAGATGCACAAAGATAAAGGAGGGATCCGATCATGGAGCGGTATACCTTTTGATCCACTGCTTTACCATTGGGATCACTATCAAGCTTGCATCTTGTTGGCATGGGAAGCTTGACCGGCTTGACATCCTCTAGCTCGAACCTCTTGAGCATGTCTTGAGTGTACTTGGCTTGTTTGATGAAAGTCCATTCTAAGCCTTGTTTATTCTCGAATCAGGGGAAGAACTTCAACTCACCCATCATAGACATCTCAAATTTCTCGGCCATTAGTGCAGCAAATTCTTCATTGAAAGACTCGTTAGGAGAACCGAAAATGATATCATCAACATATGATTGGCATATGAACAAATCCCCTTTAACCCTCTTAGTAAAAATAGTGGGATCTATCTTCCCAATTTCAAACCCACGATCTTGTAACAACTCAGTAAGGTACTCATACCACGCACGTGGGGCTTGTTTAAGGCCATAGAGTGCCTTATTAAGTTTGTACACATGATTGGGGAGCTTGGGATGTTCGAATCCCGGGGGTTGTTTGACATAGACCAACTCATTTAAAGCACCATTAAGAAAAGCACTTTTCACATCCATTTGTTGTAATATGAAATTATGATGAGAAGCAAATGCAAGCAGCATGCGAATAGATTCTAGATGAGCAACAGGGGCAAATGTTTCATCGTAGTCGATACCCTCGACTTGGGAGTAGCCTTGAGCCACCAATCTTGCCTTGTTTTGAATCACAATCCCATTGGCATCTTGCTTGTTTTTGAAAATCCATTTGGTTCCGATGACATTATGTTCCTCCTTTGGCCTTGGAACTAAATCCCAGACTTGATTACGCTTGAAGTTCTTGAGTTCTTCATGCATGGCCATAAGCGAATCCTCATCATCGAGCGCTTCTTGTACCTGTTGAGGTTCACAATACGAAACAAATACATGATGCTCACAATAATTCTAAATTTGTTGACGAGTGGATACTCCCCTTTTCAAACTGCCAAGCACATTCTTCATAAGATGAGACTTGACTCTCAGCTTGTTCGCAATCTTGGTTGCGCGACGCTCCAAGAGTTCCGCATTGGATAACTGGGGAGCATCGACTTGATTACCTTGCTTGCCCTTGTGTTTTGAGCCTCCCTTGGCACCAGTATCCCTCTTAGACGCTGTAGAAGGAAATTGAGAGACAACATCCTGATCAACTTGATTTTCGACTTGAGCATGTTCACTGGTTTGTCCTTGTTCTTGGGGTTGCTCTTGATCTTGATCTTGTGCTTCTATTTGGTCTGGATATTGTAATTGCACTTGATCTTGATCTTGAGAAGATTCGGAACCTTGGGTAAGCGCTTGTACATCATGGGACACATCACCATCTTTGAGCAATTGATCTTGTCCTTGAGCTTGTTCAACTGGTTGAGGGGGTTCTCTTTGTTCATCGGAAGCGTGTGGGGCTTGTGAGGATGATGGCTCCACTTGAGTAGAGCATTGTCCTTCTCCTTCGGCCACAAGGGGTTCCTCAATGGGGAGTATTTGACCAATCCCCATTCTTCTTATGGCTTGGGGAGGAACTTCATCACCTACATCACAAAGACCACTTTGCTCCACTTGGGAGCCATTATTTTCATCAAACTCCATGTTAGACGTCTCCTCAGTGAGCCCGGTGGACTTGTTGAGCACACGGTAAGCATGAGAGTATGTAGCATAACCAACAAAGATGCCCTCTTGTGCTCTAGAATCAAATTTAGCTAAACGTGCGCCTTTTTTAGAATTAAACACTTACACCCGAATACTCGGAAGTACTTGAGATTGGGTTTGTTTCCGGTGAGAATCTCATATGGGGTCTTGTTCAAGCCTTTGCGGATATAGAGCCGATTGGACGCATGACATGCTGTGTTGATGGCTTCGGCCCAAAAGTTATATGGAGATTTGAATTCCGCAATCATTGTTCTTGCAGCATCCATCAAAGTATGGTTCTTCCTTTCCGCCACACCATTTTGTTGAGGAGTGTATGGTGCTGAATATTGATGTGTTATTCCCTCATCACCTAGAAACTCATCCAAGGTGTATTTCTTGAACTCAGTGCCGTTCTCACTTCTAATCATCAAAATATTTGCTTCATGTTGACGTTGAGCTTCATTAGCAAAGTTGATGATAGTTTGTTGGGTCTCACTCTTCCTCTTGAAGAAATATACCCAGGTGTATCTTGAGTAGTCATCAACAATCACCAAGCAGTACTTTCTGCCCACAAAACTATCAAATGATGGAGGACCGAAGAGATCCATATGAAGGAGCTCCAACGGCCTCTTAGTGTAAATGAGAGTCGTTGGACGATGAGCAGTATCATGAATCTTTCCTTCAATGCAGGCACTGCAAGAACGATCTCTGGCAAAACTCACATTCGTTAGTCCACGAATATGGTCCACTTTGAGGAGACTTTGCAAAGATCTCATATTGACATGAGCTAGTCGGCGATGCCAAAGCTAGCCCACATCAACTTTAGCCATTAGACAAGTCGCAGTCTTAGTGGGTCGCTTTGAAAAGTTCACCACATAGAGACCATTTTCGACATATCCAACATAGGCTACTTTAAGAGTCTTGCTCCACAAAAGGACCACAATATCAAGATTAAAGACTGTGGAAAAACCCATAATTGCAAGTTGACGAACCGAGAGTAAATTGTAAGCAATGGACTCAACAAGCATGACCTTCTCAATAGATAACTCTTGAGAGATGACCACCTTACCAAATCCCAATACCTTTGACGATGATGCATCCGCGAATTGGACATGGGTGGGCATAGATGGAGAAGGATGCACATCCACCACTAAGTCATTGCTTCCGGTCATATGATTTGTTGCTCCACTATCGAGCAACCATGACACCCCACCGGAAGCAAACTCGTGCAATAGATCAAGGCTTGGTTTTAGGTACCCATTTTTGAATGGTTCCTTTAATCTTAGAGATAAGGGTCTTAGGAACCCAAATAGCCCATTTAATGGACTCATAGTAAGAACCAAAAAATCTGGCATAAACATGCCCATCACCAGCACGACATAAAACATAGGAAGGATTGAGTTTGCCGGCTGTGTTGGTAGGAATGGTTTTGCCCTTCCTGACGCTACCATTGTCCACGTTGTTCTTGTTCACCTCCTGAGTCCCTTCGCCATCTTTACAAAGATGTCCATGAGGGTAGGGGATCGTTTGTTCCTGTTCTTCCTTTTTCTCTTTGACTTGGATGTAAGTCCAAGTCCCTCCTTTCCTACCACACCCTTTTGATTGCTCAAGAAGTCGTTCAGGTTCTTCTCGCCTTCGATGCATGACACAAGGCCCTTCTCAAGTTTCTCCTTAAACTTGGCATTTTCCTCCACAAGATGTACATGCTCACAACAAGGGTTAGTTGTACAAGCATTATCAATTAAAACGAAAGGAGGACACGTAGAGATTTCCTTGGTAAGCTTTGCTTGGAGTTGATCATGAGACTCTTTCAGGGAGAAATGAGCACCTTTCAAGACCTTGTGAGCCTTGTGAAGTGTGTCAAACTCCGCTTTGAGTCTGTCATGGCCAACCCCAAGAGCATCCTTTTCAGACTTAAGCATACGAGTAAGAACAGTAGCATGATCTAGTTTCTTTTGCACTTTAGCCCAGTCATCGTTGTATGACTCCTCAAGAGCCAAACAAAGAGTGCGCTCCTTTTCTAGTGCAATAGATAATTTAGTAATCTCATCGGCATAGTAACGACTATGTGCTTGCAGCTCGGAGATGGTCTCCTCATGAGACTCGATGAGGTCATTAGCCTCACCCAGTTGTTCCAAGAGAGCAACAAAGTGCTTCTTGGGCTCTCCCTTGATCGTGCATATAAATTTGTCAAGATCATGCTCATTAAGTTCCACAACATCACTATCATCAACACAATTCAACAATGAAGGAGCAGTAGTGATGTTGGTCTTAATGCTGGGGGTTACCTGATCGATACCTTTGGCCATGAGGTACTTGGCGATGTGGTTATCATTGGGGGCGTTGAAGAGAGACACATTCTTGGGATAAGGGGTGGCAATGGCGACAATTGCGGTTGCCACCATATCGTCATCGTCATCATCATCAGAGGGGTACTCTTCAAGTGCCACCATACCCTTTGGGTGGGGTTTCTTCACAAAGTTGTTCTTGTTTGGGAAAGACTTGGTTTTGTCTTTGCGAATGAGCTTGCCCCCATTGTCTTCCCTCTTCTCATAGGGACATTCTGCCACAAAGTGACTCACATTACCACAGTTATAGCATGTCCTCACTCATTGCTTGGATTTGAACCCACTTGAGTTGTTCTTGGTGAAGTTGGGTCTTGAGTTCCTCTTGTTGCCCCATAATTGCCTTGACACAAGAGCCATGTGCTCGTGATAAGCATACTTAGTGTCTTCAGGGCAGCTCTCCTCTTCCTCATCCGCTTCTTCTTCTTCAGAAGCAGCTTTTTCCTTTAAAGCAAGGTTGGGTGAAGCTGTCTTTGAACAAACTCGAGCAAGTGCATTGTCAGCTGTCTCGTTCATGATTGACATTGCAATGAATTCATCCAACACCTCATTGGAAGACAAGGAGTGGAAATCTGGTCGTTGGCGAATGACAGATGACATGGTTTTGTTGAAAGGCATGATGGCCTTGAGAAACTTGCGCTTGACCCATGTATCATCCACATCCTTGCTCCCATGATCCTTGAGAGCCACAACAATAGCAGTCACCCTTCGATAGAGATCACGAGGGTCCTCATCTTCCTTCATCACAAACTCATCGGCCTTATCAAGTACCACTTCATAGTTGGACCGTTGAATGCTTGAGCTTCCCTTGTACAACACCATAATGTGCTCCCAACAATCCTTAGCCAGAGTGAAGGGGCGCAAGTGAGGGAGATCCTCAGGAGGTACTGCAGACTATAGAATAAACAATGCAGAGTGATTATATTGATTGTCCGCTTCTTCTCTTGGCGTGAGGTTACTTGGGTCATGGGGATAGTAGCCTTGCTCGATGACTCTCCATAGATTTGTTGAGCTGTGATTCAAATGAGGCTTAATAGAAAATACCCAGTTAGCAAAATCACCCTTTACAAGCTTAGGAGGAGGACCAACAGGGTTAAGACGCGGTGTGGGAACAGGTCCTCCATAGACCATGGGAGGTGGAACTGAGGCATAAGTTCCAGTCCCATCATTTTTGAGAGGAGGAGAAGGTCGCATACCTTTAGCTGTTTCCTTAGAGGAATTGACCTCCGAATCTGTGTTGGCGTGTTTAACCACCAACGCCGGTTCAGGTGAACCATTAATTCCCTCAATTAACTCTTTAAGCATGGTCTTGACTTCATTCGTCAAGGACGTCTTGAGGGCGGCCATAGCCGTATTCAAGTCGTCCCTTGTGACCGAAGTCAAGGCCATGGCCTCGGGTTGCCCACGGGGAACTCCCTCATCATCTTCCATACTCTCCGGGTGGTTAAACCCTTAATAAAGAGACGTGGCTCTGATACCAATTGAAAGGATCGATAGGGTTAACTAGAGGGGGGGTGAATAGGCAACGCCCACTTTTTAATTAATCTTAGCAAGTTAGGGTTAGCAACATAAAGGTTCTCTAAAATGTCAACCAGGAGGTGAAATTATATGATGCTACCAACTAAAAGAACTAAGGTAAGTAAGAGATAGTTAACAACAAAAGCATACACAATGTAAAGGTTAGAGATAACCGCAAGTGGAACCAATGAAGGCGAGGATGTGTTACCTAAGTTCCTTCCCTTTGATAGGAAGTACGTCTCCGTTGGAGCGATGTGGAGGCACAATGCTCCCCAATAAGCCACTAGGGCCATGATACGTCTCTGACGTATCTATAATTTTTGATGGTTCCATGTTATTATCTTGTCAACTTTGGATGTTTTATATGCATGAATATGCTATTTTATATCTTTTTTGGGACTAACCTATTAACTCAGTGCCAAGTGCCAGTTTCAGTTTTTTCCGTGTTGTTGACCCATTTTCAGACGGAGTCCAAATGGAATGAAACTTTACGATGATTTTTTTGGACCAAAAGAGACCCCCGAAGCTTTGAAAGAAGGCCAGAAGAGCCACGAGGGAGTCACAAGCCCTGATGCGACCACCACCACCCTACGTGGTGGCGACCAGGCTTGTGACCTCCTCGTGGGCCCAACTGATGTAATTCCACCGCCATAAATTCCTATAAATTCAGAAACCCCCAAAAAGAAACCTAGATCGGGAGTTCCGCCGCTGCAAGCCTTTGTAGCCACCAGAAACCAATATGGAGCCCGTTCCAGCACCCTGCCATAGGGGGAATCCATCTGCGGTGGCCATCTTCATCATCCCGGCGATCTCCATGACGAGGAGGGAGTAGTTCTCCCTCGGGGCTGAGGGTATGTACCAGTAGCTATGTGTTTAATCTCTCTCTCTCGTGTTCTTGGGATGTCTTGATCTCGATGTACCGTGGGCTTTGCTACTATAGTTGGATCTTATGATGTTCTTCCCCCTCTCCCTTCTTGTAATGAATTGAGTTTCCCCTTTGGAGTTATCTTATCGGATTGAGTCTTTGAGAATACTTGATGTATGTCTTGTTGGAAATATGCCCTTGAGGCAATAATAAATTAGTTGTTATTGTATTTCTTTGTTCATGATAATCGTTTATTATCCATGCTATAATTGTATTGATTGGAAACACAGTGCATGTGTGGATACATAGACAAAACACTGTCCCTAGTAAGCCTCTAGTTGACTAGCTCGTTGATCAAAGATGGTCAAGGTTTCCTGACCATAGGCAATGTTGTCACTTGATAACGGGATCACATCATTAGGAGAATCATGTGATGGACTAGACCCAAACTAATAGACGTAGCATGTTGATCGTGTCATTTTGTTGCTACTGTTTTCTTCGTGTCAAGTATTTGTTCCTATGACCATGATATCATACAACTCACTGACACCGGAGGAATGCTTTGTGTGTATCAAACGTCGCAACGTAACTGGGTGACTATAAAGATGCTCTACACGTATCTCCGAAGGTGTTCGTTGAGTTAATATGGATCGAGACTGGGATTTGTCACTCGGCAATACGATTATTCATTTAAAGAGAATAATGGTTACTCTAATTGCTTGAATAATCACCTTCAATGGTTTATTGAATCTTGATCGTAGTGTTACACATGTTCATGATATTGGTGCCAAAAGATACGAGGTAACGATGATAGTACCACTTACTTGTGGCACTGCCGCTTGAGTCATGTTGGTATAAACTGCATGAATAGGCTCCATGCTGATGGATCTTTATACTCACTTGATTTTGAATCACTAGTGACATGCAAATCATACCACATGAGCAAGGCCTTGTTTTCATTGAGATGAAACAAGATAGTAACTTGTTGGAAGTGATACATTTTGATGTATGAAGTCCAATAGATGCTGAGGCACGCAGTGGATATCATTATGTTCTTACTTCAATGACGATTTGAGCAGATACAACAATATTTACTTAATGAATCACAAGTCTGAAATATTGAAAGGTTCAATTCTATTTCAGGAGTGAAGTTCTTCGTAACAAGAGGATAAACTATCTACGATATGATCATAGAAATAACTATCTGAGTTATGAGTTTTGGTACGCAGGTAAGACAATGTGGAAATCGTTTCGCGGTTCATGCCACCTGGAACATCATAGTGTGATGATGTGTCTGAACGTCATAGCCACGCACTATTTGGTATGGTGGATGCTATGATGTCTCTTATCGAATTACCACTATCGTTTATGGGTTATGCATTAGAGACAACCGCATTCACTTTAAATAGGGCACCGCGTATTACCGTTGAGATGACACAGTATAAACTGAGATTTAGAGAAATCTCAACTGTCGTTTCTTGAATGTTTGGGGCTTCGACACTTATGTGAAAAAGTTTCAGTCTGATAAGCTCGAACCCAAAGCGGATAAATGCATCTTCATAGGATATCCAAAACAGTTGGGTACATCTCCTATCTCAGATCCGAAAGCAAAGTGTTTGTTTCTAGAAACGGATCCTTTCTTGAGGAAAGGTTTCTCTCGAAAGAATTGAGTGGGAGGGTGGTAGAACATGATGAGGTTATTGAACCATCACTTCAACCAGTGTGTAGCAGGGCACATGAAGTTGTTCCTTTGGCGCCTACACCAATTGAACTGAAAGCTCATGATGGTGATCATCGAGCATCGGATCAAGTTACTACGAACCTCGTAGGTCGACAAGGTCGCGTACTACTGCAGAGTGGTACGGTAACCCTGTCTTGGAGGTCATATTGTTGAGCAATAGTGAACCTACGAGTTATGAATAAAGCAATGGTGGGCCCGGATTCCGACAAATGGCTGGAGGCCATGAAATCCGAGAGAGGATCCATGTATGAAAACAAAGTGTACACTTTGGAAGAACTACTTGATGGTCATAGGACTATTAAGTAAAGATGGATCTTTAAAAGGAAGACAGACGATGATGGTGATAAGTCACTATTAAGAAAAGCTCGACTTGTCGCAAAGATGTTTCCGACAAGATCAAACAGTTGACTATGATGAGACTTTCTCACTCGTAGCGATGCTAAAAGTCTGTTAGAAATATTTTAGTAGTTGCTGCATTATTTATGAAATATTGCACATAGGATGTCAAAACATTGTTTCCTCGACAGTTTCCTTGAGAAAACATTGTATGTGATACAACCAGGAGGTTTTGTCGATCCTAAAGATACTAGCAAGTATGCAAGCTCCAGCGATCCTTCAATGGACTGGTGCAAGCATCTCGGAGTTGGAATATACACTTTGATGAGATGATCAAAGATTTTGGGTTTGTACAAGGTTTATGAGAAACTTGTATTTCCAAAGAAGTGAGTGGGAGCACTATAGAATTTCTGATAAGTATATGTGGTTGACATATTGTGGATCAGAAGTAATGTAGCATTTCTGTAAAGCATACAAGGTTGTTTGAAAGGAGTTTTTCAAAGGAATACCTGGATTGCGCTACTTGAACGTTGAGCATCATAGATCTATGGAGATAGGTCGAAAGCACTTAATAGAAGTTTCAACAAGATGCATGCCTTGACAAGTTTTTGAAGGAGTTCAAAATAGATCAGCAAAGAAGGAGTTCTTGGTTGCGTTGTAAGGTGTGAATTTGAGTAAGACTCAAAACCCGACCCCGGCAAAATAAAGAGAATAGACGAAGGTCGTCTTCTATGCCTTGGCCATAGAATCTGAAGTATGCCATGCTGGGTACCGCACCTGATGTGTGCCTAGACTCAAAGTCTGTCGAGAGGTACAGAGAGTGATACATGATTGAATCACTAGCAGCGGTCAAAAATTATCCTTAGTAACTAATGGACTAAGGAATTTTTCTCGACTATGGAGGTGGTTAAAGAGTTCGTCGTAAAGGGTTACATCGATGCAAGCTTTGACACTAATCCGAATAACTACGAGTAGTGAAACGGATTCGTATAGTAGAGTAGATGTTTGGAGTATTTCCGAATAGCACATAGTAGCAGCATCTATAAGATGACATAAAGATTTGTAAAGAACACACGGATCTGAAAGTTTCAGAACCGTTGACTGAAACCTCTCTCACGAGCAAGACGTGATCAGTCCCCATAACTATATGGGTGTTGGATTCGTTGGAATCACATGGTGATGTGAACTAGATTATTGACTCTAGTGCAAGTGGGAAACTGTTGGAAATATGCCCTGGAGGCAATAATAAATTAGTTATTATTGTATTTCTTTTTTCATGATAATCGTTTATTATCCATGCTATAATTGTATTGATTGGAAACACAGGCATGTGTGGATACATAGACAAAACACTGTCCCTAGTAAGCCTCTAGTTGACTAGCTCGTTGATCAAAGATGGTCAAGGTTTCCTGACCATAGGCAAGTGTTGTCACTTCATAATGGGATCACATCATTAGGAGAATCATGTGATGGACTAGACCCAAACTAATAGACGTAGCATGTTGATCGTGTCATTTTGTTGCTACTGTTTTCTGCGTGTCAAGTATTTGTTCCTATGACCATGAGATCATATAACTCAGTGACACCGGAGGAATGCTTTGTGTGTATCAAACGTCGCAACGTAACTGGGTGACTATAAAGATGCTCTACAGGTATCTCCGAAGGTGTTCGTTGAGTTAGTATGGATCGAGACTGGGATTTGTCACTCCGTGTGACGGAGAGGTATTTCGGGGCCCACTCGGTAATACAACATCACACACAAGCCTTGCAAGCAATGTGACTTAGTGTAAGTTGCGAGATCTTGTATTACGGAATGAGTAAAGAGACTTGCCGGTAAACGAGATTGAAATAGGTATGCGGATACTGACGATCGAATCTCGGGCAAGTAACATACCGAAGGACAAAGGGAATGACATACAGGATTATATGAATCCTTGGCACTGAGGTTCAAACGATAAGATCTTCGTAGAATATGTAGGATCCAATAGGGGCATCCAGGTCCCGCTATTGGATATTGACCGAGGAGTCACTCGGGTCATGTCTACATAGTTCTCGAACCCGCAGGGTTTGCACACTTAAGGTTCGACGTTGTTTTATGCGTATTTGAGTTATATGGTTGGTTACCGAATGTTGTTTGGAGTATCGGATGAGATCACAGACGTCACGAGGGTTTCCGGAATGGTCCGGACACGAAGATTGATATATAGGATGACTTCATTTGGTTACCGGAAGGTTTTCGGGCATTACCGGTAATGTACCGGGAATGACGAATGGGTTCCGGATCATCACCGGGAGGGGGGACCACCCACCCGGGAGGGCCCAAGGACCTTGGGGGTGGCGCACCAAGTCGTTGGGGTCAGCCCAAGGCTGTCTTGCGCAAGAGAGAAAGAAAAACCGAAAGAAGAGAAAAAAAAGGAATGGTGGGAAAGAAGAGAAGGACTCCACCTTCCGATCCTAGTTGGACTAGGATTGGAGGAGGACTCCTCCTCCCCTTGGTGGCACAGCCCTTGGGGCTCCTTGAGCCTCAAGGAAAGCCTCCCCTCCCCTCCTCCTATATATATGGAGCTATTAGGTCTGATTTAGACAACTTTTCCAAGGCAGCCCGACCACATACCTCCACGGTTTTACCTCTAGATCGCGTTTCTGCGGAGCTCAAGCGGAGCCCTGCTGAGATTAGATCACCACCAACCTTCGGAGCGCCGTCACGCTGCCGGAGAACTCATCTACCTCTCCGTATCTCTTGCTAGATCAAGAAGGCCGAGATCATCGTCGAGCTGTACGTGTGCTGAACGCGGAGGTGCCGTCCGTTCGGCACTAGATCGTGGGACGGTTCGTGGGATGGTTCGCGGGGCGGATCGAGGGACGTGAGGACGTTCCACTACATCAACCGCATTCACTAAACGCTTCTGCTGTGCGATCTACAAGGGTACGTAGATCGGAAATCCCCTCTCGTAGATGGACATCACCATGATAGGTCTTCGTGCGCGTAGGAAAATTTTTGTTTCCCATGCGACGTTCCCCAAAAGTGGCATCATGAGCTAGGTTCATGCGTAGATGTTATCTCGAGTAGAACACAAAAGTTTTTTGTGGGCGGTGATGTGCGTCTTGCTGCCCTCCTTAGTCTTTTCTTGATTCCGCGGTATTGTTGGATCGAAGCGGCTCGGACCGACATTACTCGTACGCTTACGAGAGACTGGTTTCATCGCTACGAGTAACTCCATTGCTCATAGATGACCGGCGAGTGTCGGTTTCTCCAACTTTAGTTGAATCGTATTTGACCGAGGAGGTCCTTGGATGAGGTTAAATAGCAATTCATATATCTCTATTGTGGTGTTTGCGTAAATAAGATGCGATCCTACTAGATACCCATGGTCACCACGTAAAACATGCAACAACAATTAGAGGACGTCTAACTTGTTTTTGCAGGGTATGCTTGTGATGTGATATGACCAATGATGTGATGTGATATATTCGATGTATCAGATGATCATGTTGTAATAGTTAATATCGACTTGCACGTCGATGGTACGGCAACCGGTAGGAGCCATAGGGTTGTCTTTAAACTAACGTTTGTGCTTGCAGATGTGTTTACTATATTGCTAGGACGTAGCTTTAGTAGTAATAGCATGAGTAGCACGACAACCCTGATGGCGACACGTTGGTGGAGATCATGATGATGGACACCATGGTGTGACGCCGGTGACAAGAAGATCGTGCCGGTGCTTTGGTGATGGAGATCAAGAAGCACATGATGATGGCCATATCATGTCACTTATGAATTGCATGTGATGTTAATCCTTAATGCACCTTATCTTGCTTAGAACGATGGTAGCATTATGAGGTGATCTCTCACTAAAATTTCAAGACGAAATTGTGTTCTCCCCGACTGTGCACCGTTGCGACAGTTCTTCGTTTCGAGACACCACGTGATGATCAGGTGTGATAGACTCAACGTTCACATACAATGGGTGCAAAACAGTTGCACACGCGGAATACTCGGGTTAAGCTTGACGAGCCTAGCATGTGCAGACATGGCCTCCGAACACATGAGACTGAAAGGTCGAGCATGAATCGTATAGTTGATATGATTAGCATAGAGATGCTTACCACTTAAACTATTCTCGACTCACGTGATGATCGGACTTGAGATAGTGGATTTGGATCTTGTACCACTCAAATGACTAGAGGGATGTACTTTTTGAGTGGGAGTTCTTAAGTAATATGATTAATTGAACTAATTGTCATGAATATAGTCTAATGGTCTTTGCGAATTACGATGTAGCTTGTGCTATAGCTCTACTATTTTATATGTTCCTAGAGAAAATTTAGTTGAAAGTTGATAGTAGCAAACTTCGCAGACTGAGTCTATAAAGCCGAGGATTGTCCTCGTTCCTGCGCAGAAGGCTTATGTCCTTAATGCACCACTCGGTGTGCTGCACCTCGAGTGTCGTCTGTAGATGTTGTGGACATCCGACATACACGTTTCTGATGACTACACGATAGTTCAGTACAAAATACTTAATGGCTTAGAAGCAAGGCGCCGAAGACGTTTTGAAACGTCACGTAACATAAGAGATGTTCTAAAGAGATGAAATTGTGATTTCATGCTTGTGCCCTTGTTAAGAGGTATGAGACCTCCGACAAGATTCTTTGTCCACGAAGTAGAGGAGAAAAGCTCAATCATTGAGTGTGTGCTCAGATTATCTGAGTACGACAATCGCTTGAATCAAGTGGGAGTTGATCTTCCAGATAAGATAGTGATGGTTCTCCAAAGCCACTGCCACCAAGCTGTGAGAGCTTCGTGATGAACTATAACATATCAAGGATAGATACAATGATCCTTGAGCGATTCGCGATGTTTGACACTACGAAATTCGAAATCAAGAAGGAGCATCAATAGTTGATGGTTAGTAAAACCACTAAGTTTCGAGAAAGGCAAGGGCTAGAAGGGATACTTCGTGAAACGGCAAAGCAGTTGTTGCACTAATGAAGAGACCCCAGATTAAACCCAATCCTGGGACTAAGTGCTTCTGCTATGAGGGGAACGGTCACTGAGGCGGAGCAACTCTAGATACTTGGTAGGTAAGAAGGCTGGCAAAAGTCGAAAGAAGTATATTTGATATACATGATGTTGATGTGTACTTTACTAGTACTCCTAGTAGCACGAGGGTATTGGATACCGGTTCGGTTGCTAAGTGATTAGTAACACGAAATGAAAGCTACGGCATAAATGGAGACTAGCTAAAGGCGAGGTGACGATACGTGTTGGATGTGTTTCCAAGGTTGATATGATCAAACGTCGCACGCTCCCTCTACCATCAGGATTGGTGTTAAACCTAAATAATTGTTATTTGGTGCTTGCGTTAAGCATGAACATGATTGGATCGTGTTTATTGCAATACGATTATTCATTTAAAGAGAATAATGGTTACTCTATTTGCTTGAATAATCACCTTCAATGGTTTATTGAATCTTGATCGTAGTGTTACACATGTTCATGATATTGGTGCCAAAAGATACGAGGTAATGATGATAGTACCACTTACTTGTGGCACTGCCGCTTGAGTCATGTTGGTATAAATTGCATGAAGAGGCTCCATGCTGATGGATCTTTATACTCACTTGATTTTGAATCACTAGTGACATGCAAATCATACCACATGAGCAAGGCCTTGTTTTCATTGAGATGAAACAAGATAGTAACTTGTTGGAAGTGATACATTTTGATGTATGAAGTCCAATAGGTGCTGAGGCACGCAGTGGATATCATTATGTTCTTACTTCAATGATGATTTGAGCAGAGACAAGAGTATTTACTTAATGAATCACAAGTCTGAAATATTGAAAGGTTCAATTCTGTTTCAGGAGTGAAGTTCATCGTAACAAGAGGATAAACTATCTACGATATGATCATAGAAATGAATATCTGAGTTACAAGTTTTGGTACGCAGTTAAGACAATGTGGAAATCGTTTCGTGGTTCATGCCACCTCGAACATCATAGTGTGATGATGTGTCTGAACGTCATAGCCACGCACTATTTGGTATGTTGCATGCTATGATGTCTCTTATCGAATTACCACTATCGTTTATGGGTTATGCATTAGAGACAACCGCATTCACTTTAAATAGGGCACCGCGTATTACCGTTGAGATGACACAGTATAGACTGAGATTTGGAGAAATCTCAACTGTCATTTCTTGAAAGTTTGGGGCTTCGACACTTATGTGAAAAAGTTTCAGTCTGATAAGCTCGAACCCAAAACAGTTGGGTACATCTCCTATCTCAGATCCAAAAGCAAAGTGTTTGTTTCTAGAAACGGATCCTTTCTCGAGGAAAGGTTTCTCTCAAAAGAATTGAGTGGGAGGGTGGTAGAACTTGATGAGGTTATTGAACCATCACTTCAACCAGTCTGTAGCAGGGCGCAGGAAGTTGTTCCTGTGGCGCCTACACCAATTGAAGTGAAAGCTGATGATGGTGATCATCAAGCATCGGATCAAGTTACTACGAACCTCGTAGGTCGACAAGGTCGCGTACTACTGCAGAGTGGTACGGTAACCCTGTCTTGGAGGTCATATTGTTGAGCAATAGTGAACCTACGAGTTATGAAGAAAGCAATGGTGGGCCTGGATTCCGACAAATGGCTGGAGGCCATGAAATCCGAGAGAGAATCCATGTATGAAAACAAAGTGTAGACTTTGGAAGAACTACTTGATGGTCATAGGACTATTAAGTAAAGATGGATCTTTAAAAGGAAGACAGACGATGATGGTGATAAGTCACTATTAAGAAAAGCTCGACTTGTCGCAAAGATGTTTCCGACAAGATCAAACAGTTGACTATGATGAGACTTTCTCACTCGTGGCGATGCTAAAAGTCTGTTAGAATTATGTTAGTAGTTGCTGCATTATTTATGAAATATTGCACATAGGATGTCAAAACATTGTTTCCTCGATGGTTTCCTTGACCAAACATTGTATGTGATACAACCAGGAGGTTTTGTCGATCCTAAATATACTAGCAAGTATGCAAGCTCCAGCGATCCTTCAATGGACTGGTGCAAGCATCTCGGAGTTGGAATATACACTTTGATGAGATGATCAAAGATTTTGGGTTTGTACAAGGTTTATGAGAAACTTGTATTTCCAAAGAAGTGAGTGGGAGCACTATAGAATTTCTGATAAGTATATGTGTTTGACAGATTGTGGATCAGAAGTAATGTAGAATTTCTGTAAAGCATACAAGGTTGTTTGAAAGGAGTTTTTCAAAGGAATACCTGGATTGCGCTACTTGAACGTTGAGCATCAAAGATCTATGGAGATAGATCGAAAGCACTTAATAGAAGTTTCAACAAGATGCATGCCTTGACAAGTTTTTGAAGGAGTTCAAAATAGATAAGCAAAGAAGGAGTTCTTGGTTGCGTTGTAAGGTGTGAATTTGAGTAAGACTCAAAACCCGACCCCGGCAGAATAAAGAGAATAGTCGAAGGTCGTCTTCTATGCCTTGGCCGTAGAATCTGAAGTATGCCATGCTGGGTACCGCACCTGATGTGTGCCCTGACTCAAAGTCTGTCGAGAGGTACAAAGAGTGATCTATGATTGAATCACTAGCAGCGGTCAAAATTTATCCTTAGTAACTAATGGACTAAGGAATTTTTCTCGATTATGGAGGTGGTTAAAGAGTTCGTCGTAAAGGGTTACGTCGATGCAAGCTTTGACACTAATCCGAATAACTATGAGTAGTGAAACGGATTCGTATAGTAGAGTAGATGTTTGGAGTATTTCCGAATAGCACATAGTAGCAGCATCTATAAGATGACATAAAGATTTGTAAAGAACACACGGATCTGAAAGTTTCAGAACCGTTGACTGAAACCTCTCTCACGAGCAAGACGTGATCAGACCCCATAACTATATGGGTGTTGGATTCGTTGGAATCACATGGTGATGCGAACTAGATTATTGACTCTAGTGCAAGTGGGATACTGTTGGAAATATGCCCTAGAGGCAATAATAAATTAGTTACTATTGTATTTCTTTTTTCATGATAATCGTTTATTATCCATGCTATAATTGTATTGATTGGAAACACAGTGCATGTGTGGATACATAGACAAAACACTGTCCCTAGTAAGCCTCTAGTTGACTAGCTCGTTGATCAAAGATGGTCAAGGTTTCCTGACCATAGGCAAGTGTTGTCACTTCATAATGGGATCACATCATTAGGAGAATCATGTGATGGTCTAGACCCAAACTAATAGATGTAGCATGTTGATCGTGTCATTTTGTTGCTACTGTTTTCTGCGTGTCAAGTATTTGTTCCTATGACCATGAGATCATATAACTCAGTGACATCGGAGGAATGCTTTGTGTGTATCAAACGTCGCAACGTAACTGGGTGACTATAAAGATGCTCTACAGGTATCTCCGAAGGTGTTCGTTGAGTTAGTATGGATCGAGACTGGGATTTGTCACTCCGTGTGACGGAGAGGTATTTCGGGGCCCACTCGGTAGTACAACATCACACACAAGCCTTTCAAGCAATGTGACTTAGTGTAAGTTGCGAGATCTTGTATTACAGAACGAGTAAAGAGACTTGCCGGTAAACGAGATTGAAATAGGTATGCGGATACTGACGATCGAATCTCGGGCAAGTAACATACCGAAGAACAAAGGGAATGACATACGGGATTATATGAATCCTTGGCACTGTGGTTCAAACGATAAGATCTTCATAGAATATGTAGGATCCAATATGGGCATCCAGGTCCCGCTATTGGATATTGACCGAGGAGTCACTCGGGTCATGTCTACATAGTTCTCGAACCCGCAGGGTCTGCACACTTAAGGTTCGACGTTGTTTTATGCGTATTTGAGTTATATGGTTGGTTACCGAATGTTGTTAGGAGTACGGGATGAGATCACGGACGTCACGAGTGTTTCCGGAATGGTCCGGAAACGAAGATTGATATATAGGATGACTTCATTTGGTTACCGGAAGGTTTTCGGGCATTACCGGTAATGTACCGGGAATGACGAATGGGTTCCGGATCTTCACCGGGAGGGGGGACCACCCACCCGGGAGGGCCCAAGGACCTTGGGGGTGGTGCACCAAGTAGGTGGGGTCAGCCCAAGGCTGTCTTGCGCAAGAGAGAAAGAAAAACCAAAAGAAGAGAAAAAAGGAAAGGTGGGAAAGAAGAGAAGGACTCCACATTCCGATCCTAGTTGGACTAGGATTGGAGGAGGACTCCTCCTCCCCTTGGTGGCGCAGCCCTTGGGGCTCCTTGAGCCTGAATGCAAGCCTCCCCTCCCCTCCTCCTATATATATGGATCTATTAGGGCTGATTTAGACAACTTTTTCCAAGCCAGCCCGACCACATACCTCCACGGTTTTACCTCTAGATCGCGTTTCTGCGGAGCTCGGGCGGAGCCCTGCTGAGATTAGATCACCAGCAACCTCCGGAGCGTCGTCATGCTGCCGGAGAAGTCATCTACCTCTCCGTCTCTCTTGCTGGATCAAGAAGGCCGAGATCATCGTCGAGCTGTACGTGTGCTGGACGCGGAGGTGCTGTCCGTTCGGCACTAGATCGTGGGACGGATCGCGGGACGGTTCGTGGGACGGTTCTCGGGGCGGATCGAGGGACGTGAGGATGTTCCACTACATCAACCACGTTCACAAAACGCTTCTGCGGTGCAATCTACAAGGGTACGTAGATCGGAAATCCCCTCTCATAGATGGACATCACCATGATAGGTCTTCGTGCGCGTAGGAAATTTTTTGTTTCCCATGCGACGTTCCCCAACATGTCTTGCACGTGTCTATCTGCTGTGATCAACTTGCGGGTTTGTGACAATTGGGAACCTATGCATATGGGTTGGCACACGTGGATTCATGTGAGTACTTGATGTATGTTTTGGTGATCAACTTGCGGGTTTGTGACATTGGGAACCTATGCACAGGGGTTGGCACACGTTTTGACACTTTGGTAGAAACTTTGGGGCACTCTTTGAAGTTCTATGTGTTGGTTAAATAGACGATTCTAAGATTATGTGATGCATATCAAATAATCATGCCCACGGATACTTGAGGTGACAATGGAGTATCTAGGTGATATGTATCTTCAGGTATTATTCTAGTACGAACTCTATGATAGATCGATTAGAAAGAATAACTTTGTGGTGGTTTCGTACCCGACAATAATATCTTCGTTTGTTCCCCACTATTAGTGACTTTGGAGTGAATCTTTGTTGCATGTTGAGGGCTAGTTATATGATCCAATTATGTTATCATTGTTGAGAGAACTTCACTAGTGAAAGTATGAACCCTAGGCCTTGTTTCCACGCATTGCAATACCGTTCGTGCTCACTTTTACCATTTGTTACCTTGCTGTTTTTGTAATTTCAGATTACAAAAACCTATATCTACCATCCTTATTGCACTTGTATCACCATCTCTTCACCGAACTAGTTTTGTTCTATGTGCTTCACTTATATCTTTTAGAGCGCAGCGGTGCGTGGCTTGGTAGTTGATCTATGCTTTGAAAGTAGTCTCAAAAGGGGTAGTTATCCAAAGGGATAAGAAAACTTCACCTTCATGTACATTGAATAGTTAGAGAATTTTGATTCATCTCAATTAGTTTTGAGTTGTGGTTTTGGTAATATTGAAGTCATGCTAGTAAGGTGTTGTGGATCTAGAAGTACTTGTGTTGAAGTTAGTAATTCCCGTAGCATGCACGTATGGTGAACCTCTATGTGATGAAGTCTGAGCATGATTAGTCTATTGATTGTCATCCTTTGTGTGGCGGTCGGGGTCGCGCGATGGTTTATACCTACCAACCCTTCCCCTAGGCGTATGCGTTGAATGCTTTGTTTCGATTACTAATAAAACTTTTGCAAGAAGTATATGAGTTTTTCATGACTAATGTTGAGTCCATGGTTAAGATGCACTTTCACCTTCCACCATCACTATCTTCTTAGTGTCGTGCAACTTTCGCCGGTGCACAAAACCCACCATTAGCCTCCCTCAAAACAGCCACCATACCTACCTACTATGGCTTTTTCGAAGTCATTCCGAGATATATTGCCATGCAACTACCACCATGACATGTGCCACCACGTCTACATTGCCATTGCATGATCGTAAGATAGCTACCATGATGTTTCCATTAATGTCTATGCCATGCTAGATCATTGTCACGGTACACTACCGAAGGCATTTCAGATAGAGTCATCATTGCTCTAAGTTTTGAGTTGAAAGTGTGATGATCATCATTGATGGAGCATTGTCTCATGTGAGGAAATAAAAGAGGCCAAAGAAGCCCACCAAAATAAAAAAATAAAAAAAAGAGGCCAAAGAGCCCACCAAAAAAAATGAGAGAAAAAGATAAAAGGGACAATGCTACCACTTTTCCACACTTGTGCATATTAAGCACCATGATCTTCATGATTGAGAGTCTCTCGTTTTGTCATGACCATATAGCTAGTGGGAAATTTTCATTATATAACTTGGCTTGTATATTTCAATGATAGGCTTCCTCAAAATTGCCTTAGGTCGTCGTGAGCAAGCAAGTTGGATGCACACCCACTAGTTTTCCTTAAGAGCTTTCACATACTCATAGCTCTAGTGCATCTCTTGAATGGCAAACCCTACTCATTCACATTGATATATATTGATAAGCATCTCCATAGCTCATTGATATGCCTAGTCAATGTGACCATCTTCTCCTTTTTTGTCTCACAACCTCCACCACTCGATTCCACCTATAGTGCTATAACCATGGCTCACGCTCATGTATTGCGTGAGAGTTGTAAAGGTTTGAGAAAGTAAAGGTGTGAAACAATTACTTGGCCAATACCGGGGTTGTGCATGATTTAAATTCGTTGTGCAATGATGATAGAGCATATCCAGACTATATGCTTTTGTAGGGATAACTTTCTTTTGGCCTTGTTATTTTGGAAGTTCATGATTACCTTGCTAGTTTGCTTGAATTATTATTGTTTCCACGTCAATAGCAAACTATTGTTTTGAATCTTGCGGATCTGAACATTCATGTCACGTGAGAGAAGTTACAAAGGACAACTATGTTAGGTAGCATGCAACATCAAAAATTCATTCTTTATCACTTCCCTACTCGAGGACGAGCAAGAGTTAAGCTTGGGGATGCTTGATACGTCTCCAACGTATCTATAATTTTTGATGGTTCCATGCTATTATCTTGTCAACTTTGGATGTTTTATATGCATGAATATGCTATTTTATATCTTTTTTGGGACTAACCTATTAACTCAGTGCCAAGTGCCAGTTTCTGTTTTTTCCGTGTTTTTGGCCCATTTTCAGACGGAGTCCAAATGGAATGAAACTTTACGATGATTTTTTTGGACCAAAAGACACCCCCGAAGCTTTGAAAGAAGGCCAGAAGAGCCACGAGGGAGTCACAATCCCTGACTCCGCCACCACCACCCTACGTGGTGGCGACTAGGCTTGTGACCTCCTCGTGGGCCCAACCGACGTAATTCCACCGCCCTAAATTCCTATAAATTCAGAAACCCCCAAAAAGAAACCTAGATCGGGAGTTCCGCTGCCGCAAGCCTCTGTAGCTACCAAAAACCAATCTGGAGCCCGTTCCGGCAACCTGCCGTAGGGGGAATCCATCTCCGGTGGCCATCTTCATCATCCCGGCGATCTCCATGACGAGGAGGTAGTAGTTCTCCCTCGGGGCTGAGGGTATGTACCAGTAGCTATGTGTTTGATCTCTCTCTCTCGTGTTCTTGAGATGTCTTGATCTTGATGTACCGTGGGCTTTGCTACTATAGTTGGATCTTATGATGTTCTTCCCCCTCTCCCTTCTTGTAATGAATTGAGTTTCCCCTTTGGAGTTATCTTATCGGATTGAGTCTTTGAGAACACTTGATGTATGTCTTGCACGTGTCTATCTGCTGTGATCAACTTGCGGGTTTGTGACAATTGGGAACCTAAGCATATGGGTTGGCACATGTGGATTCATGTGAGTACTTGATGTATGTTTTGGTGATCAACTTGCGGGTTCGTGACATTGGGAACCTATGCACAGGGGTTGGCACACGTTTTGACTCTCTGGTAGAAACTTTGGGGCACTCTTTGAAGTTCTATGTGTTGGTTGAATAGATGTTTCTGAGATTATGTGATGCATATCGTATAATCATGCCCATGGATACTTGAGGTGACAATGGCGTATCTAGGTGACATTAGGGTCTTGGTTGATATGTATCTTAAGGTTTTCTTCTAGTACGAACTCTATGATAGATCGATCAGAAAGAATAACTTTGTGGTGGTTTTGTACCCGACAATAATCTCTTCGTTTGTTCCCCGCTATTAGTGACTTTGGAGTGACTCTTTGTTGCATGTTGAGGGCTAGTTATATGATCCAATTATGTTATCATTGTTGAGAGAGCTTCACAACTGAAAGTATGAACCCTAGGCCTTGTTTCCACGCATTGCAATACCGTTCGTGCTCACTTTTACCATTTGTTACCTTGCTGTTTTTGTAATTTCAGATTACAAAAACCTATATCTACCATCCTTATTGCACTTGTATCACCATCTCTTCGCCGAACTAGTGCACCTATTCAACTTACCATTGTATTAGGTGTGTTGGGGACACAAGAGACTCTTTGTTATTTGGTTGCAGGGTTGCTTGAGAGAGACCATCTTCATCCTACGCCTCCCACGGATTGATAAACCTTGGGTCACCCACTTGAGGGAACATTGCTACTGTCCTACAACCCTCTGCACTTGGAGGCCCAACAACGTCTACAAGGAGAACGTTGCGTAGTAGACATCAGGCCACCGTATTCTCCTCACGCCCTCTTACAATGCAAGGTATCGTGATTCCACTATAGGTGCCCTTGAAGGCGGCGACCGAACCTTTACAAACAAGGTTGGGGCAAACTCCACACAAAGCTTGGAGGCTCCCAACAAGACCACGGAGCATCACCATAATGGAATGTGGCTCCGAGGTGACCTCAACCGTCTAGGGTGCTCAAACACCCAGGAGTAACAAGATCCGCAAGGGATTAGTGGGGGGAATCAATTTTCTCTTGGTGGAAGTGTAGATCTAGGTCTTCTCAACCAATCCCTAGGAAATCAACAAGTTTGATTGGCTAGGGAGAGAGATCGGGCACTTTTGAGCTTAGGGAGCAACAATGGAGCTTGGGAGGGTCAAAGGTAGGGTTCTAGAACAAGAAGAACCCTTTATATAGTGGGGGGGGAATCCAACCGTTTTCCCACTCACAGCCCGATCCCAGCAGTACTACCGCTAGCACTCCAGGGGTACTACCGCTAGCACTCCAGCGGTACTACCGCTGGCTACAGCGGTACTACCGCTGAGCCCGTGGTAGTGCAGAGGCACTACCGGGCCAACCACCGCCAAGAAAGTCTTCGCAAAAATTCCGACGAAGTACAGCCGCAAGGAAGGCGGTACTAAGTTCCTGGAGCAGTACAACCGCTGACCAGGGGCTGTACTACCGCTAGGGCTAGCGGTACTACCGCCAGCTCTAGCGGTACTACCGCTAGGAGACCTTTTTGCAAGTAAAGATAAACCAGAGACGGGAACAACTCCAAAGTTGCAGGGAATGGAGATGGAGATAAAATGTTTGCGTGCAAAATTGATTCCACCCAAGCCTTTCCACTACGGATCCCCTCTTAATAGTATGGCATACCTACGACTCACAAACAAAGAGAATCGTAGAGGACACCGTGCTTCTGTTCCCCGAAGGGTGCCGAATCGTCTTGTGCTGTTGAAATATATTATGTGAAATGTTAATGCACACGATTAGTCCTTTAAGGTACTGTCATCAATCACCAAAATTACTTAGGTACAAATATGCCCTAACAAAGGACATTAGTCCCACTCTATGCTAGCACAAAATTAAAACCGATCTTGATTCCAAACCAGTTGCTGATCATCAACGAAGATTAAATCCTAAGATGAAACAGGTAGTAAGAAAAGAAATACTAAAGCTCCTGGAAGCAGGTATTATCTATCATGTTGCTCATAGTGATTGGGTAAGTCCGGTGCATTGCGTCCCTAAGAAGGGAGGTATTACCGTTTTCCCTAATGATAAAGATGAATTGATCCCACACATGATTATTACTGGCTATAGGATGGTAATTGATTTTAGGAAATTGAGTAAGGCCACTAGGAAAGATCATTACCCTTTGCCTTTTATTGACCAAATGCTACAAAGATTGTCCAAACACACACACTTCTGCTTTCTAGACGGTTATTCTGGTTTCTCCCAAATACCTATTGCACAATCTGATCAGGACAAAACCACTTTTACCTGCCCTTTCGGTACCTTTGCTTATAGACATATGCCTTTTGGCTTATGTAATGCACCTGCTACCTTTCAAAGATGTATGATGGCTATATTCTCTAACTTCTGTGAAAAGATTGTTGAGGTTTTCATGGATGACTTCTCCGTTTACGGGTCTTCATTTGATGATTGCCTCTTCAACCTTGATCGAGTTTGTAGAGATGTAAAGATACCAACCTTGTCTTGAATTGGGAAAAGTGCCACTTTATGGTTAATGAAGGCATCGTCTTAGGACATAAAATTTCTGAAAGAGGTATTGAAGTCGATAAGGCTAAGGTTGATGCAATCGTGAAAATGCCATGCCCTACAAACATTAAAGGTATAAGAAGTTTCCTTGGTCATGTTGGTTTCTATAGAAGGTTCATTAAAGACTTCTCTAAGAATTCTAGGACTCTTACCAATCTCTTGCAAAAGGATATTCCTTTTGTTTTTGACGATGATTGTGAGGAAGCCTTTGAAATACTTAAGAAGGCCTTGATAAATCCACCTATTGTTCAACCAACTGATTGGAACTTACCTTTTGAAATTATGTGTGATGCTAGTGATTATGCTGTTGGTGCTGTTATAGGACAAAGAGTTTATAAGGAGTTGAATGTTCTTCACTATGCTAGTAAAACTCTAGACAGTGCCCAAAGAAGCTATGCTACTACTAAAAAGGAATTTTTAGCAGTCGTGTTTACATGTGAAAAGATCAGGTCTTACATTGTTGATTCCAAGGTGACTATTCACACTGATCATGATGCTATTAAGTATCTCATGGAAAAGAAAGATGCTAAACCTAGATTGATCAGATGGATCCTCTTTCTACAAGAATTTGATTTGCATGTTGTTGATAGGAAGGGTGCTGAGAACCTCGTAGCAGATAACTTGTCTAGGTTGGAGAATGTTCTTGATGACCCACAACCTATTGATGATAGCTTTCCTGATGAGCAATTGAATGTCATCAATGCTTCACGTAGTACACCGTGGTATGCTGATTATGCTAATTATATTGTTGCCAAATATATACCACCTAGTTTCACATACCAGCAGAAGAATAAATTATTCTTTGATTTGAGACATTACTTTTGGGATGATCCTCACATTTATAAAGAAGGAGTAGATGGTGTTATTAGACGTTGTGTACCTGAACATGAACAGGGACATATCCTACAGAAGTGTCACTCCGAGGCTTACAGAGGACACCATGCGGGAGATAGAACTGCACACAAGGTATTGCAATCCGGTTTCTATTGGCCTACCCTCTTCAAGGATGCCCGTAAGTTTGTCTTGTCTTGTGATGAATGTCAAAGAATAGGTAATATCAGTAAATGTCAGGAAATGCCTATGAATTATTCACTTGTCATTGAACCATTTTATGTTTGGGGTTTTGATTATATGGGACCTTTTCCAAAATCCAACGGGTATACTCATATCCTAGTTGTTGTTGATTACGTTACTAAGTGGTTAGAAGCTATGCCAACTAGTAGTGCTGATCACAACACCTCTATCAGAATGCTTATAGAAGTTATTTTCCCTAGATTTGGAGTCCATAGATATTAGATGAGTGATGGTGCTTCATATTTTATTCATAGTGCTTTCCATAAAACGCTTGCTAAGTATGATGTCAACCATAGAATTGCATCGCCCTATCATCCTCAGTCCAGTGGTCAAGTAGAGCTAAGCAATAGAGAGATTAAACTAATTCTGCAAAAGACTGTTAATAGGTCTAGAAAGAATTGGTCTAAGAAGCTTGATGATGCACTGTGGGCTTATAGAACTGCTTTTAAGAATCCCATGGGCATGTCTCCGGACAAAATGCTTTACGGTAAAGCATGTTATTTACCTCTTGAGCTAGAGCATAAGGCTTATTGGGCAATCAAAGAGCTCAACTTTGATTTCAAACTTGCTGGTGAGAAGAGGTTATTTGATATTAGCTCACTTGATGAATGGAGAACTCAGGCATATGAAAATGTCAAGTTGTTCAAAGAAAAAGTTAAGAGGTGGCATGATAAAAGGATACAGAAACGTGAGTTCAATGTAGGTGATTATGTCTTGCTATACAATTCTCGTTTCAGATTTTTTGCAGGCAAGCTTCTCTCTAAATGGGAAGGTCCTTACATTGTTGAGGAAGTATATCGTTCCGGTGCCATAAAGATCAACAACACGGAAGGTAATTTTCCGAGAGTTGTAAATGGGCAAAGAATCAAGCATTACATCTCAGGTACTCCCATAAATGTTGAAAGCAATATTATTAATATCATAACTCCAGAGGAGTACATAAGGGATATTTATCAGCCTGTTTCAGACTCCGAAAACGAAGAGGTATGTGATTCGGTAACTAAACCGACTCCAAAACTTTTCCAGTAGTAATTTTTCTCTGTTTTGGAATTTTTAGAAAAATAGAAAAAAAAAATTAAAGTAGTCCGGAAAGCGCACGAGGAGGCGACAAGCCTGCCAGGCCCGGCCTACCCCCCTGGCCGGGCCTGGGTGGCTTGTGGCACCTCGTGTGCCTCCCGGACTCCGTTTTCTTACGGAGTATTCCTTTTGCTCGGGAAAAATTCATTATATATTCTCCCGGAAGGTCTGACCCTCGTATCACGCAATTCTTCTTTGTTTTCATTTCGAGCTTCTGCGCAGACAGATCTAGATCGCTATGGCGTCCCCAAAAGTTCCGAAGGACAAGTTCTTCGAGAAGGTCATCAATCCCTACCTCGCGGGAGTGCTGCAACACCCTCAATCTATGAGATGCATGAGGGGGTGCTGCACATCCGTTATGTAGAGAGGCCCAAGAAGACTTGAAGCGTGGAGGCGAGGCTCGAAGCAATGGAGCAGCAATTCTTCAAGTGCCAAGGGATGGTGGAACGCGGACTCAACGCCAACCACATGATGATCACGGAGTTCACCAACAAGCACAAGATCGATGCCAATGACATCGGGAAGCACCTGTCCAGGCTCTATGACAGAATTGATCACGTCCAAGCCCAGATCTATGACCTGCAGAACCAAAACTATGAGTATGAGTATAGATTTAAATCAATACGGTTGGCTGCAGATTTGAGGATTCCGGAGACTCGATCATCTTTCCATGATGGAGCACCCCTATGCCTTGGAAGACGGAGGATCAAACCCAGGTTGCAACAACTCCACCACCATCACCTTCGAAGGAAGACAACTGAGCACGGGTATGGGAAATCCCCTTGGCTTGTGCGAAGCTTGGGGGAGTTGCCCCGGTATCGTATCACCATCACATCTTTTGCTTTTACGTTTTTTTGGTTTGATCCTTTTTTCTGGTTTTATCTTTTTCTAGTAGAATAAAGCTCTTAGCATGTTCTAGGATTGAGTTTTGCTTTGTGTCACCCCTGATGTAATCGAGTTCGTGAGTCATATAATAAAGAGTGTTTTAGTTAAGGGCCTTGCCTCATGCCATGATCTAAATAAAAGAATAATAAAAGAACAATAGCATGAAAGATCATGTAATGATCTTATGGGAAGTGATGACTTCACATATAAGAAGAATGTTGATTGAAACTTGTTGCGGGTGGACAAACATAGACATTGGTCATTGTTGCAATTAATAGGAAGTAATAAAGAAAGAGAGGATCACATATAAATATATCATCTTGGGCACCATCTATGATTGTGAACACTCATTAAACTAATACATGTTTAGAAGTAGATGTTGGACAAGGAAGACAACATAATGAATTATGTTTGCTTGGTTCCAAACAATGTTATATGACTTGAGATCCCTTAGCATGTGACGCTTGCTTCCACCTCATATCAGCCAAAACTTCCACACTAAGTAGAGATACTACTTGTGCATTCATAAACCTTCAACCCAGATTTTCCATGAGAGTCCACCATACCTACCTATGGATTGAATAAGATCCCTCAAGTAAGTTTTCATCGGTGCAAGCAATAAAAATTGCTCCCTAAATAGGTATGATCTATTAGTGTGTGGAAAATAAGCTTTGTACGAACATGTGATGAGGAAGACATAAAAGCGACATACTACATAATAAAGTTCTTTATCACAGGAGGCAATATAAAGTGACGTTCCTCCACACTAAGAGATCAAATATCCAAACCTCAGAAGCGCATGACAACCTCTGCTTCCCTCTCTGAAGGTCCTATCTTGTACCTTTACCTTTTATCCTTAAAAGAGTCGTGGTGATCGACACCAATTCCATATTTCGCCATTATCTTGGCTAACGCCATGTGCTAGGGAAAGATCTATATTCATATGTCAACTTGGAAGTAAGTACTCATGAATTATTATTGTTGACATTACCCTTGAGGTAAGTCGTTGGGAGGCGAAACTATAAGCCCCTATCTTTCTATTTGTCCAACTGAAACTTTGATCTCATGAGTACCACGTGAGTTTTAGCAATTGTAGAAGACGAAAGGATGGTTGAGTATGTGGATTTGCTTTACAAGATCTTATTTGACTCCTTCCGATGTTATGATAAATTGCAATTGCTTCAATTCTCAATAAGGTTCTTCATCCATACTTTACTCTGTGAAGGAATTGTCACTTTAGCATAAGAGATTATATGACGATATCGCTATTCTAATTATGATCATGATGCCTGCATGTCCGTCTTTGTTTTATCGACACCTCTATCTCTAAACATGTGGGCATATTTGTTGATCTCGGCTTCCGCTTGAGGAAAAGCAAGGTCTAAGCTTGGGGGAGTTGATACGTCCATTTTGCATCATGCTTTTATGTTGATATTTATCGCTTTATGGGCTATTATTACACTTTACGGTACAATTCTTATGCCTTTTCTCTCTTATTTTATAAGGTTTACATGAAGAGGGAGAATGCCGGTAGCTGGAATTCTGGTCTAAAAAAGGAGCAAGTTTGAGACACCTATTCTGTGCAACTCCAAAAGCCGTGCAAATCAACGAGGAATTATTTTGGATTTTATAAAAAATACTGGGCGGAAGAAGTATTGGAGGGGAGCCACCAGGAGGCCACAAGCCCGCCAGGCCCTGCCTACGCCCCTGGACGGGCCTGGGTGGCTTGTGGGCCCATGTTGCCCCTCCGGCACTCATCTTTTGCTATATGGAGGGTTTCATCCCGGAAAAATATCACAAGGAGGCTTTCGGGAGGAGTCGTCGCCGCCACGAGGCGGAACTTGAGCAGAACCAACCTAGAGCTACGGCAGGGCCGTCCTGCCGGGGAAATTTCCCTCCCGGAGGGGGAAATCGTCGCCATCGTCATCACCATTACTCCTCTCGTCGGAGCGGACTCGTCTCCATCAACATCTTCATCAGCACCTTCTCATCTCCAAACCCTAGTTCATCTCTTATAACCAATCTCCGTCTCGCGACTCCGATTGGTACTTGTAAGGTTGCTAGTAGTGTTAATTACTCTTTGTAGTTGATGCTAGTTGGATTACTTGGTGGAAGATTATATGTTCAGATCTTTGATGCTATTCAATACCTCTCTGGTCATGAACATAATTATGCTTTGTTAGTAGTCACTTTTGTTCCTGAGGACATGGGATAAGTCTTGCTATAAGTAGTCATGTGAATTTGGTATTCGTTCAATATTTTGATGCGTTGTATGTTGTCTTTCCTCTAGTGGTGTTATGTGAACGTCGACTACATAACACTTCACCATTATTTGGGCCTAGAGAAGGAATTGGGAAGTAATAAGTAGATGATGGGTTGCTAGAGTGGCACAAGCTTAAACCCTAGTTTATGTGTTGCTTCGTAAGGGGCTGATTTGGATCCACTAGTTTAATGTTATGGTTAGACTTAGTCTTAATTCTTATTTCGTAGTTGTGGATGCTTGCGAGAGGGGTTAATCATCAGTGGGATGTTTGTCCAAGTAAGTGCAGCACCCAAGCACTGGACCACCCACATATCAAACTATCAAAGTAGCGAACACGAATCATATGAACATGATGAAAACTAGCTTGACAGAAATTCCCGTGTGTCCTCGGAGCGCTTTACCTCGTATAAGAGTTTGTCCAGGCTTGTCCCTTGATACAAAAGGGATTGGGCCATGATACCTCTTGAGGTTGCGTTGGTTTTTCCATTGAAGAGGAAAGGGTGATGCAGCACAGTACTAGTAAGTATTTCCCTCAGTTTTGAGAACCAAGGTATCAATCCAGTAGGAGAATAAGGCCAAGTGTCCAGAGTACCTGTGCAAACACAAACGAGCTTGCACCCAACGCTATAAAGGGGTTGTCAATTCCTTCATGATTGATTGCAAAGTGACATCTGAAGGCGGAAAGTGCAACGAAGTAAAAGTGTAAGGCTGAAAATATGATGTGAAGTAGACCCGGGGGCCATAGTGTTCACTAGAGGCTTCTCTCAAAATAGAAAATATTACGGTGGGTGAACGAATTATTGTCGAGCAATTGATAGAACCGCGCAAAGTCATGATGATATCTAAGGCAATGATCATACACATAGGAATCACGTCCGAGACAAGTAGACCGATACTTTCTGCATCTACTACTATTACTCCACACACCGACCGCTATCCAGCATGCATCTAGTGTATTGAGTTCATGACGAACAGAGTAACGCCTTAAGCAAGATGACATGATGTAGAGGGATAAACTCAAACCAATGATGTGAACCCCATCTTTTTACCCTTGATGGCAACAACACGATACGTGCCTCGCTACCCCTTTTGTCACTGGGTGAGGTCACCGCACGAATCATAGATCAAGTTGGCCAAACAAAACCCACGACTCGAAGAGAATTACAAGGATATGGAATCATGCATATAAGAGATCAGAAGAAACTCAAATAAGATTCATAGATAATCTGATCATAAATCCACAATTCATCGGATCTTGACAAACACACCGCAAAAGAGGATTACATCGGATTGATCTCCATCAAGATCATGGAGAACTTTGTATTGAAGATCCAAGAGAGAGAAGAAGCCATCTAGCTACTAGCTAGGGACCCGAAGGTCTATGGTGAACTACTCACGCATCATCGGAGAGGCAATGGTGTTGATGAAGAAGCCCTCCGTATTCGAATCCCCCCTTCGACAGGGCACCAGAATGTGCCCCAGATGGGATCTTGCGGAGATAGAAGCTTACGGCGGAGGAAAAGTATTTTCGTGGATCTCTCTCATGGTTTTGGATTTTTCGGGGATTTATAGGCGGAAAAGTAGGGCAGACGAGCCATAGGGGGCCCACAAGCCTGCTAGGCGCGGCCCCCCTGGCTACGCCTAGGGGGCTTGTGGCCTATGCCTTGGTTCTCACGCCCCGTGCGTATCTTCTGTTCCGGAAAAACAAATGTTTTCAGAAGTTTTATTCCGTTTGGACTCTGTTTAATATTCTCCTCTGAAAAGGGTCAAAAATACGGAAAACACAGGAACTGGCACTTGGCACTGAGTTAATAAGTTAGTCCCAAAAAAGATATAAAAGGCATACAAAACATCCAAAGTTTGACAAGATAATACCATGGAACCATCAAAAAGTATAGATACGTTGGAGACGTATCAAGCATCCCCAAGCTTAACTCCTGCTCGTCCTCGAGTAGGGAAGTGATAAAGACTGAATTTTTGATGTGGAATGCTACCTAGCATAGTTGTCCTTTGTAACTTCTTTCATGTGACATCAATGTCCAGATCCATAAGATTCAAAACAAAAGTTTTCTATTGACATGAAAACAATAATACTTCAAGCAAACTAGCAAGGTAACCATGAACTTTTGAAATAACAAGGCCAAAGAGAGTTATCCCTACAAAATCATATAGTCTGGCTATGCTCCATCATCCCCACACAACTAATTTAAATCATGCACAACCCCGGTATTGGCCAAGTAATTGTTTTCGCACTCTTACTTTCTCAAACCTTTTTCAACTCTCACGCAATACATGAGCATGAGCCATGGATATAACACTATAGGTGGAATAGAGTGTGGTGGAGGTTGTGAGACAAAAAAGAGGAGATGGTCACATCGACTCGGCTTATCAAAGGGCTATGGAGATGCCCATTAATAGATATCAATGTGAATGAGTAGGGATTGCCATACAACGGATGCACTAGAGCTATAAGTATGTGAAAGCTCAAAAGGAGAACTAGTGGGTGTGCATCCGACTTGCTTGCTCACGAAGACCTAGGGAAATTTTGAGGAAGCCCATCATTGGAATATAAAAGCCAAGTTATATAATGAAGATTACCACTAGCATATGGTGGTGACAAAACGAGAGGCCCTCAATCATGAAGAACATGGTGCTATTATGAAGCACAAGTGTGGAAAAGATAGTAGCATTGTCCCTTCTCTCTTTTTCTCTCTCTTTTTTTGTTTGGGCTCTTTGGCCCCTTTCCATATCTTTTTTTTTTGTGTGGGCAACTTTGGCCTCTTTTTTTTATTTCCTCACATGGGACAAAGCTCTAATAATGATGATCATCACACTTTTATTTACTCAGAGCTCAACGCTTAGAACGATGATGACTCTATAGGTAATGCCTCCGGCAGTGTACCGGGATGTGCAACGATCTAGCTTGGCGTATGGCGTTGAAACATCTCGCTAGCAATTTTACGATCATGCAATGGCAATATGAGAGTGACGGCACAAGTCATGAGACGAAACGGTGGGAGTTTCATGGCAATATATCTCATAATGGCTATGAAAATGCCATAGTAGGTAGGTATGGTGGCTGTTTTGAGGAAGGCATATGGTGGGTTTGTGCACCGGCGAAAATTGCGCGGCACTAGAGAGGCTAGCAATAGTGGAAGGTGAAAGTGCATGTATACCATGGACTCACATTAGTCATGAAGAACTCACATAGTTATTGCGGAAGTTTTTATTAGTAATCGAAATGAAGTGCTAAACGCATACTCCTAGGGGAAGGATTGGTAGGTGATAACCATCGCGCGATCCCGACCGCAACACAAAGTATGACAATCAATAGATCAATTATGCTTCGACTTCCTAACATAGCGGTTCACCATACGTGCATGTTACGGGAATCACTAACTTCAACACAAGTATCTCTAGATTCACAACACCCTACTAACATTACTCTTAATATTACAAAATCCACGTCTCAAAACTAATTGAGAGGAATCAAACTTCTCTTTCTAATCAATGCACATGAAGATGGAAGTTTAATTGTATCCTCTTTGGGTGCCTATCACCTTTGGACTACTTTCATAGCACAAGCTAACTACCAAGTTACACACCGCCATGCTCTAAAATATCTAAGTGAAGCACATAGAGCGAAGTTATCTAGATCAAAGGATATAAGTGAAGCACATGTGAGCTAAATTGCCTAACTCAAAAGATATAAGCGAAGCTCAACGAGTATTCTAGCAAATTCACGATGAGTGCATGTCTCTCTCAAAAGGTGTGCAGCAAGGATGATTGTGATACAACAAAAATAAAAGACTCCTACGATACAAGATGCTCCAAGAAAACACATATCATGTGGTGAATAAAAATATAGCTCCAAGTAATGTTGCCGATGGATTGAAGACGAAAGAGGGGATGCCTTCCCGGGGCATCCCCAAGCTTAGGCTTTTTGGTGTCCTTGAATTTTTATTGGGATGCCTTGGGCATTCCCAAGCTTGAGCTCTTTCCACTATTTATCCCTTTGTCCATGAGAACATCACCCAAAACTTGAAAACTTCACAACACAAAACTTAAACAGAAACTCGTGATATCATTAGCACAAGAAAACAAACTACCACCTCTTGAGGTACCGTAGCCAACTTGATTTCTATTCATATTGGTGTTAGATTACTGTATTCTCACTTTTCCATGGCTAGTACCCCCCGATACTATCCATAGTTTATCAAAACAAGCAACCAATACAACAAAAATAGAATCTGTCAAAAACAGACCAGTTTGTAGCAATCTGTATACTTCGTATACTTCTGTTATCTCAAAACTTCTGAAAAAATACGACAGCCTGGGAAAATGGCATATCAACCAGAAGAAAAAAGAATCAACTTAAAAGCTCTTTCTGTATAAAAATGAAAAATAATTTCATGAGCAAAAAGTTTCTGTCTTTTTCCAGCAGGATCAAACAACCAACACCAAACTAGTCATAAAGGTTTTGCTTGGCTCAAACACAAAAAGAAACACGAAAACCACAATCATAACAGAATTATGATGGTGTGGACGCAACAAACTAGAAACAAAAAACCAAAGATAAATTTATTGGGTTGCCAACCAACAAGCGCTATTGTTTAACGCCCTTAGGTAGGCATTGATAATTAAATGATGCTCACACAAAAGACAAGAATTGAAGCACAACGAGAGCATCATAAAGCTTGTGAAAATCACATCTAAGTCTAACATACTTCCTGTGCATAGGCATTTTATAGGAAAACAGATTGTCAAGACAACAAATAGTTACCATATGCAAGGAAGAAGAAAGAGACAATAGCAATCTCAACAAAACGAGAGGTAATTTGGTAACATGAAAGTTTCTACCACAATATTTTCCTCTCTCATAGCAATTACATGTGGAATCATAATCAAATTCAACAATATAGCTATCACAAAGGATATTCTTTTCATGGTTGATACGTCTCAAACGTATCTATAATTTTTGATGGTTTCACGCTGTTATCTTGTCTTCTTTGGTTGTTTTATGTACCTTTTATATATTTTTTGGGAATAACTTATTAATTCAGTGCCAAGTGCCAGTTCCAGCTTTTTCCGTGTTTTTGACTCTTTTCAGTTCTGATTTTGGAACGGAGTCCAAACGGAAGAAAAACCCCGAAATGATTTTTTCCCGAACGGAAGAAGACCAGGGGGCTCTTGGGCCAAGCCAGGTGGGCTCCAGGGAGCCCAATAGCCCCCACTCTGCCACCAGGGGGAGGCGGCGGTGGGCAGGCTTGTGGCCTCCCTGGCCGCCCCCTGACCTAGGTCTTTGGCCTATAAATTCCCAAATATTTCGCAAAAAATCAGGGGATCAACGAAAATACTTTTTCGCCGCCGCAAGCTTCCGTTTCCGCGAGATCTCATCTGGAGACCCTTCCCGGCGCCCTGTCGGAGGGGACTTTGGAGTTGGAGGGCTTCTTCATCATCATCATCAACCCTCCAATGACTCGTGAGTAGTTCAATTTAGACCTACGGGTCCGTAGTTAGTAGCTAGATGGCTTCTTCTCTCTCTTGGATCTTCAATACAAAGTTCGCCATGATCTTCATGGAGATCAATCCGATGTAATCTTCTTTGGCAGTGTGTTTGTTGAGATCCGGTGAATTGTGGATTTGTCATCAGATTATCTATGATATATATTTGAGTCTTTGCTGATTTCTTATATGCATGATTTGATATCCTTGTAAGTCTCTTCGAGTCTTGGGTTTTGTTTGGCCAACTAGATCTATGATTCTTGCAATGGGAGAAGTGCTTGGTTTTGGGTTCTTACTATGTGGTGACCTTTCCCACTGACAGTAGGGGCAGCAAGGCACACATTAAGTAGTTGCCATCAAGGGTAACAAGATGGGCTCTGTCGTTGATATGAGATTGTCCATCTACATCATGTCATCTTGCTTAAGGCGTTACTCTGTTCTTTTGGACTTAATGCACTAGATGCATGCTGGATAGCGGTCGACGTGTGGAGTAATAGTAGTAGATGCAGACAGTATCGGTCTACTTGTTTTGGACGTGATGGCTATAGATATAATCATTGCATAGATATCATCACGACTTTGCGCGGTTCTATCAATTGCTCGACAGTAATTTTTTCACCCACCGTCTACTTGCTTTCATGAGAGAAGCCACTAGTAAACACTACAGCCCCCGGGTTTATTCACATCCATCGTTTACACCTCCGCTTTTACTTTGCTTTGTTACTTTGTTGCTTTCAGTTCTCACTTGGCAAACAATCTATAAGGGATTGACAACCCCTTCATAGCGTTGGGTGCAAGTTTTTGTGTTTGTGTAAGATCTTGAGATACTCCTCCGCCGGATTGATACCTTGGTTCTCAAACTGAGGGAAATACTTACCGTCGCTGTGCTACATCACCCTTTCCGCTTCGAGGGAACACCAACGCAAGGCTCCAAGGCCACGGGGGAAATCCTTTGCATACTCGCCTAGGAAGTCCCTTAAGGCGTAGCCACAGCTGAAGGATTCCTCATGCCGTCGACACAACTATTTCTAGCGCCATTGCAAGGGATACACAGCAAACATCAATGATCCACATGCATGCAAAGTTGACGCTCTTCAAAAATAGTGGGATTATCATCAACTAAAGTCATGACTTCTCCAAAACCACTTTCAATATTATTGCAACCATCATAATCATCATGAGGGTTAAACAAATTTTCAAGATCATAAGAAAAATTATCACCCCAATCACGATCATTGCAACAAGTAGTGGACATAGCAAAACTAGCATCCCAAGCTTAGGGTTTTGCATATTTTTAACATGATTGTCATTAATAGAATTTATAATGAAATCATTGCAATCATGCTTTTCATTCAAGGAGCCCTCATGAATCACTTCATAAATTTCTTCATCACGATTTTCAGATTCACGCATCTCAAGCAAAACTCCATAGAGAAAGTCAAGTGCACTCAACTCACTAGCAAATGGTTCAACATAATTGGATCTCTTAAAAAGATTAGCAAGTGGATGAGGATCCATATCAATAGATTTTCAGCAAGAGAAGATGCAAGCATATTGAAGGAGCATAGCCCACAAGCAAAGGAAAGGAAAACGAAAAAGGCAAATATTTTTGTACATTTTTGTTTTTCAGAAGTGGGGGAGAGGAAAACGAGAGGCAAAAAAGTAAATGCAAGAGATGAGTTTGCGACACTTACTTGGATAAGCTTCACCTAGAATAATCCCCGGTGCCAGAAATTGACACGTTGACGGGAGACTATTCTTGACTTGATCCTCCCCGGCAACGCCGCCAGAAATTGGCACGTTGACGGGAGACTATTCTTGACTTGATCCTCACCGGCAACGGCGCCAGAAATCCTTCTTGCTACCTCTTGAGCTTGCGTTGGTTTTTCCCTTCAAGAGGAAAGGGTGATGCAGCACAGTAGCAGTAAGTACTTCCCTCAGTTTTGAGAACCAAGGTATCAATCCAGTAGGAGAATCAAGCCAAGTGTCCAGAGTACCTTCGCAAACACAAACGAGCTTGCACCCAACGCTATAAAGGGGTTGTCAATCCCTTCAAGATTGATTGCAAAGTGAGATCTGAAGGCGGAAAGTGCAACGAAGTAAAAGTGTAAGGCTGAAAATATGATGTGAAGTAGACCCCGGGGCCATAATGTTCACTAGAGGCTTCTCACAAAATAACAAATATTACTGTGGGTGAACAAATTACTGTCGAGCAATTGATAGAACCGTGCAAAGTCATTACGATATCTAAGGCAATGATCATACATATACGCATCACGTCCGAGACAAGTAGACCGATACTTTCTGCATCTACTACTATTACTCCACACATCGACCGCTATCCAGCATGCATCTAGTGTATTGAGTTCATGACGAACAGAGTAACGCCTTAAGCAAGATGACATGATGTAGAGGGATAAACTCAAACCAATGATGTAAACACCATCTTTTTGCCCTTGATGGCAACAACACGATACGTGCCTCGCTACCCCTTCTGTCACTGGGTGAGGTCACCGCATGGTATGAACCCAAAACCAAGCACTTCTCCCATTGCAAGAATCATAGATCAAGTTGGCCAAATAAAACCCACAACTCAAGGAGAATTACAAGGATACGAAATCATGCATATAAGAGATCAGAAGAAACTCAAATAATATTCATAGATAATATGATCATAAATCCACAATTCATCGGATCTCGACAAACACACCGCAAAAGAGGATTACATCAGATAGATCTCCATGAAGATCATGGATAACTTTGTATTGAAAATCCAAGACAGAGAAGAAGCCATCTAGCTACTAGCTATGGACCCCGAAGGTCTATCGTGAACTACTCACGCATCATCGGAGAGGCAATGGTGTTGATGAAGAAGCCCTCCGTATCCGAATCTCCCCTCCGGCAGGGCACTAGAACGTGCCCCGGATGGGATCTTGCGGAGATAGAAGCTTGCGGTGGAGGAAAAGTATTTTCGTGGATCTCTCTCGCGGTTTTGGATTTTTCCGGGATTTATAGGCGGAAGAAGTAGGGAACACGAGCCACAGGGGGCCCACAAGCCTGCTAGGCGCCCCCCTGGCCGCGCCTAGGGGGCTTGTGGCCTCCCCTGGTAGCCTCTGCCTTGGTTCTCTCGCCCCTGCGTATCTTCTGTTCTGGAAAAAATCTTTTCGGAAGTTTTATTCCGTTTGGACTCCATTTAATATTCTCCTCCGAAAAGGGTCAAAACACGGAAAAAAATAGGAACTCACACTTGGCATTGAGTTAATAAGTTAGTCCCAAAAAAGATATAAAAGGCATACAAAACATCCAAAGTTTGACAAGATAATAGCATGGAACCATCAGAAATTATAGATATGTTGGAGACGTATCAGGCCATCTTGCTGCACCTTTGTTACTATCGTTACTTACTACTCGCTTCGAACTATCTTATCACACAACTATCTGTTGCCGATAATTTCAGTGCTTGCAGAGAATACCTTGCTGACAACCACTTGTCAGTTCCTTCTGCTCCTCGTTGGGTTTGACACCCTTACTTATCGAAAGGACTACGATAGATCCCGTACACTTGTGGGTGATCAAGGACCAAGAAGGTGCATGGAAGGAAGTCCGGGATCAGCTGGGGTCAATGGCTGGGCGGCTGAAGGAGGCATATGATGCCAACAAAACTGTGGAGAAGAACATCCGGGTAAAATCCTTGGTACACATTTTTTTTGTTTCTATCCCGAGTGGGTTTTCTCCAGGGCACACCCACTGGGTGTTCACTTTTAGTGCAGGCGTGCTAAGTGCACCAACTGGGTGTAGTCCCCGAGACTATCGTCGAGTGAAGTAGTCGTGGGTAGTCTTAGTTCTTGTGTTGACTGGAGAGAGGTTGATGGGGTACGAGGCCCTTTGTCCCTCCACTAATCCTTCCAATGGGGGCCGCTGTGCGTACCTACTGGGTGTAGTCCTCGAGACTACCGTCGACTGAAGCAGACAACGGTATTCTTAGAGTTATCATTTCTGTACTTCACATAATTGTGTTTGTTGATGGCAGACTGTCTGCGGGATCGGGAGCTGTAATGACGCTATGGGGCAGGAGGTGCAGGACCTGCATCTCAGTCTTGGTGTTGAAAGGCCAAGAGTGAGCGCCTAGAATAGGAGAAACGTGTAGTCAAAGGTAAGCCTTTCGTGTCCGCCTGTCTTATGGTTTGATCTTTCTCCCCATCCGACTGAGGTAATTTTACCAAATTGCCTTTCTAAGAGGCTGAAGACTTTTATTTCTTTAGTTACTATTAAGGAGCCCCTCGAGAAGAGGGATGAAGATCTAGCATCGGCCTGGAGGGAGGCCAACCAAAAAAACCAAAGCAGCTGAAACCAAGCTCAAGACAATCAAAAAGCTTGAAGAGAAAAATCAGTTCTTGAAGGTTGCCATGGAGAAACCTGCTGAAGAAGTTGTCGAGATGAAGAAGCATTATGCCGAATGAGACCAAGTTTGTGCAGGTCACCGCCAAGAGGGTTGAGTTGGAACAGTTTGTTGAAGACTACAGCAAAGAGATGAGCGAGAAATTTAAAGGTATGTTGTGAATCTGAATGATCCCTTGCAGTAGCCTTATGATTTCTGAGTGATGTTTCACATCCTTTTCTTTTCGTCTGCACCCAGCCTTTTGCATCGATGTCAATGAGGAAACAAGGAGGATCGGGAAGGAATTGTATCCAAAGCGAGGTCTCTTGAAGAACAACGCTGCTCTGCTTCTCAGACTGGAACCTCGTGTCGAGTACGTCTTGGGCTGCTTAGAGTGTCTCCAATTGGCTGCTTCATAGATCGATCAAGAGGTTACTCCTGGTGAAGAATCCCCCCAAGGACACTCAAGACATTGTGAACCGAGTGAAGGCAGTCCCTAGACGACTGCAATATTGGAAGAAATCAACGACACTGAGAAGTCCGGAGCTGACATCACCCTCTCACTCATGTGCATTCATTGCAAAGGAGTGGATGAAGAGATACTAAAGAACCTCAGGGTCATCAACACGAAGAGCACCAAGTTTGAGGACTTCATGGAGATGTTCATGGCGGTGCCACTCGGGTCGTCGATGGGATCGACCTCGACGGCTTCATGGAAGTAGAGGAGGCTTCATCTTCCGAGTGATACTTGGGAAATACAGTAAGTTTAATTTGCCTCAGAATGTTGAGTGGTTAATGTAACATTCAAACTTTGATGAGCCTTGGGTTCCCTTTATCCGCACCTTTTGCTTTAATCAGAACATGGTTTTATTTGTTATGCCATCTTTCGGATTTGGGTCTTCGAACTATTGATGGATCTGTCCATCGGGATGTTCGACGGTGGATTATCTCATCATCCGGAGTCATTTCTACTTGGGTGAAAGCGTGCTCAGAGACGAGTCCCTGAGCGCGGAGGTTGTTCTTGCACAGGCAAGGTTTCGGCTTAGGCGAAAACAGATTCGCGACCAAGGAATGATCGTCCTATTCATATTGGCATCCGAGTGTGGATCATTCTCACACTTAAAACCGTTCGTACTTAGGTGAAAGCAGGTTTGGTGCTAAGTCCTCGAGCATGGAGGTTTCCCTCACTCGGGGTGGGTTAGGACTTAGGCAAAAACAGGTTCACCACTTAGGGCCGGTAGTCCTATTCATCTCGGCGGCCGTGTGAAGGTCATGCCCTCACTCAGAAGGTTCATACTTAGGCAAAAACTGGTTCACTGCTAAGCCCCCGAGTGTGGAGGTAGTCCTCACTCGGGGTCGGTTTTGTCTTAGGGGAATTATGATTCACAACCAACACGTGGAGGTAGTCCTTGCGTACCGAGTGATTCTCCTGTCCATCGCGGTGTTCGACTGTAGGTCATGCCCGCACTCGGAACCGTTTACACTTAGGCGAAAACAGGTTCGTTGCTAAGCCCCGAGTGTGGAGATCGTCCTGACTCGGGACAGGTTTTGACTACGGCGAAAACAGGTTCGCAGCTAAGGAACGATAGTCATGTTCACCTTGAAAGCCGAGTGAAGGTCATGCCAATACTCGTAACCGTTTTTACTTAGGTGAAAACGGGTTCACTACTAAGCCCCCGAACATAGAGGTCGTCCTCACCTGGGGTCGGTTTTATCTTCGGCGAATTATGATTCGCAACCAATACGTGGAGGTGTCCTTGCGGACTGAGCGATGGTCGTGCTCATCGTGGTATCTGAGTGTGGGTCATGCCCGCACTCGGAACCATTTACACTTAGGCGAAAGTAGGTTCGCTGCTAAGCCCCCGAGTGTGGAGATCGTCCTCACTCGGGGCGGGTTTTTAGCGAGATGTTTGACATGAGTGAGAAGTTTGACAAAAAAGGTGAACAAGGAAAACACTTTATTCGTCAAATCATTCAGAGTTGTTACAGGAACAAATATACATGTTCTATTTATGGATCTTGCAGAGCAGGTCCGTGTTCCAGGTTCTGTTCCATCTCATTTTTTTAAGTTGTAAAGCTCATAAGCTCCATCGTGCGGGACCTTGGAGATTGCAAAGGGACCTTGCCACGGAGGTGCCAGCTTATGGGGCTTTTGCTAGTCCAGTCGGAGGACCAGGTCACCCTCCTAGAAGGCTTGCTCTCTGATTTGTTTATGATGGTAGCGCCTTAGATCTTGTTGATATAGTGTTAACCAAAAGAGGTCTAATTCTCTCTCTTCTTCGAAGATATCCAAACTGTCTTGTCGTGCTGACTCGGCTTCAGTTTTATTGTATTGATCCACTCGGGGGGAGTTATGACGTAAGTCACTCGCCAGTACAGCTTCAGACCCATACACCATGAAGAAAGGGGTACGTCTGGTGGAACAATTCAGAGTCGTCCGCATACCCCATAGGATGAATGAAAATTCTTCTACCCATGCGCCTGCGACGTACTTGAGATCTCTCATCAGTTGGGTCTTCAATTCTTACAGTATCATACCATTCGCTTGCTCTGCGTCTTCATTCGACTACGGGTGAGCCATGGACGCGTAATTGACCCGAGTGCCCTGGGAATGGGAGAGCTCACATTACTCGTTTGAGTCGAAATTGGATCCATTGTCCATGATGATATCGTGAGGAACTTTGAATCTAGAGTTAATTTGCCGAATGATGCTCATGGCGGTTGTTGAATCCAAGCTTTTGATGGGCTTCGCTTCCACGCACTTGCTGAACTTATCCACCACTACTAGTAGGTGGGTTAATCCACTCGACCCAGTCTGTAAAGGGCCGACCATGTTGAGACCCCACACGGGGAATAGCCAGTTGAGCGGAATTGTCTTTGACGCGGATGCATGCTTCTGTGACTGATTTTTGTAGAACTAGCGTCCGACGCATATCTCGACCAAGTCTCTTGCTGCCTCATTGCCTCGGGGCCAATATGAACCCGCTCTGAAGGCCTTGGCCACTAGTGTTCGAGAGGACGCGTGATGACCGCATGTGCCCGAGTGAATCTCGTGCAAGATTTGCAGTCCTTCCTCTCGGGACTTTTGATTGACTCATGTAACACTTTTCTTGTATAATTTGTCTCCCAAGACTTCGAAAGCTTTAAACTATTGAATGATTCGGTAGGCTTCCTCTTCGTTTTCAGGGAGTTCTTGCCGGAGCAAGTAAGCCAGATAAGGCCGAGTCCATTTGGGCGTGATGACCAGCATCTCGTGGACAATGTCAGCCACGGCCGGGACGTCAGTTACAGTCGGATTTGCAGGACCAACAGCGTGTGTGGGCTCCTCTCTAAAAGGATCTTCTTTAACTGAGGGGGAGCGCAAATGTTCAAGGTACACGCCTTTTGGAATGGCTCGCCGAGTGGAATAGATCTTGGCCAATTCGTCGGCCGCGTGATTCTTGGCTCGGGGCACATGGTGCAACTCTAACCCTTCAAAATTCTTCTCTAGGTTCCTGGCTGCGTTTGAATAAATTATCATGGCCGGGCTCCAAATGTCCCATTCCTTCATCACCTGATTGGTGACGAGATCCGAGTCGCCGTAGACCATTAACCATCAGATACCGAGTGAGATGGTCATACGGAGCCCGTTTAGAAGGGCCTCGTACTCGGACTCATTGTTAGATGAGTCGAAGTGGATTTGGAGCACATAGCTCAACCGGTCTCCCCTCGGGGAAATGAGAACTACTCTAGCTCCCGAGCCATGGAGCATCTTGGATCCATCGAAGAACATAGTCCAATGCTCGGGGACACTAGGAGCCGGCTGCTCTTGTTCTATCCACTTGGCCAGGAAGTCCACTAGGGCCTTTGACTTTATCGCTTTTTTGGCTTCAAACTTGATCTCCAGCGGAAGGAGCTCAATCACCCATTTAGCCACTCGGCCAGTGGCGTCTTTGTTGTGCAAGATTTCCAACAAGGGGGCATCACTGATAACTATGACCGAGTGATCTTGGAAGTAATGGACCACCTTCTTCACGGTCATATAGATAACATAGACCAGTTTTTGGCAATGCGACTACCTTTTCATGGAGGGTGTCAATACTTATGTGATGTAATAGATGGGCTTTTGAACCTTGTATGCTTTGTTTGCTTCCTCACGCTCCACAATGAGAATGTTGCTAACCACTTGGATAGTGGCAACGATGTATAGGAGCAAGGCCTCTCGGCTGCTCGAAGCAGCTAACACCGGCTGGTTGGAGAGCAAAGCCTTGAGTTGATCGAATGCAATTTACACTTCGTTGGTCCACTCGAATCTATTAGATTTTTTCATCAATCATAAAGAGGCAATGCCTTTTCACCGAATCTTGAGATGAAGTAGCTCAAAGCCGCAAGGCAACCTATAAGCCTTTGCACATTGTGGATGCGCTCTGGTCGTCTCGTTTGGACTATAATGCTGATTTTATCGTGGTTGGCATCAATGCCTCGTTCAGAAAGGAGGAAACCGAGTAGTTTGACAGCTGGCACATCGAAGGTGCACTTGGCCGGGTTGAGTTTAATCCCATAACGTCATAGGTTCATGAAGGTTTCGCCAAGGTCGGATAGGAGGTCGGAACCTTTCATGGACTTGACCACGATGCCATCCATACAAGCTTCCATGTTCCGATTGATTTGGTCCTACAAGCACTTCTAGATCATACGCCGGAAAGTAGCCCTAGCATTTTTTAGGCCAAATGGCATGGTGATGTAGCAAAAACACCCGAATGGGGTGATAAAAGCCATTTTAATTTCATTGGGTGCATAAATTCGGATCTAGTGGTACCCGGAGTACGCATCCAGGAACGACACATGTTCACATCCAGCAGTAGAGTCTACAATCTTATATATGCGAGATAAAGGGAAGTGGTCCTTCAGGAAGGCCCGTTTGAGGTGCTTGAAGTCAATACACATTCGGAGTGATTGTTCTTCTTTGGCACCATGACCACATTCACGCGCCACTCGGAGTGGTAAACCTCACGGGAGATCTCCTCGCCTATCGCCTTGCGTTTTTCCACGGAGGAGGAATGCAAGTGTTCCTTGAAGGGCTTGACCTTGGAGTCCACTCGGAGGCGGTTCTCAGCCATCTCCCTGGAAACACCCAGCCTGTTGATAACCCACAAGTATAGGGGATCACAACAGTTTTTGATGGTAGAGTATTCAACCCAAATTTCTTGATTCGACACAAGGGGAAGCCAAAGAATATTCTCGAGTATTAGCAGTTGAGTTGTCAATTCAACCACACCTGAAAGACTTAGTATCTGCAGCAAAGTTTTAGTAGCAGAGTAGTGTGATAGCAAGGGTAGGAACGATAACAGTAGCAACAGTGACAACAGTAGCGGTAACAGTAGCGTAGCAAGGACTAGTAGGAAAAACTCGTAGGCATTGGATCGGGGATGGATAATTATGCCGGATGACATTCATCGTGTAACAGTTATAACATGGGGAGATATGTAACTAGCTCCAGTTCGTCAATGTAATGTAGGCATGCATTCCGTATATAGTCATACGTGCTTATGGAAAAGAACTTGCATGACATCTATTGTCCATCCCTCCCATGGCAGCGGGGTCCTAATGGAAACTAAGGGATATTAAGGTTCTCCTTTTAATAGAGAACCGGAACAAAGCATTAGCACTTAGTGAATACATGAACTCCTCATACTATGGACATCTCCGGGAGTGGTTCCGGCTATTGTCTCTCCGGGGTTGCCGGGTCATAACACATAGTAGGTGACTACAACTTGCAAGATAGGATCAAGAACACACATATATTGATGAAAACATAATAGGTTCAGATCTAAAATCATGGCACTCGGGCCCTAGTGAATAGCATTAAGCATAGCAAAGTAGTAGCAACATCAATCTCAGAACATAGTGGATACTAGGAATCAATCCCCATCAAAACTAACTTGATTACATGATAGATCTCATCCAACCCATCACCGTCCAGCAAGCCTACAATGGGATTACTCACGAACGATGAAGAGCATCATGGAATTGGCGATGTAGGATGGTTGGTGATGACGAAGGCATCGATTCCCCCTCTCCGGAGCCCAGAACGGACTCCAGATCTGCCATCCAGAGGAAGAACAGGTGGTGGCGGCGGATCCGTATCGTAAAACGCGATGAACTCTTCTCCTTGATTTTTTTCGGTCGAAAGAGAATATATAGAGCTCGAATTGGAGGCTGCGGAGCTACAAGGGGCTCACAAGCCTACTAGGCCCGGCCAGGGGGGGCGGGCCTGGTAGGCTTGTGAGCTCCTGGCTCTGTCCCTCCAAGTGATTCTTGCGCCAGTATTTTTTATATATTCCACAAAAAATCCTCGTAAATTTCCTGGTCATTCCGAGAACTTTTATTTCTGCGCAAAAACAACACCATGGCAATTCTGCTGAAAATAGCGTCAGTCCGGGTTAGTTCCATTCAAATCATGCAAATTAGAGACCAAAACAAGGGCAAAAGAGTTTGGAAAAGTAGATACGTGCTACGTCGTCAGAAACCTTCTGTCGTCTCTTGAGCTTGCGTTGGTTTTTCCCTTGAAGAGGAAAGGGTGATGCAGCACAAGAGCAGTAAGTATTTCCCTCAGTTTGAGAACCAAGGTATCAATCCAGTAGGAGAATCTCGTCAAGTCCATAGTACCTGCACAAACACAAAGATCTTGCACCCAACGCTATAAAGGGGCTGTCAATCCCTTCAAGATTGATTGCAAAGTGAGATCTGAAGGCGGAAAGTGCAACGAAGTAAAAGTGTAAGGCTGAAAATATGGTGTGAAGTAGACCCGGGGCCATAGTGTTCACTACAGGCTTCTCTCAAAATAGCAAATATTATGGTGGGTGTACAAATTACTGTCGAGCAATTGATAGAACCACGCAAAGTCATGACGATATCAAAGGCAATGATCATACATATAGGCATCACGTCTGAGACAAGTAGACCGATACTTTCTCCATCTACTACTATTACTCCACACATCGACGGCTATCCAGCATCATCTAGTGTATTGAGTTCATGACGAACAGAGTAACGCCTTAAGAAAGATGACATGATGTAGAGGGATAATCTCAAACCAATGATGAAAACCCTATCTTTTTACCTTTGATCGCAACAACACGATGCGTGCCTCGCTACCCCTTTTGTCACTGGGTGAGGTCACCGCACGGTATGAACCCAAAACCAAGCACTTCTCCCATTGCAAGAATCATAGATCAAGCTGGCCAAACAAAACCCACAACTCGAAGAGAATTACAAGGATATGAAATCATGCATATAAGAGATCAGAAGAAACTCAAATAAGATTCATAGATAATCTGATCACAAATCCACAATTCATCGGATCTCGACAAACACACCGCAAAATAAGATTACATCGGATAGATCTCCATGAAGATCATGGATAACTTTGTATTGAAGATCCAAGAGAGAGAAGAAGCCATCTAGCTACTAGCTATGGACCCGTAGGTCTATGGTGAACTACTCACGCATCATCGGAGAGGTCATGGTGTTGATGAACAAGCCCTTCATATCCGAATCCCCCCTCCGGCAGGGCACCAGAACGTGCCCTAAATGGGATCTTGCGGAGACAGAAGCTTGCGGCGGCGGAAAAGTACTTTCGATGATCTCCTGATTTTTTCTAGAATTTTTTGGAATATATAGGCGAAAGACCTAGGGCAGAGGTGGCCCAGGGAGCCCACAAACCTGGGAGGTGCGTGCCCCCCTGGCCGCGACTAGGGGGCTTGTGGGGTCCCTGGTGACCCCCTGCCTTGGTTCTCAAGTTCCCCAATCTTCTTCTATTTCGGAAAAAATCTTTTTGGAAGTTTCGTTCCGTTTGGACTCCGTTTAAAATCTTCCTCCGAAAAGGGTAAAAAACACGGAAAAAACAAGAACTGGCACTTGGCACCGAGTTAATAAGTTAGTACCAAAAAAGATATAAAAGGCATACAAAACATCCAAAGTTTGACAGGATAATAGCATGAATCCATCATAAATTATAGATACGTTGGAGACGTATCAAGCATCCCCAAGCTTAACTCCTGCTCGTCCTCGAGTAGGGAAGTGATAAAGACTGAATTTTTGATGTGGAATGCTACCTAGCATAGTTGTCCTTTGTAGCTTATTTCGTGTGACATGAATGTTCAGATCCGTAAGATTCAAAACAAAAGTTTACTATTGACATGAAAACAATAATACTTCAAGCAATCTAGCAAGGTAATCATGAACTTTTAAAATAACAAGGCCAAGGAAAGTTATCCCTACAAAATCATATAGTCTGGCTATGCTCCATCATCCTCACACAACTAATTTAAATCATGCACAACCCCGGTATTGGCCAAGTAATTGTTTTCGCACTCATACTTTCTCAAACTTTTTATAACTATCACGCAATACATGAGCGTGAGCCATGGATATAGCACTATAGGTGGAATAGAGTGTAGTGGTGGTTGTGAGACAAAAAGGGAGGAGATGGTCACATTGACTCGGCGTATCAAAGGGCTATGGAGATGCCCATTAATAGATATCAATGTGAATGAGTAGGGATTGCCATACAAAGGATGCACTAGAGCTATAAGTATGTGAAAGCTCAAAAGGAGAACTAGTGGGTGTGCATCTAACTTGCTTGCTCACGAAGACCTAGGGTAATTTGAGGAAGCCCATCATTGGAATAAACAAGCCAAGTTATACAATAAAGATTCCCACTAGCATATGGTGGTGACGAAACGAGAGGCACTCAATCATGAAGAACATGGTGCTATTATGAAGCACAAGTGTGGAAAAAGATAGTAGCATTGTCCCTTCTCTCTTTTTCTCTTTTTTTTATTTGGGCTCTTGGGCCTCTTTTTTCTCCTTTTTTTATTTGGGCTCTTTCGCCTCTTTTTTTTATTTCTTCACATGGGACAATGCTCTAATAATGATGATTAGCACACTTTTACTTACTCACAGCTCAAAGCTTAGAACGATGATGACTCTATAGGAAATGCCTCTGGCAGTGTACCGGGCTGTGCAACGATCTAGCTTGGCGAATTACGTTGAAGCATCTCGCTAGCTATCTTACGATCATGCAATGGAAATATGAGAGTGACGTCACAAGTCATGAGACGGAACGGTGGGTGTTGCATGGCAATATATCTTGGAATGGCTATGAAAATGCCATAGTAGGTAGGTATGGTGGCTGTTTTGAGGAAGGCATATGGTGGTTTTGTGCACCTGCGAAAATTGCGCGGCACTAGAGAGGCTAGCAATGGTGGAAGGTGAAAGTGCATCTATACCATGGACTCACATTAGTCATGAAGAACTCACATACTTGTTGCAAAAGTTTTTATTAGTAATCGAAACAAAGTGCTAAACGCATACTCCTAGGGGAAGGGTTGGTAGGTGTTAACCATCGCGCGATCCCGACCGCAACACAAAGGATGACAATCAATAGATCAATTATGCTCCGACTTCCTAACATAGCGGTTCACCATACGTGCATGCTACGGGAATCACTAACTTCAATACAAGTATTTCTAGTATCACAACACCCTACTAACATAACTCTTAATATTACCAAATCCATGTCTCAAAACTAACTGAGAGGAATCAAGACTTCTCTTTCTACTCAATGCACATGAAGATGGAGGTATTTTTATCCTCTTTGGGTGCCTATCACCTTTGGGACTACTTTCATAGCATAAGCCAACTACCAAGTCACGCACCATCGTGCTCTAAAAGATCTAAGTGAAGCACATAGAGCAAAATTATCTAGCTCAAAATATATAAGTGAAGTACGATGAGCATTCTAGCAAAATCACGATGAGTGCATGTCTCTCTCTCAAAAAGGTGTGCATCAAGGATCATTGTGACACAACAAAAAGAAAAGACTCCTACGATACAAGACGCTCCAAGCAAAACACATATCATGTGGTGAATAAAAATATAGCTCCAAGTAATGTTACCGTTGGATTGAAGACGAAAGAGGGGATGCCTTCCCGGGGCATCCCCAAGCTTAGGCTTTTTGGTGTCCTTGAATTTGGCTTGGGATGCCTTGGGCATCCCCAAGCTTGAGCTGTTTCCACTCCTTATCTCTTTGTCCATGAGAACATCACCCAAAACTTGAAAACTTCACAACACAAAACTTAAACAGAAACTCGTGATATCATTAGCACAAGAAAAGAAAGTACCACCTCTTTAGGTGCTGTAGAAATATTTAGTTCTATTTATAATTGGTGTGAGATTACTGTATTCTCAGTTTTACAGGGCTAGTACCCCTCGATACTATCCATAGTTTCATCAAAACAAGCAACGAACTCAACAAAAACAGAATCTGTCAAAAAACAGACCAGTCTATAGCAATCTGTATACTTCGTATACTTCTGGTATCTCAAAAATTCTCAAATATTACGAATGCCCGAGAAAAAGGCATATAAACCAGAAGAAAAAAGAATCAAATCAAAATCTATTTCTGAATAAAAATGAAAAATAATCTTGTGAGCGAAAAGTTTCTCTCTTTTTCTAGCAGGATCAAACAACCATCACCAAGACAAATCATAAAGGTTTTACTTGGCTCAAACACAAAAAGAAACACAAAAGACACAATCATAACAGAATTATGATGGTGTGGTCGCAACAAAACAGAAAGAAAAATAAATAAATTCATTGGGTTGCCTCCCAACAAGCGCTATTGTTTAACGCCCTTAGCTAGGCATAAGGCGATAGAATCACGTATCGTCGTCTTTGGTGCTCAAACCATAAGTAGCCCTCATCATGGATTCATAAGGCAATCTTATTTTCTTTCTAGGAAAGTGCTCCATGCCCTTCTTTAAAGGAAATTGAAATCTAATATTCCCTTCCTTCATATCGATGATAGCACCGATAGTCCTTAGGAAAGGTCTACCAAGAATGATAGGGCATGTAGGATTGCAATCAATGTCAAGCACAATGAAATCCACGGGTACATAGTTCATATTTGAAATAATAAGAACATCATTGATCCTTCCCATGGGTTTCTTGGCAGTAGAATCCGCAAGATACAAATTAAGAGAACACTCTTCAATTCATTAAAACCCAGAACATCACATAAAGACTTTGGAATCGCGGAAACACTAGCACCCAAATCACACAAAGCATTGCATTCATAGTTTTTTATTTTGATTTTGATAGTAGGTTCCCACTCATCATGAAGCTTTCTAGGGATAGATACTTCCAATTCAAGTTTCTCTTCAAGAGATTTTATCATAGCTTCGACGATATGGTCGGTAAAGGCCTTGTTTTGGCTATAAGCGTGTGGAGAGTTTAGCATGGATTGCATCAAGGAAATGCATTCAATCAAGGAGAAACTATCATAATTGAATTCCTTGAAATCCAAAGTAGTAATTTCATTACTACTCAAAGTTTTAATATCTTCTACTCCACTTTCAATGCTTTTAGCACCAAGATAGGTGGACTCCGAATCATTTGGGTGTTTTTCAAGAAAAGTGGATTCATATCCAGCCCCATCATCATTAGGTTTGACACAAGAAAACAAAGATTCAATGGGAGTCACATCAAGCACTTTAAGATCTTCGTGATTCTTATCACGAGAACACGCCTTTTTAAGCCATTCATGTCTAGCACGAATTTGGGCGGTTCTTTCTTTGCTCTCACTCATGGAAACACGCATAGCTTTCAAAGTTTCATCCATATTGATCTTGGTAGGAGCACATCTAACTTTCAAAGCATCAATATCACTAGACATTCTATCAACGCTCTTAGCCAAATCGTCAATTTTGAGTAGTTTTTCATCTATGGACGCATTGAAAATCTTTTGCGAGTTGATAAACTCTTTGATATTACTCTCTAGATCAGAGGGTAATCTATTGTAATTTCCATGAGTATTGTTGTAGGAGTTGCCAAAGTTATTAGAGGGGTTACTAGGAAAAGGCCTAGGAACATAGTTTCCTCTAAAAGCATTGTTGTTGCCAAAATTATTCCTACCAACAAAATTAACATCCAAGCTAGCGTTGCTACTCCCAATCAAGGAAGACAAGGGCATATCATTAGGATCTAAAGGAGCACTTATACTAGCAACTAAATTCATTAACTCATCCATCTTAGAACTCAACGAGTTAATTTCTTCTACAGCGTGTACATTCTTACTAGTAGGTGACCTTTCAGTGTGCCACTGAGAGTACTTCGTCATGATATTGTCTAGGAGTTTTGTGTCTTCTCCTAACGTGATTTCCATGAATGTTCCACCTGAGGCAGAGTCCAAGATATTTCTAGAAGTGAAATTCAAGCCAGCGTAGAAGATTTGTATAATCATCCAAAGACTCAAGCCATGAGCGGGACAATTTCTGATCATCAATTTCATTCTCTCCCAAGATTGTGCAACATGTTCATGATCAAGTAGCTTAAAATTCATGATATCATTACGGAGAGAGATAATCTTAGCCGACGGAAAATACTTGGATATATAAGCATCTTTGAACTTATCCCAGGAATCAATACTATTTTTGGGCAAAGACGAAAACCAAGTTTTTGCTCGATCTCGCAACGAGAAAGGAAAAAAGCTTCAATTTAATCACATCATTATCCACATCTTTCTTCTTTTTCATATCGCAAAGCTCTATGAAGGTATTAAGATGGGATGCGGCATCTTCTCTAGGAAGGCCGGAAAATTGCTCTTTCATAACAAGATTCAGCAAAGCGGCATTGATTTCGTATGACTCCGCACTAATGGCGGGAGCAATCGGAGTACTAATAAAATCATTATTATTATTATTCGAGAAGTCACAAAGTTTGGTGTTTTCAGTCATGGTGACTTCAGCAAGCAAGCAAGCACACAAGCGAACAAAGAGCAAGCGAGAGAAAAGGGCGAACGAAAAATGCAAATATTTTTTTGTAAATTTTTGTTTTTAGAAGTGGGGGAGAGGAAAACGAGAGGCAAAAAGTAAATGCAAGAGATCAGTTTGCGACACTTACTTGGATGAGTTCTTGACTTGATCCTCCCCGGCAACGGCGCCAAAAATCGGCACGTTGACGGGAGACTATTCTTGACTTGATCCTCCTCCCCGGCAACGGCGCCAGAAATCCTTCTGCTACGTCGACAGAAACCTTTTGTCGTCTCTTGAGCTTGCGTTGGTTTTTCCCTTGAAGAGGAAAGGGTGATGCAGCACAGGAGCAGTAAGTATTTCCCTCAGTTTGAGAACCAAGGTATCAATCCAGTAGGAGAATCTCGTCAAGTCCAGAGTACCTGCACAAGCACAAAGAGCTTGCACCCAACGCTATAAAGGGGTTCTCAATCCCTTCAAGATTGATTGCAAAGTGAGATCTGAAGGCGGAAAGTGCAACAAAGTAAAAGTGCAAGGCTAAAAATATGGTGTGAAGTAGACCCGGGGGCCATAGTGTTCACTAGAGGCTTCTCTCAAAATAGCAAATATTACGGTGGGTGAACAAATTACTGTCGAGCAATTGATAGAACCGCGCAAAGTCATGACTATATCTAAGGCAATGATCATACATATAGGCATCACGCCCGAGACAAGTAGACCGATACTTTCCGCATCTACTACTATTACTCCACACATCGACCGCTATCCAGCATGCATCAAGTGTATTGAGTTCATGACGAACAGAGTAACGCCTTAAGCAAGATGACATGTTGTAGAGGGATAATCTCAAACCAATGATGAAAACCCCATCTTTTTACCCTTGATGGCAACAACACGATGTGTGCCTAGCTACCCCTTCTGTCACTAGGTGAGGTCACCGCACGGTATGAACCCAAAACCAAGCACTTCTCCCATTCCAAGAATCATAGATCAAGCTGGCCAAACAAACCCACAACTCGAAGAGAATTACAAGGATATGAAATCATGCATATAAGAGATCAGAAGAAACTCAAATAAGATTCATAGATAATCTGATCATAAATCCACAATTCATCGGATCTCGACAAACACACCGCAAAAGAAGATTACATCGGATAGATCTCCATGAAGATCATGGAGAACTTTGTATTGAAGATCCAAGAGAGAGAAGAAGCCATCTAGCTACTAGCTATGGACCCGTAGATCTATGGTGAACTACTCACGCATCATCAGAGAGGTCATGGTGTTGATGAAGAAGCCCTCCATATCCGAATCCCCCCTCCGGTAGGGCACTAGAACGTGCCCCAGATGGGATCTTGTGGAGACAGAAGCTTGCGGCGGCGGAAAAGTACTTTCGATGATCTCCTAATTGTTTTTGGAATTTTTGGGAATATATAGGCGAAAGACCTAGGGAAGAGGTGGCCCAGGGAGCCCACAAGCCTGGGAGGCGCGGCCCCCCTGGCTGCGGCTAGGGGGCTTGTGGGGTCCCTGGTGACCCCCTGCCTTGGTTCTCAAGTTCCCCGATCTTCTTCTGTTTTGGAAAAAATCTTTTTGGAAGTTTCGTTCCGTTTGGACTCCATTTAAAATCCTCCTATGAAAAGGGTCAAAAACACGGGGAAAACAGGAACTGGCACTTGGCACTGAGTTAATAAGTTAGTCCCAAAAAAGATATAAAAGGCATACAAAACATCCAAAGTTTGACAGGATAATAACATCAAACCATGAAAAATTATAGATACGTTGGAGACGTATCAACTCCCCCAAGCTTAAAGTCTTACCTGTCCTCAAGCAATTCAGTTGACAATCTGAAAAAGACAAAACAAAAACTTTTATGAACTCTGTTTGATCTTGTTGTTGTAATTATGTCTAACTCATATTCAAATTTTCAGCAAGATCATAAGCTAACCACATAAAGAATGACATTTAGGTCTCAAGATGTACTCATATCAATGGCATAATCAACTAGCGAGCAATAATAATAAGTTTCAAACGTCAACACTTCAATCAAAACAATCATGAAGCAATATGAACAGGTGGTATCTCGCTAGCTCTTTCTGAGACCGCAAAACATAAATGCGGAGCACCTTCAAAGACCAAGGGTTGACTGAACATTGTAATTCATGGCAAAGAAGATCCAGTCACAGTCATACTCAATATCAATTAATAGCAAAGCATGAAAATGACAGAGGTGCTCTCTAATTGGTGCCTTTATAAGAAGAGGATGACTCAACAGAAACGTAAATAAATAGACCCTTCGCAGAGGGAATCATTGATTTGCAGAGGTGCTAGAGCTCAAGCTTTTAAAACAGATATAAATAATTTTGGGTGGTATGCTTTCATTGTCAACGCAATGACCAAGAGTTTTCACCATCTTCCATACTACACATACTATAGGCGGTTCCCAAATAGAAAAGTAAAGTTTTGACTCCCCCACCACCGATCAATCACACTCCACGACTAGCCGAATCCTCAGGTGCCGTCCATACCAACAACAATCCAGGGGGAGTTTTGTTTGCAATTATCTTTTCGATTTGAGCATGGAACTGGGCATTCTAATTATCGGCCCCTTTCTCGTGAGTGATAGTGAATAAACACTCATCGAGGATAACACGCCTAGCATGGAAGATACTGACCGCCCCTTGTCACCACATGAGCGGTTCGGGCATACAAAACAAATTATTACATGAAGATTTAGAGAGTGGCACATGCAAATTTACTTGGAACGGCAGGTAGATACCGCGTATAGGTAGGTATGGTGGAATCGTATGGAACAACTTTGGGTTTATGGAAATGGATGCACAAGCAGTATTCCCGCTTAGTACAGGTGAAGGCTAGCAAAAGACTGGGAAGCGACCAACTAGAGAGCGACAACAGTCATCAATATGCATTGAAATTAACCAACATTGAGTGCAAGCATGAGTAGGATATAAATCACCATGAACATGAATACCATAGAGGCTATGTTGATTTTGTTTCAACTACATGCGTGAACATGTGCCAAGTCAAGCCACTTGAATCACTCAAAGGAGGATACCATCCTATCATACTACATCATAATCATCCTGAAATTCATGTTGGCGTCCAAGACAAACCATTATAAGCTCCTAGCTAATTAAGCATGGCATCAGAAACTATGATCTCTAAGTTGTCATTGCAAATATGTTTCTCTCATAACAAAGCTGAATTAAGAACGATGAGCTAGTCATATTACAAAAACAAAATAGGTCGAGTTCATACCAGCTTTTCCAGGCTCAGTCACTTCATCATATATCGTCATTATTGCCTTTCACTTGCATGACCGAATGAGGTGAATCATAATGAGAGTGTCCGTGCATTGGACTAAGCTGGAATCTGCAGGCAAACACAGAGGAGAAGACAAAGTAATATGGCTCTTTTACGGATAAACAAATACGCAAGTGAGAGCCACTAAACATTTTAACCATGGTCTTCTACCTTGACCCAAAGAAAAAGAAAACAATTTACACGGGAAAGCTCCCAACAAGCAAAAGAAGAAAGGGAAATATTTTTGGGTTTTCTTTTTAAAACACCACTAAGCAAGTAGAAAAGCAAACTTACAACTAATATTTTTTGTTTTTCTCAAATCAAACAAACACACGAGAAGAAAGCGAGAAAAAGAAATAAACTAGCATGGATGATACAATGGCAAGGTGTGAACACCGACTAAGAAAGAGAAAGTGTGATCAAGAATATAAAGTCGGTGAGAAACACGTACTCCCCCAAGCTTAGGCTTTTGGCCTAAGTTGGTATACTCCCACGGAGGGAAATAACCGTCTCTAGGGTACTCCAGAGTGTACTGAGGGTGCCACTGCTGGGTGAGCTCGTCTGGCTCCCACTGATAAACTGACGTCTGGAACTCGACTGGTAGCTCGGGCACGGGCGCCTGTAGTGGCGCTATACCCCAATATGCGTAGATGTCCGAGGGCATAATAATGTACATGCGTAGATGAAGATTGAACAAAGAAGGAGCAGGCAAAGTAATAATCTCACGAGTACCCTGGCTAAACACCAAGTTATAAATCATCCTCTTATTATTATCTCTATCAAGAAAGTCATGGTGAACCATGCTATCAAAATCTAAATATCTCTCAGGAAGAAGCATCTCTTCTTCCTCGTGCAGTCTAATAGGTATCTCAAAATGTTTAGCTAGACGGGTAGCATAGATACCTCCATAAACAACGCCTTTAGTATGGTTTGTGTTCAACCGTTGAGCCACTATAGCGCCCAAGATATAAGTTTTATCATTATAAAGAGCTTCGCGCAAAACCGCAAGATCTGGGGAGCTAAGAGCCCCAGCTTTCCCACGACCAATCAAACATTTTCCCACAAATAATGAGAGATACCGAAGCATGGGAAAATGTATACTAGCAACTCTAGCGCAAGACACTCCTCTCTCCTCTCCTACAGCAATAGTATCAATGAAAGCCTCCAAGTCCCGTGGACGAGGTTCATGAATATCCCCAACATCAGGTAATTTGCAAACATTGCAAAAATCCCGAAGTGACATGCTCTGGGGGATATCATATAATTTGAACTCAACCATAGGAGGACTCTTCCTTGGATAGAAATTAAAGCTTTGCCAGAAAATATTAGTGAGGAGGAGGTATTGTGGACACTTATCTTCAACAAATGCAGTAAGGCCTGCGTTCTCCACCAAGTAATAAAAATCCTCATAAAGACCGGCGGCACGTAAGAAAACATCACTTGGCCACTCGCACGCTCGAACTTCTGCAACTCGGGGGATCGGATACTTGGGTTTCTTCTTCTCATTTTCATCTTCCTTGGGGTCACGGCTTGAAGAGCCTCTTAGGAACCTCCTCATCTTTTCTGTTTTCTTTCTCTGAAAATTTCTGAAATTTGTAATGACTCAAAAGAAAAGTGAACGAGGCTCAACAAAAACTCATAGCAACTACTCCTACAAGTGCCTAGAGGCAATATCATGCATCAAAACTACTTGGCACCAACTAAATGAACATGCAAAGCTCAAGAACAGGGTCACCAAGGCAACAAAAATACGCAATGAATAAAGCACTAGAGTAAAAACTAATTGGACCAATGGAGGAGTCACATACCAAGGACCAATTTCCCCAAAACAGTTTGGTGAATGGGGCTTTGCACAAGGAGATCGAAAAATGCAGCAAGAGGAGCAAGAACACGGGTTTGAGCTGTGGAATGATTTTTTCTCGAGGTAGGAGAAGGAGATGGGAGCTAGAATATGTGGAGGGGGGCCCACAAGCCAGCCAGGCCCGGCCAGGGGGGTGGCCGGGCCTCCTGGGCTTGTGGCCCACTGGCGCATCCCCGTGATTAGCTCTCTATCTCAGAATTTTTCAAAAATTCCAGAAAAAATAATACTTGAATTTCAGGGCATTTGAAGAACTTTTATTTTCGGGACACTTTTCTAAGGGACGGAGAAAGCAGAAAACAGGAAAATGAAGCTAAATTTATCATTTTTCTTCTAAGCAACAGAAAGTAAAAAGTTGGGAACAAAGGGTTGTGACTCCTAGATCCATCCATCTCATGGTCATCAAAAGAAATCCGTCAATGAGGTTGATCAAGTCTCCTTGGCAAACCTTTTTTGAATCACATAAAACCGGAGAATTTTCGAATAATCACTAGGTTACCTCAACGGGGATGTGCATATCCCCAACAAGTAAATCATACTTCATTTTGACAGTAGGTATAGGGCATTCAAAGCTCCCAATAAGAATTGATGAAGTTTTTTCAATAGCAATGATGCAATGTACTCGATATTGTTTCTTCGGAAAGTGCACCGTATGCTTATTACCGTTAACATGGAAGGTGACATTGCCTTTGTTGGAATCAATAACTTCCCCTGTAGTGTTTAAAAAGGGTCTTCCAAGGATGACCGCCATGGCATCATCCTCGGGAATATCCAGAATAATAAAGTCCATTAAGATAGTAACGTTAGCAACCACAACAGGCACATCCTCGCAAATACCGATAGGAAAGCAGTTGATTTGTCGGCCATTTGCAAGGAGATTTCAGTGGGTGTCAACTTATCCAATTCAAGTCTACGATAAATAGAAAGAGGCATAACACTAACACCAGCTCCAAGATCGCATAAAGCAGTTCTAACATAGTTTCCTTTAATGGAGCAAGGTATAGTGGGCACTCCGGGATCACCTAGTTTCTTAGGAGTTCCACCCTTGAAGGTGTAGTTGGCAAGCATTGTGGAAATCTCAACCTCACTTATCTTCCTTTTATTAGTCACAGTATCTTTCATGTACTTAGCATAAGGAGACATTTTGAGCATATCTGTCAAACGCATTTGCAGAAAGACAGCTCTAATCATTTCAACGAAGCGCTCAAAATCCCCATCATCCTTTTTCTTGGATGGTTTGGGAGGAAAGGGCATGGGTTTCTGAACCCATGGTTTTCTTTCTTTACCATACTTCCTTGCAATGAAGTCGTTCTTATCATACCTCTTGTTCTTAGGTTGTGAGTTATCAAGATCAACATTGGGTTCAATCTCCACATCCTTATCATTACTAGGTTGAGCATCATCATGAACACCACTATCGATATTATCACTAGGCTCATGTTCATCACCAGATTGTGTTTTGGCATCAGAAGCAGAGACATCGTTTGGATTCTCGGGTGTAACAGCAACAGGGTTGCTAGCATGCAAGTTCCTATCATCTTTCTTTTTCTTCCTATTACCAGGATGACTAGATGCATCAGTGCTAACTCCTTGAGAATCTTGTTCAATTCTCTTAGGATGGCCTTGAGGATACAAAGGTTCCTGAGTCATTCTACCACCTTTAGTGACGACTCTAACGGAATTGTAATTCAACTCGTTGAGCGAGTCATTTTGAGCCTTAAGTACTTGTTCTACTTGAGTAGTGACCGTAGAGGCATGTTTACTCAAAAGCTTAAGATCATTGACATTTCTATCCACACAAGCACTTAAATGACTAAGCATACGAGCATTCCGTTCTAATTTTCTGCTAACATAATCATTGAAACTTTGTTGTTTGGCAACGAAGTTATAAAATTAATCTAAGCATAAGCTAGCAGGTTTATCAAAAGGAATATCACTCTCATTGAATCTACGAAGAGAATTTACCTCTACTACCTGTGTCGGGTTATCAAGACCATGTATTTCTTCAATAGGTGGTAGATTCTTAACATCTTCAGATTTAATACCTTTCTCTTGCATAGATTTCTTGGCTTCTTGCATATCTTCAGGACTGAGGAATAGAATACCTCTTTTCTTCGGAGTTGGCTTCGGAGGTGGTTCGGGAATAGCCCAAGCATTATCATTGTTCAAGATATTATTCAGTAGAATTTCAGCTTGTTCCACAATTCTTTCCCTGAAAACACAACCATCACAACTATCTAGGTGGTCCCTAGAAGCATTGGTTAGTCCATTATAAAAGATATCAAGTATTTCATTCTTCTCAAGAGGGTGATCAGGCAAAGCATTCAGTAACTGGACAAGCCTCCCCCAAGCTTGTGGGAGAATCTCTTCTTCAACTTGCACAAAGTTATATATATCCTGCAAGGCAGCTTGTTTCTTATGGGTAGGAAAATATTTCTCACAGAAGTAGTAGATCATATCCTGGGGACTACACACACAACCAGGAGCAAGAGAAGTGAACCAAGTCTTAGCGTCATCCTTTAGCGAGAAAGGAAACAGCTTAAGGATATAGTAATGGCGAATCTTTTCCTCGCTCGTGAATAGGGTGGCTATATCATTCAGCTTGGTAAGATGTGCTACAACCGTTTCAGACTCATAACCATGAAAAGGATCAGATCCGACCAAAGTGATTAACTCAGGATCGACAGAGAATTCGTAATCCTTATTGGTTACAAAGATGGGTGAAGTAGAAAACTTAGGATCGTATTTCATTCTAGCATTCAGAGATTTTTCCTTCCACTTGCGCAGTAAATTCTCAAGATCATAGCTATCCTTACAAGCAAGAAAGTCCTCAGCTACCTCTCCCTCCATAACATAACCCTCGGGTATATCAAGCAATTCATATCTAGGAGAGCTAGTTCTAACAGGTGAAACAACAAGTTCTACTTCAATAATTTCAGCAGTTTCAGAAGTATCATCACATTCAACAGCAACTCTAGCAATTTGTGCATCAAGAAATGCACCCAAAGGCAAAGCAGTATCAAGCAAAGCATCATCATAAGCATCATGGATAGCAGAAGTAGCATCATCAAGCACAGGCGACATATCAGAGTTTCTAGTAGGTGGTGGTGTCACAAACTTACTCATAACTAAAGGTGAATCAAGTGCAGAGCTAGATGGCAGTTCCTTACCTATCCACGTAATTGAGGGCAAGACTTTAGTTTTTGGATCTCTCGGATTCCTCATAGTGATCAACAGACGTAAATCCCAAGTGACTCAGAGAATAAAGCTATGCCTCCCCGGCAACGGCGCCAGAAAATACTCTTGATAACCCACATGTATAGGGGATCGCAACAGTTTTCGAGGCTAGAGTATTCAACCCAAATTTGTTGATTCGACACAAGGGGAAGCCAAAGAATATTCTTGAGTATTAGCAGTTGAGTTGTCAATTCAACCACACCTGAAAGACTTAGTATCTGCAGCAAAGTTTCAGTAGCAGAGTAGTGTGATAGCAATGGTAGCAAAGGTAAGAGTAGCAACAGTGACATCAATAGTGGTAACAGTAGTGTATTAAGGACCAGTAGGAAAAACTCGTAGGCATTGGATCGGTGATGGATAATTATGCCGGATGACATTCATCATGTAACAGTTATGACATGGGGAGATATGTAACTAGCGCCAGTTCGTCAATGTAATGTAGGCATGCATTCCGTATATAGTCATACGTGCTTATGGAAAAGAACTTGCATGACATCTATTGTCCATCCCTCTTGTGGCAGCGGGGTCCTAATGGAAACTAAGGGATATTAAGGTTCTCCTTTTAATAGAGAACCGAAACAAAGCATTAGCACTTTGTGAATACATGAACTCCTCATACTATGTTCATCTCCGGGAGTGGTTCCGGCTATTGTCACTCCGGGGTTGCCGGGTCATAACACGTAGTAAGTGACTACAACTTGCAAGGTAGGATCAAGAACACACATATATTGATGAAAACATAATAGGTTCAGATCAGAAATCATGGCACATGGGCCCTAGTGACAAGCATTAAGCATAGAAAAGTAGTAGCAACATCAATCTCAGAACATAGTGGATACTAGGGATCAATCCGCATCAAAACTAACTCGATTACATGATAGATCTCATCCAACCCATCACCATCGAGCAAGCCTACGATGGGATTACTCACGAACGATGAAGAACATCATGGAATTGGTGATGAAGTATGGTTGGTGATGACGAAAGCGTCGATCCCCCCTCTCCGGAGCCCAGAACGGACTCCAGATCTGCGCTCCAGAGGAAGAACAGGTTGTGGTGGCGGCTCCGTATCGTAAAACGCGATGAACTCTTCTCCTTGATTTTTTTCTGGTCGAAAGAGAATATATAGAGCTGGAATTGGAGGTTGCGGAGCTACGAGGGGCTCACAAGCCTGCGAGGCCCGGCCAGGGGGGGCTGGTGGGCTTGTGAGCTCCTGGCTCCGTCCCTCCAGGTGATTCTTGTGCCAATAGTTTTTTATATATTCCACAAAAAATCCTCGTAAATTTCCAGGTCATTCCGAGAACTTTTATTTCTACGCAAAAACAACACCATGGCAATTCTGTTGAAAACAGCGTCAGTCCGGGTTAGTTCCATTGAAATCATGCAAATTAGAGACCGAAACAAGGGCAACAGAGTTTGGAAAAGTAGATACGATGGAGACGTATCACATGTCAGATGGGTTCCACGCGAAGATGCCCTAGTTCTCATGGAGGAACTGGATGAGCTCGGCTTCCTATTTGTCGTCGAGTGAGGTACAGATGTTCGTGGCGGAGGCACTCGGATCGGTAGGGTGGATGTGAACCTATTTGGTCTCACCAGCTGATTGAAAGGGAGACTCAGTAGCTGGCCGCTTCAACCTGAGCAAGTCGGCAGTGTCCACCGTCATCTTGTATCCCTTGAGCTCGACTACGAGGACTTTTTCATTGGCGATCTTTGAGCCCTGCTAAAGGGACTCCTCGGCAATCTTCCAATTGTCGATCACCGTGATTATCCCTTTCATCACTAGCATCTTAAGTTTAAGATACATGTAGCATGGTCAGTCCATGAAATGTGCCTAGGAAGTGTTGGGGAACGTCGCATGGGAAACAAAAAATTTCCTACGCGCACGAAGACCTATCATGGTGATGTCCATCTACGAGAGGGGATGTGTGATCTACGTACCCTTGTAGACCGTACAGCAGAAGCGTTAGTGAACGCGTTGAAGTAGTGGAACGTCCTCATGTCCCTCGATCCGCCCCGCGAACCGTCCCGCGATCAGTCCCACGATCGAGTGCCGAACGGACAGCACCTCCGCGTTCAGCACACGTACAGCTCGACGATGATCTCGGCCTTCTTAATCCAGCAAGAGAGACGGAGAGGTAGAAGAGTTCTACGGCAGCGTGACGGCGCTCCGGAGGTTGGTGATGATCTTATCTCAGCAGGGCTCCGCCCGAGCTCCGTAGAAACGCGATCTAGAGGTAAAACCGTGGAGATATGTGGTCGGGCTGCCGTGGCAAAGTTGTGTCAAATCAACCCTAAAACCTCCGTATATATAGGGGGAGGAGGGGGAGCCTTGCCTTGGGGTCCAAGGACTCCCAAGGGGGTCGGCCGAGCCTAAGGGGGGAACCCTCCCCTTCCAAACCGAGTCCAACTAGGTTTGGAAGGAGGAGTCCTTCCCCCTTTTCCCACCTCCTCTTTTTTTTCTTTTCTCTTTGATTTTCTTCCTATGGCGCATATGGCCTTCTTGGGCAGTCCCACCAGCCCACTAAGGGCTGGTGCGCCACCCCCAAGGCCTATGGGCTTCCCCAGGGTGGGTTGCCCCCCCCCCCCCGGTGAACTCCCGGAACCCATTCGTCATTCCCAGTACATTCCCGGTAACTCCGAAAACCTTCCGGTAATCAAATGAGGCCATCCTATATATCAATCTTCGTTTTCGGACCATTCGAGAAACCCTCGTGACGTCCGTGATCTCATCCGGGACTCCGAACAACATTCGGTAACCAACCATATAACTCAAATACGCATAAAACAACGTCGAACCTTAAGTGTGCAGACCCTGCGGGTTCGAGAACTATGTAGACATGACCCGAGAGACTCCTCGGTCAATATCCAATAGCGGGACCTGGATGCCCATATTGGATCCTACATATTCTACGAAGATCTTATCGTTTGAACCTCAGTGCCAAGGATTCATATAATCCCGTATGTCATTCCCTTTGTCCTTCGGTATGTTACTTGCCCGAGATTCGATCGTCAGTATCCGTATACCTATTTCAACCTCGTTTACCGGCAAGTCTCTTTACTCGTTCCGTAATACAAGATCCCGCAACTTACACTAAGTCACATTGCTTGCAAGGCTTGTGTGTGATGTTGTATTACCGAGTGGGCCCCGAGATACCTCTCCGTCACACGGAGTCACAAATCCCAGTCTCGATCCATACTAACTCAACTAACACCTTCGGAGATACCTGTAGAGCATCTTTATAGTCACCCAGTTACGTTGCGACGTTTGATACACACAAAGTATTCCTCCAGTGTCAGTGAGTTATATGATCTCATGGTCATAGGAACAAATACTTGACACGCAGAAAACAGTAGCAACAAAATGACACGATCAACATGCTACGTCTATTAGTTTGGGTCTAGTCCATCACGTGATTCTCCTAATGACGTGATCCGGTTATGAAGCAACAACACCTTGTTCATAATCAGAAGACACTGACTATCTTTGATCAACTGGCTAGCCAACTAGAGGCTTGCTAGGGACAGCGTTTTGTCTATGTATCCACACATGTATATAAGTCTTCATTCAATACAATTATAGCATGGATAATAAACGATTATATTGATACAGGAATTATAATAATAACTATATTTATTATTGCCTCTAGGGCATAATTCCAACAGGAAGGCCTACCCAGGATGGTTTGATAAGCGCTTCGGAAGTCAACCACCTCGAAGGTCAGTCGCTCCTTCCTGTAATTCTTCTCGGCACCGAATACGATGTTCAGGGCGATCTGGCCGAGTGACTCAGCCTTTTTTCCGGGGATGACCCCATGGAAATGCACGTTGCTCTTGCTCAGCCGGGAAAACATGATGTCCATGGCCTTGAGCCTGTCGGTGTACATGATTTTGAGGCCGCTGCCGCCATCCATGATGACCCTCCACAGTCGGACTCCCTTGACAGCCGGATCAACAACCAGGGTCTGATCTCGGGGTGGCAATGTGGGCTGGGTGGCCGTCTGATTGAAGGTGACAGGCATTTTTACCCAATCGAGGTACTTCGGTACAGTCGGAACTTCCATGTTTACGTCCCGATTAATGACCTTCAATCCGCTCTTATTCTTGACATCGGCGAAGATCGTGAGGACCTTCTCGATATTCGGATACGCGGGGGTAGTCTCCTGATTATCCTCATCATCCTTTTCCCTAGAAGTTTCTCCGCCCATCTCCCGATGGAGAAGGTCGTAGACTCAAGCCGTGTGCTTGGGGAGGATGGGCTCCCTGTCCTCATATTTTCTGGTGTGAACCAAGCACGGCTGGTCCAGGAGGTTTCTCTTGGACTCGGTTTTCTTCTTAGCCGCCCAATCTTTCTTCTTCTGCTGCTTGGACTTATTCTGGCCTTTCTCTAGGACAACGACGACTTCGGCCTTTCGAGATGCATCGGCCTTTCGCTTTTACTTCTTTCCCGTGTTATCCCCCGATTGACGGGCATCACCAGCTCGGCCTTTGCCACTACGGAGGCGGTCTTCTTCTTCGTTGTTCGCATACCTATTGGCGTTTTCCATGGAATGACTGAGGGATAGGTTCCCCGACCGACCAAACTTGATAATAAGCTCCCTATACCGAGTGCCTGCCTTGAAGGCACACACGGCATGATGCTTGGTGACGTTCTCCACGGTGTTATGTAGCGTGGTCCATCGTTGGATGTACTCTCGGAGAGTCTCGTTGCTCTTCTGGACGAAGTGATGCAGCTCCATCAGACCACCTGGGCGCTTGTAGGTGCCCTCGAATGTTTTGATCAGCACTCAGGCTTGGTCCCCCAACAGTGGATGCTACTGGAGGGCAGCTGATTGAGCCATGACCTCGCCGATCCCTCCAACATGAGGGGTTGGTGCTTCATCGCGACGAAGTCATCGTCGCCGCCTATCTGGATGGCCACTCGGTAATCTTTGAGCCAAGTTTTTGGATTGGACTCACTGTTGTACTTGGAGATCCCCGTAGCCAATCGGTAGTTGGAGGTAATCTCCGCTTTGCGGATGTGTGTGCTGAACCACTCAAGGTCGGATCCCGGCCTGCCCGCGATCGGTCAACCACGTTTTGCGTGATTATAGACCTCACGTTGAACTGGGTTGATCGGTAGCTGTCATCTCCAAAACCCCTGTACGGATTGGGGCTTTGCGTGTGGTTGTGTCGTCGGTGTCCGAGTGAACCGCTCCTCGGGGGAGGTGTCCTGCTACGAACCCGATAATCGTGCCTCCGATTCTCGTACGCGCCTCTCGGAAGAGGAGGGAACCTTTTGTGTGTTCCGGGTGCACGAGGGATGTGTGTCGACTGCACCATGTACGCTTGGACGGACCTGCTAGGGATGCGATACCGCAGAGTTCTGTTGCAAGGCTGTCTTCAGCAGAGTTTGGATCAGCCGAATGCCTTTCTCGGCCGAAAAATCACTCGACTGAATGGAATCAGCGATCCGAGGTGTCGCGGCCAGGTTCTGCAAAGGTGTTCGCATCACCTTGTCGTTAGGCTAGCGGTCCTTCGGAAACAACTGCCGACGGTTGTGATTGGAACTCAGCTGATCCCTTGTGGCTCGGGCGTCGAGTGAGCGCTGAAGCCGCTCGAGTCGCTCACGCTTGGCTAGAGTCGCCTGGAATGTGTTCTCTAGTGCTATCTCCTCTGGGGCGTTCCCGTTGATGGGAGTACGAAGAGCCTGATTGCTGCTCCTCCAAAGTTCCTCCCACAGCTGCTCAGTGAGCGGCTAAGGAACATGATAGCTGTCGTTCCCGTGACGATGCTCACCGCCGTCGTGTCCGTGGGAGTTCTCTGTGGAAAAACCAGAGGCTCCTCCCCTGGCCGTGTTGGCCATCAAGACCTCCACACCGTCCCTTCTGCTTTCTCAGTCGGAATTGTCGATCGAATCATCGCCCGACGAAGGGAAGAGGCTAATGGTGGGCTCCTTTGAATCAAGCATAGCCACGTGGCCTAAAGGGCCACCACATGCTTGATCTACTGCTGCAGTCTTGAGCGCTCAGAGCGCTTGCGATGAACCACAGCAGGACGTGGGGCACTAAATGATTCGGTACCGATGGTTGTCGGATAAGGACCCTGTGTGCTACCACGCGGAAGTGTGAAGTACCTCGAGTGGGTAGAGCGTCGGTGTTCATTGGCGCGTCCTGCAGCCACCCCGAGTCGTCGATGATGAAACTGAGGGAACCGAAGAGGATCTCGTCGCTGAGTGTCATCATGATGACAAGAAAGATGGAAATTCCAACTGCGTCGGATTTTGCTAAACGCGCAGCCCCATGGTGGGCGCCAACTGTCATGGGAATAATCTTGACAATAGTACTAGGGGTACGAACGAGGGGCGAAGCATAGCTACACCAGAGTGGTTGCACTCGGATGTATGAGTTCGGACCCCACTCGGGAGTGGTAATGACTCTATGTCTCGAACCCCGAGGTTAGTGTTTGCTTCTGGGGGGTGTGAGTTTACAGAATTCTCAACCCTTGTCCAGGATCTCAGGTGAGACTTATAGAGTGCTCCACGACCGACCGAGCGCCATTACAAGGGTGAGTTAATGCTAATAACTATGAAAGTTACTAGTAACAACATCTCTAACTCTGACGTTACTCATAACGTTGGTCTTCACTACACTTCATGTGGTAGTTCAAGTCTATGGCCATTGCAGTCTCTTCATTGTAGACACCGTGCTGTAGTCCGAGTGTCGGGGCATGTCCAACTGACAGAAGATGATACGAGTCACCTTGTGCAACTGAGTGAGAACCTGATTGCCCAAGTGACACCGTGACTTCACCGGTAGCTTTGAGGACATTGATGCCCATGTGTGGCCTTTGGTGGACCCTGTAATGCATGTCAGTGGTCCTACCCCTAATGTACAACCCCATCAGGTGCCAACGTGGATTCCAGCGGGGCGGGCAGCCATGGCGGATGCAAGGTGGCAGAGTAGCACACGGGCTTCTGGCAATGGCGTTGGGAGTGCGAACTGCGGCGTTGTTTCCTGGTGCTCCTTCTCCTCCACATCCGGTGTTGGGAGGATGAGGTCGGGGAGTACTGGGAGAGCAGGCGTCGGCACAACTGCCTCGATCTCCTCTATCTTCACCTTTCACAGTAAGTTGATGATGAGTCGGGGCTTGAGCGCATCTAGGGGGACTATAGCCGGTGTCGTGGAGAACTCCAGCAGTGGATCATAGCCCGACGGGTTGAAGTGCTCCCGATCTTCGTGAGATGGCGTCGGAGACGGGAGTCTCGATCCGTATCCATAGCCTGGGCAGGAGTACATTAGCGGAGGCTATGCTGCGAGTTTCTCGTTAGAGGAGTAGCGATCTGGGTCATCGACGAGCCATCCGATGCTTGGTTCACCAAGCATCCACTCCATAGGTGCGTATATAAGTAGAGGAAGCGGCAGTTGAGCGGCATCCATGGTGATGTTGGAGGAAGAGGCCCGATCTTCGTGCTCGTTTCCGACATCTGTAGCGACCTCCTACACTACAACAACCTGTTCGTCAACGACGTTCAGCTCCGCGACAACCTGTTCGTCAACAACATTTTGTTCGGCAGCAACCTCTCGGGGCATGACCAGAACCTCCTCCCTGGGTTCAACCGTCACGTGACGGTGGACATGATGGAAGTGCTATCGATGGGCATGGCGGTGGCGGAGGCCTCCACCTGGGCCATATCTACGACGGGGAACACGGTATGGTGTCGTGCGACCGTTCCTGTTTGGGCGACGCTGATGGCGGCGGCCGAATTTCAGACAACGAGCGGAGGACGGACCGAAGGTCCGGCAAGGAAGGTGGAAGCCATGGTACTCCCTGACCACAAAACGAATGAAAGCGAAAGCAAGGTTCGACAAAGAATCCATATCTTCTCACTTTTCTTCTCTCCTGTTGCCTATTCTCTCTGTACTAGAGCGATGCATGCATGATAACGTGAAGAGAAGCAAGAAAGATTGAAGCGAATAGATCGGTTTCATTGATAGTGACTCCAGGTATTTTTATGCCCTGAACAACCGTGAGTACATGTCGAGTACGATGGTCGCATCGATTCTAATAGGTGTAGCGGTTGTCGCTAATAGGGAGCGTATGGACAAACCCAATATTCTAACTCGTAGATAGAATATTCTAAGGAATCCGCTAATTGTCTATTTAGCCTAAATCTAAAGATATTTTATTCCTAACACTTTTGAACTGGGGGCATGGCCGAGGTCGGCCCCCACCAAGATCTCCGAGTGTGCCCAACAACTATTATTTATCCCCACCACACATGTGTGGCACGAAGCAAAATCTACGGACACGTCCTAGCGGGACAATTTTAGTTGCCCGGAGGATCCCATCGGTCAAATCTAGTATCACCCGATCCAGACGCGGCATTGAAGGATGATGCACCCTCGTGATCTTGCACTTCCAGACGTTGCTCTCCCCATTCCCATGGCACCGTCGTTATTGAAGGACCCGCAACACCATCGCCATGACCCCAACCACTGTCGCGGTCGAAACGACCCGCACCACGACCCTGTCTGCCCTCTCCGATCCCTGCGCCTTATCTTCGTTGGTTTTGGTGGTGGATCTGCAACAACCCGAGCAAGGGACCTGGAATCCCCTCGGATCTTGCCTTCCCACCAGTTGAAGGAAGGAGGAACCCTAGAATCAAGACGCGATGACGTCTCCGAGAAGTGGTTCGATGGTCGGTGCCCTAGAATCCCAGGCCCAACGGTCGGTGGCAGATTCTGAGGAAGCGCCCGTGGTTAGCCACGCCCGAGGAAAGCGCATGCGCGCCCCGCCTCCGGTGAGTCAGATCGCTGGAACTCGTCGGGAGCCGGTCCCAAACCCTAGCAAAATGACATGGGAATGAGACGATGTACCCCAGGTCTACCACTTCATCCGCCCGCGGGGAATGGGCACCGACGGTGCTCCTACGATCGTTGAGGAGGACCAGCCGAAGAGCGTCATGTCAAAGGAGGAGTTCGCCGGCGGAAAGGGTGATGGATCGCGCCGTCGGGATGTCGGGGGCGAACGTCACACGCCAACGTGTGTCACAAGCCATCTCCTCCCTGGGTCCAAACTAAGTAAAATTGCCAGTACTGGTACATAAAATTTTGCATAAGCTTTAGGTAAGGATACGATTTTGGCTCCAAAATGTATTGTGCATCCTAACAGGGTCCAAAAGGGGCAGTTTTACAAAGTATGCAGCAGCACAGTTTCCGGTAAGTAAACCATCACGGTCCAGGATCATCCATGAAGCGTAAGAATTCGTCGATCGAGCTTATAGAAGCATATAAGAATTTTGGTTCTACTTGCGATAAAAGGAAAACAGGTTTTGACCGAACGGAGCCGCAACCGCCAAGGCACCCGACAGAATCAGAATTTCAGCTTGGCGTGCTGGCCACCGTACCTACCTACCGGCGACCTCGTTCAGCTCACGGGGTCTCATCGTCGCGCGCGGGGTGCGGTAGCTTGAGACGTGGCTTCTCGTGGCACGACAACGCCGTGACTCCACGTGGTTAGTTTAAACCCTATTGACAGGTGGGAAATCAAGTTCTGTCTTGGGAGTCGCTAGCTGGCTCGACCGTGCGCATTATTTTCTCCGGACATCGCTTTTGCCACCTACCCAACTCGTCTTACACCCACGGAAACCTATTTCGTAGACGACCGATTAATTATTCCCATATGTGTCAATGCGTTCATGCGCTCGTACTGCTCGCATTATATTACGGGAGAGTGACGTGCGCGGTGACTGAAAATGGGCGTCCCAACTGTATAAATAGCTACCCGAGCCGTCCTTCATTTGCATCAGTCGACATTGCCACAGGTGGCCGGTGTAGCTAAGCAGCAGCTTGTAGCTAGCAGCAATTAATCGCTCCTCAGCAGGCCCATTAACTCGCTGATCGTGCTGCTGATTAAGCTGCTTGATAGTACTACGTAGTATCGTCGGGTGCATCTCCCCGCGTTAACTCCACACATGGCTCCACCGTCGCAGTGCTTCGACGCCATGCACGGCGCGGCCAACGATGGTGCTGCCACCGTACCGGCGGCAGCCGCTGGCACGCCGCAGTGCCCCAACGTGCTCGACGCCGACGTGTTCCGGCGCCAGGGCCACCAGGTCATCGACTTCATCGCCGAGTACTACGGCGGCATGGGGGAGTACCCCGTGCACCCCAGCGTCACGCCCGGCTTCCTGCGCAATGCGCTCCCCAAGGACGCGCCGTCCCGCCCGGAGCCCGACGCGTTCGGCTCGGCGCTAAGGGACGTCCGCGACCTCATCCTCCCGGGCATGACGCACTGGCAGAGCCCCCGTCACTTCGCGCACTTCCCGGCGTCCAGCAGCACCGTCGGGGCCCTCGGGGAGGCACTCATTGCCGGCATCAACGTGGTGCCCTTCACGTGGGCCGCCTCGCCGGCCGCCACCGAGCTGGAGATGGTGGTCGTGGACTGGCTCGGCAAGGCGCTGCATCTGCCGGAGAGCCTCCTGTTCGCCGGCGGCGGCGGGGGCACGCTCCTGGGCACCTCGTGCGAGGCCATACTCTGCGCCCTCGTCGCCGCCAGGGACAAGAAGCTCGCCGAGATCGGCGAGCGGAGGATCGGCGACCTTGTCGTCTACTGCTCCGACCAGACCCATTTCGCATTCCGCAAGGCCGCGCGCATCGCCGGGATCCTGCGCGACCACTGCCGCGCGATACACACGTGCCGCGAAGACATGTTCGCGCTCTCGCCCACGGAGCTGCAGGCCGCCATGCAGGCCGACGTGGACGCCGGGCTGGTGCCGCTGTTCCTGTGCGCGACCGTCGGGACCACCCAGACGACCGCCGTTGACCCCATCGGTAAACTCTGCGCCGTCGCGTCGTCGCACGGCGTGTGGGTCCACGTCGACGCGGCCTACGCCGGCTCGGCGCTGGTCTGCCCGGAGTTCCGCCACGTGATCGAGGGCGTGGAGTCGGTGGACTCGTTCAGCATGAACGCCCACAAGTGGCTCCTGGCCAACAACGACTGCTGCGCCATGTGGGTGAAGAAGCCGAGCGAGCTCATCGCGGCGCTGGGCACGGAGCAGGAGTACATCCTCAAGGACGCGGCGTCGGAGGGGCACGACGTGGTAGACTACAAGGACTGGACCATGACGCTGACCCGCCGGTTCCGCGCGCTCAAGATGTGGCTCGTGCTCCGCTGCTACGGCGTCGACGGCCTGCGCGACCACATCCGCTCCCACGTGCGCATGGCCGAGGCGTTCGAGGACATGGTGAGGGCCGACGAGAGGTTCGAGGTGGTGACGGAGAGGCAGTTCGCGCTGGTGTGCTTCAGGCTCCGGTCGCCGGAGAAGTTCGGCGGCGAGAAGACGGCCAACGAGCTCAACCGGGGCCTCCTCGAGGAGGTGAACGCGGTCGGCTCGGGTCCGTACATGAGCTCCGCCAACGTGGGTGGCATCTACATGCTCAGGTGCGCCGTCGGGAGCACGCTCACGGAGGAGCACCACGTCGCTGATGCATGGAAGGTGGTCCAGGATCGGGCTTCGGTAATCCTCCGGAAAATGGAAATTATCTACAGCGTGCTTGGTTAATGTTTGAGCGAGGCGAATATATATATGTTTCTCTACCATGTAAAGCGTACTTACACCAACAAACTTGACCGTAATCAAGTAGTCTTGACCTCAATAAGGTCGGAACCACGAGGATTTGTAATTCTTTTTTTTTTTTTGAAACGATGATCTGTATTTGATATTTATATGGAGTATAAAGCAATTTATTGATGACGTGTACTGCTTGTTTCACTCACCCTGTTTGCAGTTTTGTCCCTTGTGTTCTCAAAACATAAGCCCGTTTCAGCAGCTATATAGTGAAAACTTAATGGGATTATATGTTTTGGGTGGGCAGTTTCGAAAAAATTACGAAACTACACTCGACAACAATCGTGCTATGGTTTTTCACACGATGTACTCTTTTTGCTCCATCCTCGTCGTTGGTGGCGGATTCAAGCGAGTAATTGCTGGATAATTGACGAACCTGAGGACAACTCAAATGATTTGATTTGTGGTGCTGAAACCAATCCACTAGATTTAAGTTTTAGAATTGGAATCGCTGGTTGTATTTTTTGGATTTATTTTAATCTTTTCGACGATGTTTGTTAAGTTTTCCTGGACTACGAGGTTTGTATGAGTATTTCGTCAATCTTAAGACGATGTAACATATGCACGATCAACATATTCCATAATCTCCTTCAAAAGCAAAGACCCTTGGAACACAGCTCCTCCTTAGCACACAAACCGAACCCATATTTGTTAAGCGAGTGGTAGGCACCGGTGCGCCGGTCGAAAGTTTTTCCGACCGGTCACGCACGGGCCGCTAGATCGAACCACGTTAGACCGTCGGATCGAATTATGTAGTAAAAAATCGTCGATGGTATCAAAAACAAGCTGCAGATGTAACAAAATTAGGCCACTGATGCAGCAAAAATATGATTGTAGGAAAATAACGATGCTGATGATGCGTGGTATCAAAACAAAATGTGGGTTGTAGCAAAAGTGAACATCGTTGTAGCAAGAAATCGACACCGGCGATTCGTTGTAACAAAAACCCGACATGGTTGTAGCAAAATGAGATGCAAATTGTAGTATCACAAACGGTGCTTGTAGTAGGG